>NC_060121.1:747626590-747943257 GCF_021461395.2 Schistocerca americana | reverse complement strand
ACCAGGTCCTCAACCCATCGATTAGAATTTTCGCAATACTTAAGAGGAGTGATAATTTCGTGAAAGAAAGAAGACACTCAGGCCCCATGCACTTAAAATTTATTAATCAAAACACTGGTTGCCTTTGGAAATATGTTATGAGTATTGCATAGTCTGCAAATGTAATACACGCGAATTTTGATCGACGATGAGAACTGTCATCGTCAATTAATAAACAAATCGTAGAACGACTTTAAGAGTCATAAAATGTTCTGAAAGTCGGATGCAGTCGTTTTACTCTGGTTACCACCCAAATAGTAGTGGATGGATTCGGTCACAGTTCTTTTTTAACCAATGCTTTGTTTCTGATGTTGCAACATTAAGCAGTGGCGAACGAACTGAATACTATAACCACAATGCATTTGTCTCAATTTAGAGTATGTGCTTACATGGTTTTACACGTAGGCTTCACATAGGAATGAAGGATGTAGACGTTTTAACTACAACACAAAATGAATACTTAATGACAAAGTTTGATAAGGATGCAAAAAGAAGAAGATTTACACAAATCCAGGAAGATTGACAGGGGGCAATGTAAGTGTCACGGACACATCGTGCAACAGAAAACCTACTCGTCATAGATTGTGCGGCTGGTCCCGGCGGAGGTTCGAGTCCTACCTCGGGCATGGGTGTGTGTGTTTGTCCATAGGATAATTTAGATTAAGTAGTGCGTAAGCTTAGGGACTGATGACCTTAGCAGTTAAGTCCCATGAGATTTCACACACATGTGAACACTTTTTTTTTTTTTTTTGAAAACCTACTCATAGCGAAAAATAACGTGACAATAACAAATAATTATTACATTTCCAATACCTCTTCACAAACTGACTTGATAAATTCGTTCGGTATTATAATCTGCGTCCCTGAACCCTATATGTTTACAAAACAAAGACAGTGTATGTTACTTAATTGAACACTTCGCTTTTATTATCCAGGTATATGTAGCTTTGAAAAGTAAACACATGTATATTTGCAGCGATATGAGGATAAATAATAAAAATAATATTAAAAAATAAATAACAGGATTAATAACGACAAAATAACTTAACACTGTATGTCATTATAAGTGTATACAAAAATAATTTTAACAATATGTTTTAATAACTATAAATAAATGTAACACACTTGGAGCATTGAAGTATAGTGCACTGAATCGAATTTTTTATAGGTTTTCTGATGAAATAGCACTGTTTCCACGCTTCTGATGACATTGTTGCGTACGGATGAACACATATAAGTTTACATGTCGGAAAAATAAAGATTCGAAAAATTCTGCGTTCTACCAAAAAATGGGAATACACAATAGGGACTGTTTGCCGTGTTACGACGGACTGAGCAGTTCCTGGGGAGCTACTGACTTAAAGATTACTATTGCACAGCATAACTTTCTATTGTGAGACTCGAAAGCGTACCATGATCATCATTTGTGTTCGCTAATTTGAGTATTTACAGCTATTATGTAGAACACAGTTTGCTCCACACTTTCCATTTTGCTGTAGTTCGATATTTGTTACGGAATCTCAATATTTCTGTCGACTCTGGGTAAGCTAGTTACTCTTTCCCAGTGTGTTTAAATGAATGTTTCAGGTTTAGGTAGAAGATTTCCCTATATAATGGTATTACACACGAATTTTTAATGTTTCTTCACTGACTCATTAAAGTAAGAGTGGTAAGTGGGATCTACAAACATTTTCAGTCGTGTTGAAATGCCCATGTTTGATTTGTGACGTATATCTACCCTATATTGTGTACGTTGTTTCAAAATATTGAAATTCTAAGAGTCGCTAAAGGATTGGAGCAGAAATGAGACACAAGAAGAGCTATCCGCCTAGTAAAAACTGTTCAATGTCGTCTTAATAAAATCATTCAGTGACAACTTTTTGAAAGTTACGCGGTACTATGTATGTTATAGTGGACATCAGAGTGAGAACGAGGGTGGAAAGCATTTGGTTTCGGTGTATTAGTTTCCACTAAACTTTTTCAGGAAGGTAACTAAAGGATACGAATATACAAGATGTGTCCACTGATCAAATATCTGGAAGAATAGACTGAAAAAGAAGGTCTTGTACACGTGGTACTCTGCGGATTGGAAATATTTGGATTATGACACAGACACACACATACACACACATTAATTTAGGCCATCTTACATGTGTATTAAATGTTAGATCTCCGGAAAAAGAGGGAATTCATTGTGGAGAATTGTTTGGTTATCAGGTGGTTTAGAACGAAATGAAATGCTTATTTGTAGTTCATGGCCTACAGAACAATAGGGCAAGGTTGGTATATAGTTAATCTTACAATAAGATACCAAAGAGGTGTGTCTGAAAATATAAGGGCAATACAATTGTGCGCCTCTAGATACAGATTAACAAAACCAAATATTCTCGAATCGGTATTTCGGTTTGTCACACACTTAAGAGATTTAATTGTTAGCGAGTAGGTATAGTACCACAGTTACGTGGAGTCAAATTGATTATTTGTATTTTAAGTGTTTCAGTTTGATATGCCTGAATGTTCTGTCTAATTCAGCGAACTCTTGTCGACCCCCAATTACTCATTGCCGTTTATACCACACGGAAAATATATCACACGCAAATCATGCAGTTAATAGCGTTTTTTCGACTAATATTTTCAAATTGCTTGTGTTACGGATATGTACGTCAGGTGACCTGTTTTTGGCATGCAAGGTTGAAGATGGTGTAAAGAAGTAGTTGTAAGAGGGAATATAAACGCGAGAGATTCAAGCTGCGGCAGCTGCACCATCTTGCTGGTGCAAGGGAATGGGCTGGTAGGAGTGGTACGGCAAGTCGACGCTGCGTCGATAGGGCCCGCTGCCTCCAGTGCTCCTGTCGTAGTGGCCCGGGTGGTCGTATCCGCCGGAGTGTGCGAAAGAGTGCGACACGTGCGGCGTCTTGACGATCTCGTAGGTGACCTTCTCGTCGCCGCCGCCGGCCACCAGCTTCTTGAGCGCCACCAGCGTGGAGATGACCAACGCGATCTTGGCCACGAGGAGCGCCTTGGCGGCTAGGATGGCCACGCCCTTGTAGGCGATGGCCAGCAGGCCGCCCTTCATCAGCATCGCCATCAACATGAAGCTGCTGTACCGCTTCCTGTTGTAGCCATTTCTCCTCCTCCCTGTATACGACAACCATAGTCTTTTTAATGATTTTTGATAAGACTGAAAACAACGATCTAAATACAATTACAGTGAGCTGATCATCTTGGTCGCAGAATACTTTATTCGTCGTAAGCGGTTTCAGTCTTTGAAGATCTTCATCAGACCATTCAGTCTCATGTAGCTATCTGTGAAGACGGTGAGCGGAGGCAAACATTTAGCAAATTCATATTCGTTGACAGCTGAGCAGATGCTGACGTTTGGCTTAGCTCGCCGTTTTCTCAGGTCGCCAGAGGAGACACTTAATTGTCTGATGATGATCTCCACAGCCTGAAACCGATTACTGTTAATACAATATTTTGTGATCAAGACTGATTACTTTACTAAAATAGTCCTTTTGCCTCCAGGCTCTCCCAAGGAAGTATTCAGTATGCACCTCAGTTATCTTATGTTGGCTGACGTACATAATAAAGGATATCGCTACCAGCAGTTCATTCAGTTTACTATAAGTTACGTAAAAATCTATGTAGTCAAATACGTTGGACGGGTATGAGTGAAAAATATCTAGTTATAATATTTCAAGTCCTGTTGCTGTGGTAAATCAGAGATTTTAAACAAAACCATTTTAGGTTCTAGCCAGCGTCATTACAAACTACTAAAAAAATTGAAGTTACGACTTTTCGACCGTCTTAGTGGCAGTCTTAACGGTAACAAGAGCTGGATTCTAGAGATGATGATTCCCAATATACTATTTCTGTTGTCATGTGGCTATCACATCAACAAAAAAAAATAAAATAAAAAAGGTCACATATGATGTCGTAAGCCGACTGGCAACCCAAATAATACGGTAAATATGGGAAGATCATTACTAGAATTCGGACCAGAGGACCGCTGCAAATACGGTCGAAACATCGATGGTTTACATTATTTAGTGTTTTATGATTACTAAACTAAACTCCTTCGGAAGAAGCCACGAAGGTCCAACGGTACCGACCAGCCCCGTCCATCCTCAGCCCACAGGCGTCACGGGATGCAGAAAGCGGGGGCATGTAGTCAGCACACCGCTCTGCCCGCCGTATGTCAGTTTACAAGACCGGAGCCGCTGCTCCTCAATCAGGTATCTCCTCAGTTTGCCCCACAAGGGCTGAGTGCACCCTCCTTTCCTATGGCGCCCGGCAGACCGAATGGTCACTCATCCAAGTGCTAGCCCAGCCCGCCAGCGCTTAACTTAGATGATCTCACGTGAACCGGTGTTTCCACTGTGGCAAGGCTTTTGGGTGTTTTATGATGATGCAGTCTAATACACAAAACGATTTTCTTCAGGTCTATTCTGGCCGTTGGACCCTACGAACTTCTAACTTATTTGTTTTGATAGCCGTTATAGGAAGAATGTTCAAATGTGTGTGAAATCTTATGGGACTTAACCGCTAAGGTCATCAGTCCCTAAGCTTACACACTACTTAACACAAATTATCCCAAGGACAAACACACACACCCATGCTCGAGGAGGACTCGAACCTCCACCGGGACCAGCAGTATAGGAAGAGAGGAAAGCTACAAGAAAGGAAAATTACGTAAATGTAGAGGGTTATTATGTAAAAGTGTTTTGCCGAATGTCATTCTAAAGACGTCAACGTTATTGCTTCATCGGTATTCCTTCGCCGAATTGGATATCGGGGGTAAAATTCCTAAACGAATTTAGAGGTATGCCACCACCGCAATTAATGCTGACTTCCGAGAGAAAATGGTAACCCTTGCAGGAATTATGTTTTTCTAACAGTTGTAGAACGTATTGAATATTATCTTGAAGCAGATGAGTTTGCGTGGCAAGTAGTAGGAAAACATCTTACTTATCTTCTACCTACGTTTTTGCTCAACAAAGAGCTGAGTCACATTAGGTAATGCCTTCACTCGGTTTTCTTATTGTGGTAATAGCTCCCACAGTTTGGCGAATGGTCGCCCAGAAGTACAACCAAATGAAAGAGAATTGTACCGACTAATAACTGCCGTATGCTGCAGCCACGTCCCGATCCGTGAGTCAACAGATGGGGACGTTTGCAAGACAACAACCATCTGCACGAACAGTTCGACGACGTTTGCAGCAGCACGGACTATCAGCTCGGAGACCATGGCTGCGGTTACCCTTGACGCTGCATCACAGACAGGAGCGCATGCAATGGTGTACTCAACGACGAAACTGGGTGCACGAATGGCAAAACGTCATTTTTCGGATGAATCCAGGTTCTGTTTACAGCATCATGATGGTCGCATCCGTGTTTGGCGACATCGCTGTGAAGGCACATTGGAAGTGTGTATTCGTCATCGCCATACTGGCGTATTACCCGGCGTGATGGTATGGTTACACGTCTCGGTCACCTCTTATTCGTAATAAAGGCACTTTGAACAGTGGACGTTACATTTCAGATATGTTACGACCCGTGGCTCTACCCTTCATTCGATCCCTGCGAAACCCTACATTTGAGCAGGATAATGCACGACCGCATGTTGCAGGTCCTGTACGGGCGTTTCTGGATACAGAAAATGTTCGACTGCTGCCCTGGCCAGCACATTCTCCAGATCTCTCTGGACGCGACGGGATACCAGTTCTATTCTACACAGAGTACGCGAAGGAACTTGCCCCCATTCTTGCAGCGGTGTACCGTAGGTCTCAAGAAGAGCGTAGCGTTCCAAAGGATTGGAAAAGGGCACAGGTCATCCCAGTTTTCAAGAAGGGACGTCGAACAGATGTGTAGAACTATAGACCTATATCTCTAACGTCGATCAGTTGTAGAATTTTGGAACACGTATTGCGTTCGAGTGTAATGACTTTTCTGGAGACTAGAAATCTACTCAGTAGGGGTCAGCATGGGTTTCGAAAAAGTCGGTCGTGTGAAACCCAGTTCGCACTATTAGTCCACGAGACTCAGAGGGCCATAGACACGGGTTCGCAGGTAGATGCCGTGTATCTTGACTTCTGCAAGGCGTTCGATACAGTTCCCCACAGTCGTTTAATGAACAAAGTAAGAGCATATGGACTATCAGACCAATTGTGTGATTGGATTGAAGAGTTCCTAGATAACAGAACGCAGCATGTCACTCTCAATGAAGAGAAGTCTTCCGAAGTGAGAGTGATTTCAGTTGTGCCGCAGGGGAGTGTCATAGGACCGTTGCTATTCACAATATACATAAATGACCTGGTGGATGACATCGGAAGTTACTGAGACTTTTTGCAGATGAGGCTGTGGTGTATCGAGAGGTTGTAACAATGGAAAATTGTACTGAAATACAGGAGGATCTGCAGCGAATTGGCACATGGTGCAGGGAATGGCAATTGAATCTTAATGTAGACAAGTGTAATGTGCTGCGAATACATAGAAAGATAGATCCCTTATCATTTAGCTACAGAATAGCAGGTCAGCACCTGGAAGCAGTTAATTCCATAAATTATCTGGGAGTACGCATTAGGAGTGATTTAAAATGGAATGATCATATAGTTGATCGTCGGTAAAGCAGATGCCAGACTGAGATTCATTGGAAGAATCCTAAGGAAATGCAATCCGAAAACAAAGGAAGTAGGTTACAGTACGCTTGTTCGCCCACTACTTGAATACTGCTCAACAGTGTGGGTTCCGTACCAGATAGGGTTGATAGAAGAGACAGAGAAGATCCAACGGAGAGCAGCGCGCTTCGTTACAGGATCATTTAGTAATCGCGAAAGCGTTACGGAGATGATAGATAAACTGCAGTGGAAGACTCTGCAGGAGAGACGCTCAGTAGCTCGGTACGGGCTTTTGTTAAAGTTTCGAGAACATACCTTCACCGAAGAGTCAAGCAGAATATTGCTCCCTCCTACGTATATCTCGCAAAGAGACCATGAGGATAAAATCAGAGAGATTAGAGCCCACACAGAAGCATACCGACAATCCTTCTTTCCACGAACAATACGAGACTGGAATAGAAGGGAGAACCGATAGAGGTACTCAGGGTACCCTCCGCCAAACACCGTCAGGTGGCTTGCGGAGTATGGATGTAGATGTAGATGTAGAATTGAAAACGTCTGGTCAATGGTGGCCGAGCAACTGGTTCGTCACAATACGGCAGTCACCACTCTTGATGAACTGTGGTATCGTGTTGAAGCTGCATGGGCAGCTGTACCTGTACACGCCATCCAAGCTCTGTTTGACTGAATGCACAGGCATATAAAGGCCGTTATTACGGCCAGAGGTGGTTGTTCTGGGTACTGATTTCTCAGGATCTATGCACCCAAATTTCGTGAAAATGTAATCACATGTCAGTTCTAGTATAATATATTTGTCCAATGAATACCCGTTTATCATCCGCATTTCTTCTTGGTTTAGGAATTTTAATGGTCACTAGTGTAACTGACCTTCCTCGGTCTGCTGATCGCCTCCTTCGTCGATGTCGCCTCTGGCGAGGTCGCCGTCGTCGCCAGTGAGGTTCGCCGCCGCCCGGATGGCCGCCCGGAGCGCCTGCGGCACGCTGATCTGCAGCGAGTGCGAGCCGAGGAAGTGGCCGGCGGACGCCAGCAGCAGCTCGTCCACGTCGCCCTCTGGACCGCCGCCGCCGCCGCCGCCGCCGCCGCCGCGCGCCACGTCGTGGCCGGAGCCGCCGCCCGCCGCCACTCCCTCTCCTTCGGCCTGGTCACCCGCGTCGCCCTCGTGCACCAGCCAGACGCCGTCCATCAGCCGGATCTTCGGCCAGCTGGCGGCCCGCTCCAGCGCCCTCCACGCCCTCAGTTTCAGGCATCGCACCACCTCGTCCTGCGCTCACCGGTAAACGTAACACTTAACAGACAGCTGCCTTTGCAATATGCAGAAGCGTTCGTGAAAATTGCAACACCCAGAAGCTGATGGATGGGCAATCGGACACTGTACTGCCAGCATAATTGCAGACGTATTTATCAACACACTGGAAGAAAAGTTTTCGGCTCGAAATGGCTGTTACTGAACATAATCACACATTACAATAAATATGTAGATCACACTTTGGTACTAATAGATAGGAAAGTTTAAGACATCCAAACAGTTCATCAAGAAATCAACAACTTACATTAAAAATTAAAATTTACAGTGGAAACAAAACCAAACATATCCATAAACTTTCTCAACCTTAAAATCAGCAGCAATGAGAAACACCAAATGCATTTCAATGCAATAATCAATAGACTAACCAACTTACGACTCCAAAACCAAGCAATATAAAGTGATCGGTCTGAGTATAATTTACGAACTGTTCGAGAAATACACGAAAACTGAAAATGAAACCATGCACAAGAACATAAAATCAACAAAGGATAACAAAACCAAACATAAGTTAAACTCCTTCCGACAATATATTTCGGACAAATATCGAATAAAATAGGCCAAAACTTAAACAAAATAAACATAAAACTAGCATTCCGAACAAACAACAATCTAACCACGTAAATTTTTACTAGACAGAAAAATACCAGATTTTGCCAACCCTTGCAAATACAAAATTTCGTGTAACGAACTGCGCTAAATTCTGTATCAGTGAAAAGAGACGAAATTCTTGATTAGATTCGAAGAACACACGAGAAATTGCTTGAACAACCAAACAAGCTTTTACTTACACCTCAAAACCAAAATCACAAAGCAGAACATACAGAAAATGCTATACAAAGTACCTGAATGGTATACTATGAAAATCTTGTAACAATTAGAGATATGTATGCACAAAAAAATCATCCAAACGATATTCTCGGTGAACAATTCGATCTTAAACATAAAAATTATCTACGAAATTATATTGATATTTTGGGAAACGAAAACGGATGAAAAGCACACGGTAAATTGAAACAAACGATAATCGTAGGTACAAATCGTAACAAGATTATAATATTAGTGAAATACAACTAGCATCACTGACTAGCAAAGGTTACATTGTTCACATGAAGAATCAACCGGGACGAACTGATATTCTAGCTCTCAAAAGTATTTCACAAAAAATTGAACTTAAGTGCCTTATAACAACATAGCAATGTGTAGACAGTCGACAGTTTAGTCACTGATACAAATGGGCATCTATTCCAACTACACTTAAGAATATATTTGTAAACTGACCTTTATATATAGGCCTTACAAGCATAAGTAGACTCACCTATTGTTACTTCTAAATGTTCACTTGAGAATGGCGCTATAGCCGCAACAAGCTTATAGTACAGAATGCCAGACTACAATAAAATTTATTCGGCGTATTATGGACATGTAGCACGAAAGATTAGAATTACAGCGCTTTATATGAAGTTCGACTATGAGATTTAGTACGGTGTAAGGCCGTCAGGTGATGCAATGAAAGCCTCTAGTTGTAGTGGCGTGGAATCAGATACTGCCAATGTGTGCTGCTGAATGCAATCCCACGCGAATCGTAGGGGCATCCATAAAGCATCGACAGTGTTTGCAGCAGGACGGAGATGAACGAGTTGCCGGCCGCTCATACTCTGTGTTGGAGCAGTTCCTGCAGAGATTGCCCTTTATATGCAGGAGGCGAGATGGTGAGCTTTAGCCAGTGGCACCCAAAACCACCACGTTTCTCCTAAACGCCTCCCAACGACGACAGGGTAAACACATACGAGGCCATCACTGCAGGATATAATGAAGCGGGACTCGTGCAAAAACATTACAATTAACCACTCAGTACGCAGTGGCGTCGTTTACGTACTCAAGGTCGTCTGAGGTGTTGGTGGTTTCTGTTCTATGGAAACCGAAGGAATGGCATCTGTTCGGATGTTCGAATGTGTGTGAAATCTTATGGGACTTAACTGCTAAGGTCATCAGTCCCTGAGCTTGTGAGGTGGTCTTCAGTCCTGAGACTGGTTTGATGCAGCTCTCCATGCTACTCTATCCTGTGCAAGATTCTTCATCTCCCAGTACCTACTGCAACCTACATCCTTCTGAATCTGCTTAGTGTATTCATCTCTTGGCCTCCCTCTACGATTTTTACCCTCCACGCTGCCCTCCATTACTAAATTGGTGATCCCTTGATGCCTCAAAACATGTACTACCAAACGATCCCTTCTTCTAGTCAATTCATGCCACAAACTCCTCATCTCCCCAATCCTATTCAATACTTCTCACTAGTTATGTGATCTACCCATCTAATCTCCAGCATTCTTCTGTAGCACCACATTTCGAAAGCTTCTATTCTCTTCCTTTCCAAACTATTTATCGTCCATATTCCACTTCCATACATGGCTACACTCCATACAAATACTTTCGGAAATGACTTCCTGACACTTCAATCTATACTCGATGTTCACAAGTTTCTCTTCTTCAGAAAGGATTTCCTTGCCATTGCCAGTCTACATTTTATATCCTCTCTACTTCGACCATCATCAGTTATTTTGTTCCCCAAATAGCAAAACACCTTTACTACTTTAAGTGTCTCATTTCCTAATCTAATTCCTTCAGCATCACCCGACTTAATTCGACTACATTCCATTATCCTCGTTTTGCTTTTGTTGATGTTCATCTTATATCCTCCTTTCATGACACTGTCCATTCCGTTCAACGGCTCTTCCAAGTCCTTTGCTGTCTCTGACAGAATTACAATGTCATCGGCGAACCTCAAAGTTTTTATTTCTTCTCTATGGATTTTAATTCCTATTCCAAATTTGTCTTTTGTTTCCTTTACTGCTTGCTCAATATACAGATTGAATTGCATCGGGGAGAGGTTACAACCCTGTCTCACACCCTTCCCAACCACTGCTTGCCTGTCATGTCCCTCGACTCTTATAACTGTCATCTGGTTTCTGTACAAATTGTAAATAGCCTTTCCCTCTCTGTATTTTACCCCTGACACCTTCAGAATTTGAAAGAGAGTATTCCAGTCAACTTTGTCAAAAGCTTTCTCTAAGCCTACATATGCTAGAAACGTAGGTTTGCCTTTCCTTAATCTAGGTTCTAAGATAAGTCGTAGAGTCAGTATTGCCACTCCTGTTCCAATATTTTTACGGAATCCAAACTGCTCTTCCCCGAGGAGGGCTTCTAATAGCTTTTCCATTCGTCTGTAAAGAACTCGCGTTAGTATTTTGCAGCAGTGGCTTATTAAACTGATAGTTCGGTAATTTTCACACCTGTCAACACCTGCTTTCTTTGGGATTGGAATTATTACATTCTTCTTGAAGTCTGAGGGTATTTCACCTGTCTCATACATCTTGCTCACCAGATGGTACAGTTTTGTCAGGAATGGCTCTCCTAAGGCTGTCAGTAGTTCTAAGGGAGTGTTGTCTACACCCGGGGCCTTGTTCCGACTCAGGTCTTTCAGTTCTCTGTCAAACTCTTCACGCAGAATAATATCTCCCATTTCATCTTCACCTGCATCCTCTACCATTTCCATAATAGTGTCCTCAAGTACATCGCCCTAGTGTAGACCCTCTATATATTCCTTCCACCTTTCTGCTTTCCCTTCTTTGCTTAGAACTGGGTATCCATCTGAGCTCTTGAAAATCATACAAGTGGTTCTCTTTTCTCCAAATGTCTCTTTAATTTTTCTGTAGGCAGTATCTATCTTATCCCCAGTGAGATCAGCCTCTACATCCTTACATTTGCCTCGAGCCACGTCTGCTTAGCCGTTTTGCACTTCCTGTCGATCTCATTTTTGAGACTTTTTTATTCTTTTTTGCCTGCTTCGTTTACTGCATTTTTATATTTTCTCCTTTCATCAATTAAAATCAATATTTCTTCTGTTACCCAAGGATTTCTCCTAGCCCTCGTCTTTTTACCTACTTTATAATCTGCTGCCTTCACTACTTCATCCCTCAAAGCTACCCATTCTTCTTCTACTGTATTTCTTTCCTCCATTCCTGTCAATTGTTGCCTTCTGCTCTCCTTGAAACTCTGTACAACGCCTGATTTGGTCAGTTTATCCAGGTCCCATCTCCTTAAATTCCCACCTTTTCGCAGTTTCTTCAGTTTTAATCTACAGTTCATAACTAATAGATTGTCATCAGTGTCCACATTGCCCCTGGAAATGTCTTACAATTTAAAACCTGGTTCTAAATCTCTGTCTTACCATTATATAATCTATCTGAAAACTGTCAGTATATCCAGGCTTCTTCCATGTATACAACCTTCTTATATGATTCTTGAACTACGTGTTAGCTATGAATCAGTTGTGCTCTGTGCAAAATTCTACCAGGCAGCTTTCTCTTACATTTCTTACCCCTAATCCATAGTCACCTAGTACTTCTTTCCCATTTCCTACTACCGGATTCCAGTCGCCCATGACTATTAAATTTTCGTCTCCCTCACTATATGAATATTTTTTTTTATTTCATCATGCATTTTTTTCAATTTCTTCGTCATCGGCAGAGCTAATTGGCATATAAACTTGTACTACTTTAGTAGGCGTGGGCTTCGTGTCTATCTTGGCCACAATAATGCGTTCACTATGCTGTTTGTAGTAGTTTACTTTCACTCCTATTTTTTTATTCATTATTAAACCAACTCCTGCATTACCCCTATTTGATTTTGTATTTATAACCCTGTATTCACCTGACCAAAAGCCTTGTTCCTCCCGCCACCGAACTTCACTAATCCCCACTATATCTAACTTTAACCTATTCATTTCCCTTTTTAAATTTTCTAACCTATCTGCCCTATTAAGGGATCTGACATTCCACGCTCCGATCCGTAGAACGCAAGTTTTCTTTCTCCTGATAACGACGTCCTCTCGAGTAGTCCCCGCCCGGAGATCCGAATGAGGGACCATTTCACCTCCAGAATATTTTACCCAAGAGGACGCCATCATCATTTAACCATACAGTAAATCCGCATGCCTTCGGTGAAAATTACGGCTGCAGTTTCCCCTCGCTTTCAACCGTTCGCAGTACCAGCACAGCAAGGCCGTTTTGGTTAGTGTTACAAGGCCAGATCAGTTAGTCACCCTGACTGTTGCCCCTGCAACTACTGAAAAGGCAGCTGCCCCTCTTCAGGAACCACACGTTTGTCTGGCCTCTCAACAGATACCTCTCCGTTGTGGTTGCACCTACGGTACGGCTATCTGTATTGCTGAGGCACGCAAGTCTCCCCACCAACGGCAAGGTCCATGGTTCATGGGGGGGGGGGGGCTGAGCTTACACACTTCTTAACCTAAATTATCCTACGGACAAACACACACACCCATGCCTGAGGGCGGACTCGAACCTCCGCCCGGACCTGCCGCCCCTAGACCGCTCGGCTAATCCCACGCGGCGATGGCATGTGTGCCATCAGTTCAGCTCTCAACAGGCAGCATTGAACCTACACACAAGACATGTCTGTAAGAAGTACACATCGAGCCATCGCTGTTTAAGAAGCTGACCTGTTGGCCACGGCCAAGTGGAAAAATGACGGACATCTCGCTCATTCATCACATTGTGTTGTCCAATACCTGCTCGTCTCTGTGTGCTACCTCCACTCACATGTCGCTGTAGTTGCAGCGTGCCCTGTACGATCCACAATGTCACTGTACGAGCTCACTCATACGCTTATGCTGCGTACCGTAATGTCGACGAAGCATACATGCAAGTGGTTGCACGTCACTACTTAGCAGCGGTAGGGCGAAGCGTCACACCAGCCTAGCCGGGCACACTACATGTACAAGCTCACGTACACTTTATATTCCTGTAGTGTTTACTCCGTTCTACACATCCTACATTTTGGCTTTATTCATGTTACTTATTTTGAGTGTTAAAATTTTCACAAGCAGTAGTGCACCAAGAAAAAAACAGTTTGAAACTGCTAAAAGTACTCGGGAAGTACAATTCAGCTTCATATTTCACCATGTATGTGACTCCGTACAGTTTTAGAAAATGGAGGATAAGGATTTTACTCGTATGTCTACTCGTTATAGGCAGTGTGACGTTACTGTGACGTTACCACAGAAGCAAGCCTCGCCATTTGTCTAGACACGTACATGTCTTCGCCCACTCACACAGAACAAAGAAAGAGGGGTCAATTGATTGATCCCTTCGTTACAATCAAGGCTCTGGTGTATTTCATTTTTGACATTAATTTTATTTCGACGTATCTATAACTGGTGGTTCGTGGTGTGGGTTCCTGTAGTCATGTCCCAGTTCATGAACCACGGGCAACGTATGAGTGGCCAAGTAAGTGGTCCCGACTGTCGGCATACCAGTTACTTTGGAATAAGGCTGGGCATCTCGGACATATTCTGAGTTGTGGTCACCTTTGCGCTCATACTTCAAAGACTACCAAATCCACCGGTTAGTCCCTCAACCGTTAGGGGTAAAACCCAATGGGACTCGGGGCAAGCAAGGCTAGCAACCTGCTTCCCTGGTACTTTAAATATGATGCTGGCAACAATCAGATCAAAATGCCTCGGACCTTTGGAGGTGACGGAGTCCCACCTCTAACTGACAAACCAGGGACTCCTGAGATACGACTCGGCAAACAAATGGTAATGAGATGGGGAGCTATTAATATCAATGGGGGCTACTCTGGGAAGAAGGTAGAGCTGGCAAAGGCTGTAAGTAAGATGGGGCTGGATGTTCCAGCTGTTAGTGACATTCGGGTAAGGGGTGAGAAAGAAGAGGAAGTGGGAGAATACAAGGTCTACCTGTCAGGAGTCAAAGCAGGAATAGCACAATGGGGTGTAGGGCTTTACATCAGGAAAGAAATGGAACCCAGCGTAGTTGCAATAAGGTATGTAAACGAACGACCGATGTGGATAGATTTGCCAGTGTCTAGCAAGAAAATTAGGATTGTGTCAGTATATTCGCATTGTGAAGGGAAAGATCAAGATAAGATGGATAGTTTTTATGATGCACTCAGTGATGTAGTTGTTAGAGTAAAGTACAAGGACAGTGTTCTACTCATGGGTAATTTTAATGCCAGGATTGGAAATCGAACAGAAGGGTATGAAAAGGTTATGGGTAAATTTGGAGAGGATATGGAGGCCAACAGGAACGGGAAACAACTCTTGGATTTCTGTGCCAGTATGGGCTTAGTAATCACAAACTCCTTTTTTAACATAAAAACATTCACCGGCATACTTGGGAAGGCAGGGGAACCAGATCTGACATTGACTATATAATAACAGATCTGGAATTCAGGAAGGCTGTGAGGGACACACGTGTATTCAGGGGATTCTTTGATGACACATCATTATTTAATCTGCAGCGAAAATGGTATTGTGAGGCCGAAAGTGCAGGAGGTCAGGTCCATATATAGAAGGATAAGAGTGGAGAAACTTCAGGATAAGGAAATCAGGCACAAGTACATAACAATGATCTCAGAAAGGTACCAGTTAGTTGAATGTAGTCAGTTACAGTCATTGGAAAAGGAATGGACAAGGTACAGGGACACAGTACTAGATGTGGCCAAAGAATGTCTTGGAACAGTAGTGTGTAAAGATAGGATGAAGCAAACAGCTTGGTGGAATGACACGGTCAAGGCAGCCTGTAAAAGGAAAAAGAAGGCGTATCAAAAATGGCTACATACTAGAACTCAGGTAGACAGAGAAAGTTACGTTGAAGAAAGAAACAAAGCCAAACAGATAATTGCAGCATCCAAGAAGAAATCTTGGGAAGACTTTGGAAACAGGTTGGAGACTTTGGGTCAAGCTGCTGGAAAACCATTCTGGAGTGTAATTAGCAGTCTTAGAAAGGTAGGTAAGAAGGAAATGACAAGTATTTTGGTCAGGTCAGGAAAACTGCTTGTGAATCCTGTGGATTCCTTGGGCAGATGGAGGGTATATTTTGAAGAGTTGCTCAATGTAGGTGAAAATACGATCAGTAATGTTTCAGATTTCGATGTACGATGGGATAGGAATGAGGATGGAAATAGGATCACATTTGAGGAAGTGGTGAAAATGGTCAATAGATTGCAGTGCAATAAAGCAGCTGGGGTGGATGAAATTAAGTCGGAACTCATCAAATACAGTGGAATGTCAGGTCTTAAATGGCTACACAGGATAACTGAAATGGCCTGGGAGACGGGACAGGTTCCATCAGACTGGACAAAAGCAGTAATCACACCAATCTTTAAACATGGAAACAGAAAAGGCTGTAACAACTACAGAGCGTTGTGGGTAAAATCTTCTCAGTTACTGTTGAAAGGAAAGTGCGAGTATTAGTTGAGGACCAATTGGAGGAAAATCAGTGTGGGTTTAGGCCTCTTAGAGGCTGTCAGGACCAGATCTTTAGCTTACGGCAAATAATGGAGAAGTGTTATGAATGGAACAGGGAATTGTATCTATGCTTTATAGATCTAGAAAAGGCATATGACCGGGTTCCTAGGAGGAAGTTATTGTCTGTTCTACGTGATTATGGAATAGGAGGCAAACTTTTGCAAGCAATTAAAGGTCATTACATGGATAATCAGGCAGCAGTTAGAGTTGACGGTAAATTGAGTTCATGGTTCAGAGTAGTTTCAGGGGTAAGACAAGGCTGCAACCTGTCTCCACTGTTGTTCATATTATATAGGGATCATATGTTGAAAAAAATAGACTGGCTGGGTGAGATTAAGATGTGTGAACACAAAATAAGCAGTCTTGCATATGCGGATGACTTAGTTGTGATGGCAGATTCGATTGAAAGTTTGCAAAGTAATATTTCGGAGCTAGATCAGAAATGTAAGGACTATGGTATGAAGATAAGCATCTCCAAGACGAAAGTAATGTCAGTGGGAAAGAAATATAAATGGATTGAGTGCCAAATAGGAGGAACAAAGTTAGAACAGGTGGACAGTTTCAAATACTTAGGATGCATATTCTCACAGGATGGCAACAAAGTGAAAGAACTGGAAGCGAGGTGTAGCAAAGCTAATGCAGTGAGTGCTCAGCTACGATCTACTCTCTTCTGCAAGAAGGAAGTCAGTACCAAGACTAAGTTATCTGTGCACCGTTCAATCTTTCGACCAACTTTGTTGTATGGGAGCGAAAGCTGGGTGGATTCAGGTTGCCTTATCTCCGAGGTTGAGGTTACGGATATGAAAGTAGCCAGGATGATTGCAGGTACTAGTAGATGGGAACAATGGCAGGAGGGTGTCCACAATGAGGAAATCAAAGAAAAACTGGGAATGAACTCTATAGATGTAGCAGTCAGGGCGAACAGGCTTAGATGGTGGGGTCATGTTACACGCATGGGAGAAGAAAGGTTACCCAAGAGACTCATGGGTTCAGCAGTAGAGGGTAGGAGGAGTCGGGGCAGACCAAAGAGAAGGTACCTGGATTCTGTTAAGAATGATTTTGAAGCAATAGGCTTAACATCAGAAGAGGCACCAATGTTAGCACGGAATAGGGGATCATGGAGGAATTTTATAAAGGGGACTATGCTCCAGACTGAACGCTGAAAGGCATAATCAGTCTTAAATGATTATGATGATGATGATGATGTATCTATAACATAAAGAAAAATCTGAGAATAAAGAGACAATGATAACCAGATTCCTTACAAACAGCTGAACGGTATCTGGGAATCTAGTCTGTGATACGATCATCATGAGAATAACGTCTCCAAATAGGCTGCAACCATGCGAATCCCCAGAAAATTTGAGCACCTCCTTCTTAAAAAAA
Source organism: Schistocerca americana (assembly GCF_021461395.2). Lineage (NCBI taxonomy): Eukaryota > Metazoa > Arthropoda > Insecta > Orthoptera > Acrididae > Schistocerca > Schistocerca americana. The sequence continues at coordinate 747,925,541 of NC_060121.1, read as the reverse complement.
ATGCATCTGATATAAAAAAAAGTCCTCCTTCGAGTCAGTTGGCTCTCAGTGGGTCGAAGTACGTGCTTTTTGTATCGCAGCGGGTAGAGCCGCGCTGCTGCCTTTCTTAGTGCTTGGAAGCACGCCCATTTGGAGGTCGGACGTTCCGAAGTCATAAAAATTCCGGGACGCGGCCTCTCAGCACCATTCGGTTTGCTCGGAGACCAGCGGTTGCACATTTGGAAGACGCCAATAGTAACACCATTTGGCTTCAGACATTTGCCGCGTAGAGCCTCGTTACGATCGTCCAGGTCATCACCTCGAACAGAGACTCATAATGACGGTCGCTATAAAGTGCTGCCATTATAACGCGGCAGGAACAACTGTTTACAGAAATGGGATGTAGCAGCAGTATCGATGCTGCAAACCACCTTCGCATCGCCATGGGGTAAGAAGATATCACAGACGTTATTTGGCGCTTCTGCCAAACTCATGAGTGCAATGGTCTTTGATTCAAGTACAGAGGATTTCCCCCAACAGCACCTGCAGTGTGGAGGTTAAATTTAACATCTACAATAGCGACATGTCGTTGACTAATTCGTAACCATATTTCTTTAGTAATGCATTAACAGTGTCTATTTCCCTTTGACAGTGATGTGTTAATGTTGCCTACTGTGAGTTCTTGGCTGCAACTGTATTTTTGTGAAGACTGTTCTCTGCAATGTGAAATTCATTTTAGTAAATGAATATTTTACTGATAACCGTATCCATTGTGTGTTTTACCCCCTGTTCACCTCTTCAGTTCCTTAATTAATTTAGAATCACCTGCATGTAGGGATGAGTGCGAGTGCCTTACGCGGTCACGACTGAGACCAGAAACCATAAATAAATTCTTCACTGCCTACAAGTTGCAAATTGTAGCATTGTCTTACTTCAGCAGATTGACTCTGTCAAACCAAACAGTTACAACATTACACGAACTTCAGATTGTCCAAGAATAGAGCAAAAATTCGGGCGTCAACTGTTCGAGAACATTATCTCGGTATCCTCATTCACTGGTCTGGGGAAACCACTAATGATCTATAAATGAATGCCGAGACAACTGAATCTCATTTCTTCACAATTCCTGTCAGTCGTAGTAAGCACTTCTCAAACTGTCTTGGTATTATTTAGTTGAAAATAGCCCCCACATGATAATCCAACATAACGAATCCGACGAAAAGGAGAACGCCAGTATCTCTGATATCCAAGTGAATGCACAACAAGACAGATGGGAGAGATAAAAAGAAAAATATTGTTTCAATGAGTTGCTATACGAGGCAAATACCGTAGTTCGAGGAAAAAATTTCTGCGTACATTGTAGCACACAATTAAATGTAGGTGAATTACGTACAGTAGGAAAAACGGATGCGAACAGACTGGAAGCTTTTGAGATGTGGTGCTGTAGAACGATGTTGAAAACTAGGTTGACTGACAAGATATGAAATTAGCAGATTCTCCGTGGACTCGGAGTGCAAAAAATACGTGGCACCGACAAGAAGAAAGGAGAGAATGATAGGTAACGAGTTAAAACATGGGGGAATAACTTCCCTAGTTCCAGAGGAAGTTGGAGAGAGTAAAAACTGTGGAGGATGATAGAGGTTAGCATACACACGCAGTTAACAGCTGAGGAAGTTGCGACATTTTGTTCTGAGATGAACAGGTTGACAGGGGAGGAACTCATGGCGCACCACATCAAACCCGTTTGAAGACTGATGACGCAAAAAAGTTAAAGAGCTTCTACTAAACTTTTACTCTGAAATGCATACCTTAAGAGCTATGAGCAGTGTTCATCTTCGATACTACGAAACACATCTCTTCTATTGAGCAAGTGCTCATAGCTGTCAGGGTATGCGTTTCAGAGACTAGACCCTTTGTTCCTGTTTTGGTCCATACTACCTCTTCCCATAATATGGAAAGTAAAGAGCTTGTCTTGCAATAAGACAAATGTATTTCACAGTATCGAAGGTGGACGAGTGCTCATAAATTTTAAAGTAGTCCATGATTAACAGATTTTTATTTCTTGTTTTGGTGTAAGTAACCTGTCCTCAGAGTCTTTACAGTGAATTTAGTTACACCCTGTATTACTTCGGGAACAGAAACTGACGCAACGGGTTACTGACTTTCCTAAGAAAAGTCTACAAATCAGCTCCTATTTGACCTGTTTCCACCAACCAGTGCCTAGAGCAAAGGACATAATGCTGTTATAAGGTCACGAGAGATATTATTAAAAATAATGGATGAAAAGAAAATCTCCTGAAACTAATTTATCGATCTATCTGGCAAATGGTTGTATAGGAGAACATTTTTAAATTGTTTTCTATAAAAACTAAAGATCACAGAGAGTGCTCAGTGAAATTATTTTTAACGTAAGTGAATTCTGTGAAAATAAATAAAGTGATGAAGCATAATTACATAAATTACTGCCATGCTTGTTATAAACTGAGTCTTCGTTGTGTACCCCTCATTCCAAATTCCGCAGCAGGGACAATCGACAAAATTATAAGAACCGTGCTATCATTGTCTACGGAGAAAGGACTTTTACGCGTTCTTAAACGCTTACTTACATTGTAAGGGTCAGGAAACAACAAAACCAGGAACACGTTCCCATAAGCTGCTCTCTAGGACAGAGGAATCTGGTATCGGACTGGAAGGCATTACTTAAATGGACAAATCATGTTAACCGAATAATTGCAGTGACTGGTGTTTGTAAGGACGACTGCAGTCGGAAGTTAGTGTTAAGGTACACTTAATAATCTAATGTGGTCGTACATGATTTCTACATAAAAGGTATGAAAATAAAAGGCATTTTTAGAACCAGTAATACTGATTTTAATAAATGCATCAAAATGCTTCACCAAATGCATGTTTCCACATAAGTTCTGCGATCGACTGAAAGTCAGCAACTACAGCCCATGGTCACTTAGAGTACAGTTCCTAAAATAGTACGGATACAAAAAGAATGGTGATATACCTCCTCTTGTTATTCTTAGAGAATAACAACTGCTGTCTTTATACAGTCTTGTTGAAAATATGACAACACTGATTGTATACAAGGGAAATCAAGAAAGATTAAAGTTACTTTAACAACATACACAGAAAAACAGTTTGATATTCGCAGCTGTGTGTGGAAAGCGTAACACACAGCGGAAACTTGAAACAAAATTTGTTGGGCCTCCAAAGTGGGCACAAACACCAGTTATTTGAATTGCGTGGGACCTAGTGCACCCCGACTTCAATTACCTCCATCTAAAAATGGCTCTGAGCACTATGGAACTCAACTGCTGAGGTCATTAGTCCCCTAGAACTTAGAACTAGTTAAACCTAACTAACCTAAGGACATTACAAACATCCATGCCCGAGGCAGGATTCGAACCTGCGACCGTAGCGGTCTTGCGGTTCCAGACTGCAGCGCCTTTAACCGCACGGCCACTTCGGCCGGCCACCTCCATCTGAATGACCATGTTAGGTAATATAACACTCACCGGAATAGGCTGAGTAGCTGTCAACCGTTGCAAGATGTCGACGTCATCGAGCTGCTATACGGAAAATTTATGGCATATCTAGTGAGCTGTAAATGAGCGTTGTGAAAACGATGTATTATTTTCTTAGTAAAAATGTATATGAGATAGTATTGTGTTTTGTTGAAACGAAAAGGGCTCCATATGATCGAATTTAAAGCGTTGGTACAGGATACTTGTCGCTGCATTACGAAGCAGATTTGCTAAGGAAAAACCGGGCGTGAGTCGTGCTTCGGTAGCTCAGATGGTAGAGCAGTTGTCCGCGAAAGGCGAAGGTCTCGAGTTCGAGTCTCGGTCGGGCACACAGTTTTAATCTGCCAGGAAGTTTCATATCAGCGCACACTCCGCTGCAGAGTGAAAATCTCATTCTGGAAACACCCCGCAGGCTGTGGCTAAGCCATGTCTCCGCCATATCCTTTCTTCCAGGAGTGCTAGTTCTGCAAGTTTCGCAGGAGAGCTTCTGTAACGTTTGGAAGGTAGGAGACGAGGTACTGGCAGAAGTACAGCTGTCAGGACCGGCCGTGAGTCGTGCTTCAGTAGCTCAGATGGTAGAGCACTTGCCCGCGAAAGGCAAAGGTCCTGAGTTCGAGTCTCGATCGGACACAAAGTTTTAAGCTGCCAGGAAGTTTCATATCAGCACACACTCCTCTGCAGAGTGAAAATCTCATTCTGGAATTATCATGCTGTTTACGAATTGTAGCCAGTATAAGAATATTCTTTAAGAGCTGATAGTATGAACCGCGCCGGATGGAAAGCATCTCACAAACGATAGATCGTTAACCTTTTCTGAGATAATACTGTCTGAATCCATCAAGCTGGAATTGGGTTTGTGCCTATTAGCTAACAGATCGTTGCTCCTTTTCTAATATACGTTTATAAACGTTATCACCGATATGTTATGAAGATCGTATCGACAGATATCGTAGTGATGTTCGAAACGGTTCTTTATTCTTCCTTGCGTGAACAGAAGTAATTTTTAAGACAAAAATCTTGTTTCTACTTTCTGGCTATAGACTTTCACCATTAAGCAGTACCATAAAAAATTGTTTGGTGGAGGAAGGGCAAATGACATTGGTGCGCTAGAAACAACCCACGATCATTTTTAATGAATGTGCTTGGGCTCTATCATTCTGCAGTTACTTTCCAGCCCCTGTTACCAACGCAACAGCCTCCAAACACAATGGTGACATATTCCGCATTGGTCTACAAAAAACTAAACCACTGAGTAGGTTATGAACCATTCAGCACTACATTTACATCGAAAAATGTCAGTAAAAACTGCTCCCAACAGCAGCTTTGAAAGTTTCTACGGGCAGAATGTTATACTTTGCTTGACAAGGAAGTAAAGTACCCAGCAGCCTTGTTCGGACCGAGCGAGGTGGCGCAGTGGCTAGCACACTGGCCTCGTATTCGGGAGGACGACGGTTCAATCCCGCGTCCAGCCCTCCTGATTTAGGTTTTCCGTGATTTCCCTAAATCGCTCCAGGCAAATGCCGGGATTGTTCCTTTGAAAGGGCACGGCTGACTTCCTTTCTCGTCCTTACTTTCCCCTCCTCCAAACATCCCAACCCTTGTTCGGATGTCATTATGGCTTCATACTGTACACACCATCAGGGGCTATGTAAATGGTCGGTGTTGCTTTTCTCTATAATAGTTGGAATGGCCTTCAAAGAGCATTACTGTTGTACTTGTTTAGTGCTGTTACCAGGACTCGTAGAGTCTAGAAGGATAATAAATAGCGTCAAATGTTGAATGATCATTTAGAAAGACACTTAGACGCCACGTATCCGTATGAGACAGCGTCATCAGCAACTGACCGAGTTTGAAAGGGACTTCGTTTTGCGGCTCCATTTCGCCAGAAATTTGAACCGTGCAATGTAAATGTGTTGCATTTGGATGTGAAAGTGACCTCATGTTGACTGTACGGGAACGCGACAGCATACATACACGTTGTGAATGTACGGATCGACCACGACTGACCACGACAGGGCAAGATCGCCTGACTGTGCGCCAGGTACATCACCCTCACATCTGCACCTGGCGTCCGAGAACGAGTAATGGACGCCATGCAGCATTCTGTTTTCGACTAACTGAAGCTGAACTAGGCAGTTACCGCCCCATGAATAAGCTTCAATCAACACTACAACACGGCGGAATCTGAAGTGGAGTGGTATGACACAGGGAAGCATTGACTACTGATGAATGGCGATGCATTGTGTTCAGTGAGAATCACGGCTCTTCACCACCGCAGTGTCGGAGATCTGGGCAGAGGTGCCGTTTTTCCAGCGTATAGGATAGGCGCAGCGTCGTCATGTATGGAGCTGTAGCTTCATGCCACGGCTAATTTTGATTGACGGAAGTCTGACCGGACGATGGTAGGTCACAGACCTCCTATGACCTCATGTGTTACCTCTCATGCGAAATATCATTTTCCAACAGGGAAATGCTTGTCCATGCATGGCATGTATCTCTATGAAATGTATGCATGAAGTTGAGGCAAGTCCTTGGACAGCAGGATTCCTAAATCTGTTCCCAGTAGAACATGTTTTCGATCAGCTCTGAATCCATGTCTGTGCCAGTCCAGGGATTCATAATATCAAGAACCAGTTTCGACAGTCATGGACCAAGTTGCCTCAGGAGGGGCTACAGTGTCTGCATCCAGGCCAGAGAGGGATCAATGTCATATAAATATAATTGTCAGGCAGTGTAATTGCAACTTTTGTAGATTCTATTTAATTTTATCCATATAAAACGTGACTCCATTCAAAACATTGGAGGTAAGAAGTGAACAATGCCTTCAGTCACAAGTTTTTCGTGTTTTATTAACTACACGATGCATTTAGGACCCTGTGGGTCCATCGTCAGGTGTAATTTGTCTAATTACAGGTTTCATTTCTTCTGTTGAGTGAGATGAAATGCTTATTCCTGTCACTAAAAGCCTTAATGTTATGTTATGAATTTCGTAAGTCGAACGCGGAAAATATGTGCAAAATAGTGGAAAATGAACAGTGTAAACTTACCACATAATCCAAGGAAAGCATTTTTAAAGTTCTATGTGCGATCTCTGTAAAACAGTGAGCTAAACAGTGGTGAACAGAGCTGAAATAGTAATAATAAATTCTCATGCTTAAGCGCTCTATTATTAATCGATATGTATCGGTGCAATGTATTATTAACAACCGATATTATCACAGATAAGACAATCGACGATACTGGAGGGCACTTTGTTCAAACCTTGTAATTGTAGTTCTTTTACGTTCTATGTGATTAAACACTGCAAATAAAAATCATTACGCCTCACACTTATTAAAACAAGTGTTGGGGTAAGAGAATAGTTTATTAATACTTCGATTACCCACCATAGTGACAATAAAGTAAAAAAACGTAATCCGTCCGATACCGCACCACTCTCCCCTAATTACAGTACATCCGTCAGTGGTACACTGCAACTGTTATATCCTCTTGTCTGGTGGAGGATACACTTGGTGTTAATGTTAATGCTGCGTCTACTTTCTTTACGTACGGGCTACTTAGAAGCGACTATACGGATCGAGGTTCGTACACGCATGACGAAAACACTTTTCAGCTCAACGCAGCAACCAGTTTCAAAAACACAGGATTTGAAAGTGTTTTCAAATCAGTTGAACTAGCAGATTGTGAATTTCGTTCGTTTTGCAATACAAAGTATTCACTAATTCACGGTCTGGTGCTCAACTTTCAAATGTTGAAAACAGGTAAATTGTTTTTTATAGCGACTGTCAATTTCTTTAGCACGTGAAACCTCATTAAGTTGCAAATGAGAAATTCTAGAATACGTAAGTTTTTGCAACTCACGCCACAGCAATCAGTTTGGTCCGGCAGACAAAAATCACTGCTTACTTGGGTGTTCATTTTAAATTCAATTTGCGGCACTCCCCGAGGCTCCCATTACTCAAAACAGCACTCTAAAACTGCGAGTAAAACATAAACTGAAAAAGGCGTGTGACAAATTTGGTGGCTCTGCAGCATACAGGATTGACTGTAACAACTGTGACAAATGTTATGCCTGTCGAACCGGCCCCTCTTTAAGCGTAAGGTTTAAGGAGCAATCACAGCCCGCACACTAGAACTGCTTTTTCATTGTATTTATCATAAACCGGTCGTTCTATAGGGTGCATTGACAACAATATTCGTGTTCTCCACGTGGTACAAAAAGACCGTGCTCTCAGCTTGACAGAAGAGCTTGAAATTTATAAAGCGAGAAAACAAAATCCAACAAAAGTGCTCATTGGGTAGAACGATTTTGTGTCCACTGTCTACTTGGTTTTTTTTAGAAAGCGAAAAAACGAAATCTAACAAAAAGTGCTCATTGGGCAGAGCGATTTTGTGTACAATGACTACTTTGTGTTGATTGACAGTGTTCTATTTAAATTACTGCGTGTCTCTCTTATAAATATCTTGCCTTTATCTTTACTTAATATAATGTGCTTGCATATTTATTTCATTTTCTTCCGTTGAGCCTGTTACTTTTTGTTTTCTTGTCCTTTCTCTGTTCATATAATAAACTTCAGTAACTAGATAAACTCGTTAATTGACTGCTATGGTATTTTAATCACAATTTTCTTGGAACGGCGTGTGGCTTTAAGTTCTCTTCTCGCATATGTGGCATTCTGACGAGGCAGCTGATTACATACTACTGTCTGTTGGCGTTCATTTGACTTCTTTCCCTATTTATTTTATCATTTTTAAATTATTCTGTGAACTCCATAAGATTGTCCTTATGTATTTCATTATACTTTTAACAAAAAATTGCCACAAGAGCTTATCAGAATTATTGTCACTTAACTATTTCCTTTTAAACGGTCTAGTTTTGGTTGTGTTTTAATTGATTGCATTTTATTACTGTTGTGATTTATACAACTGGTAATCTCACTGCTGGCTTGTCCTATAGTACTCTCCTTTTTATTCCATATCGCACAATTACATGATTGAAGAATATGTGTACACCCACAGTAGCGACATTTGGCGAGCTTTCGACACGAACATTTTGTGGCTACTGTACTTTTTTTTTTAACAGTAGCGCTGTTAACAACATGACTCTAGTATATACATTTCATTTATGTCTGATGATGGTGAGCTGAATTTGTGTTTATCTTTTGACGATGCCACTACTGCTGCATTACATTAGAACATGTTTTTAAAACATGCCTCGTCGTAGTTAAATCGCATTATTTTGACATGTATGTTAATAATACTTTTCATTATGGCCTATTTCATTGTATTAAGGTGCAGACAATCCACTGTTGTATTTGTGTTTCTCCCAGGTTTTGCTGCAGATCTGAAGATGATCGTTGCTGACCCAAACTGGTACTCTGAGGACATAACATTGTGTGATCGTAGACGGAAGTAAAGAAATCCCTTTTACTCGAAACAGTTCAACATTTTTTCACAATGTCCAACTGAATACTCAGTTCACTCCGTATGTGGAAGGTACGTGTTCAGCAGTATCCTGTGAACGTTTTATTCCAACGTAAACCTGACCGGCTACGCACTCCACACATACACGAAATCGGCTCGGCGGTCTCTTTCCCACTGTTCTCTCTGACTGATATCACACTCGCTCTTCCTGTTCGTAACGGCGAAGTCTCTTTTGTACTTTTGTCAATCATATTACAAGGATTACCATAAAACTAAAATTGTTCCATATTGTTCCATACCCAAAAAATGTGAAAGATAAAAATTTTAATACAAAATTCGTGTCAAAACCACGAAGTTGTAATGAAAGATGTTGTCATGATGTTAGAGCCTGGTAGCGGCCGTCCACCTTGTCAGGTACCTAAAATATTATCTTTAGGTGGAAGTACTTTATCCAAAATCCCAGCTTCCGTCATTTAGGGGTGAATTAATAGTTCTGATTATAGTCTAAAAGAATTAAATTTCATTCGCAACTGGAATTGTTCAAACGATGCTTTCTTTTATATACATGATAATTGTTTGTCCTACTTACTTTTATTGAACTGGTTTTGTTTCTGTCATCAGACTTTAGATTTTCCATCCGTATAACTCGAAAAGATGTCTTTGTGAAGGATTTGAGAAGGAAATAATGGAAACCTGCCCAAACTAGCACAATATGTTCTCAGCATCTTCTGGGAGAGGACATAGTCGGAACATCAGTTTCTTGAGACCACATTAAGAGAAGTACTGGAATGCGAAAGCGGCCTTTTACATCACATACATCTCTTCTCGATTATTCGAAATGTATTATAAAACGAGGTTACATTATCAAAACATAAGCGGTTGACATCCGTGGATCCACGATACTTGCTTCGTTCACCGCCAACACCTTCTATCATATGGCCTCAAGATGGTCACATTTTGACTGAACCCTGATGCCATTGCCAATAAATATTTTACTGCGGTTACCACTGTCATTAATTCAATTTTACAGTATATCTAAGTCTGCAGACATTTGTATAAAGTAAAAATAAGTGAAAAAATTACCACCCACAATCAACAACACCTTCACAACCTCCAATTAAATTGAGCTTCATTCAGATTTGCTACATAAAAAATAACAGCATAGCATAAACACGAAAACAGTGTGTGATCTGATATTCTCTAATTATGTATACAATAATATTAAGGTGCCATATTTTTAACATATGTGCATGATGGGATCATACTATGTTTTCATTAATATTTAGTGTAGTTTGGGAGAATGTTATGTTGGGTCGGGAAGTAACCAGTATTATGAGGGGCTTATTACAGTAGGTAATGGTATTAAAAAGGACTATGTAATTTATATCTGTAATAAATTGTGAACATGAATAGGATGGTATCGCTTCCTGAGGATTTTAATAGGCGGCGCTCACGCGCCTCATTGCCTTGACTTGCCAGCAGTTGTTCGGAGCGGTCGGTGTGAGCCCTGTAGCTTTTGGCAGGGGTTGAACCTAGTTTCTGGACGGCTAGGCAACCGCTACGTTTCAGAACTCTAAAATTTTATGAGTGATGGAATTATGAGCAGCGCTTGGGTACCTGGATACATTCACCCCAGTTTCAGGTTTAAGATTTCGTGACTGAAAGACTTTAGCTCTGCCGGAATGCCATATCTCCTGATTCACTTCCCCGGACAGTGAAGCAGCATCACTTACAAATAGATGACGGAAAGTCATAGAACAAAACAGAAGTGATTTCTGGTGTTCCCCAAGGTAGTGTTTGTATGCCCTTTGCTGTTCCTTATCCATACAAACGATTTGAAAGACAATCTGAGCAGCCGTCTTCGGTTGTTTGCAGATGATGCTGTCGTATATCGACTAATAAAGTCATCAGAAGATCAAAACAAACTGCAAAACGATTTAGAAGAAAAATCCGAATGGTGCAAAAAGTGGTAGTTGACCCTAAATAACGAATAGTGTGAGGTCATCCACATGAATGCTAAAAGTAATCCGTTAAACATCGGTTACACAATACGATTTACTCAGTCACTTCTAAAGTCCGTAAATTCAACTAAATACCTAGTACTATAATTACGAACAACTTAAATTGAAAGGAACACACAGAAAATGTTGTGGAGAATGCTAAGCAAAGACTGCGTTTTATTGGCAGGGCACTTAGAAAATGTAACAAACCAACTAAGGAGACTAGAATTAGATGTACACAAAAGCCATGGGATAGTGATATGAACAATACAGGTGACGGTAGAATCGCGTACAGAAGTTATAAAAATTGCTTTCGTGGAGCTGTCATTTGCACTTAGGTGATTCATGTGAAAAGGTTTAATCTGCATCTACATCTACGTCTCCATAGATACTCTGCAAATCACATTTAAGTGAATGGCAGAGGGTTCATAGGAACACCTCCACAATTCTCTATTATTCTAATCTCTTACAGCGCGGAAAGAATGAACGCCTATATCTTTCCGTACGATCTCTTATTTCCCATATTTTATCGCGGTAATCGTTTCTCTCTATGTAGGTCAGTGTCAACAAAATATTTTCGCATTCGGAGGAGGAAGTTGGTGATTGGAATTTCGTGAGAAGATTCCGTCGCAACGAAAAACGCCTTTCTTTTAATAATGTCCAGCCCAAATCCTGTACCATTTAAGTGACACTCTCTCCCATATCTCGCGATAATACAAAACGTGCTGCCTTTCTTTTAACTTTTTCGATGCACTCCGTCAGTCCTATCTGGTAAAGATCCCACACCGCGCAGCAGTATTCTAAAAGAGGACGGACAAGCGTAGTGTAGGCATTCTCCTTTGTTGGTCTGTTACATTTTCTAATTGTCCTACCAATAAAAGGCAGTCTCTGGTTAGCCTTCCCCACAACCTTTTCTATGTGTTCCTTCCAATTTAAGTTGTTCGTAATCGTAATTCCTAGGTATTTAGTTGATTTTACTGCCTTTATATTAGACTGATTTATTGTGTAACCGAAGTTCAACGAATTCCTTTTAGCACTCATGGGAATGACCTCATACTTTTCGTTATTTAGGGTCAACTGCCAATTTTCGCACCATTCAGATATCTTTTCTAAATCGTTTTGCATTTTTTTTTGGTCTTCTGATGACTTTATTAGTCGATAAACGTCAGCGTCATCTGCATACAACCTAAGAAGGCTACTCAGAGTGTCTCCCAAATCGTTTATATAGATAAGGAACAGCAAACGACCTATGACACTACCTTGGGGAACACCAGAAATCACTTCCGTTTTACTCGATGACTTTCCGTCAATTACTACGAACTGTGACCTCCCTGACAAGAAATCACAAATCCAGTCACATAACTCAGACGATATTCCATAAGCATGCAATTTCACTAGAAGCCGGTACAGCGCCAAAAGCTTTTCGGAAATCCAGATAAACGGAATCAACCTGAAATCCCTTGTCAATAGCCCTCAACACTTCATGCGAATGAAGAGCTAATTGTGTTTCACAAGAACGATTTTTTCTAAACCCATGTTGACTGTGTGTGAATAGACCATTTCCTTGGAGGTAATTCATAATGTTCGAATACAATATACGTTCCAAAATCCTGCTGCATATCGATGTTAATGATATGGGCCTGTAATTAAGTGGATTGATTACTCCTACTACCTTTCTTGAATATTGGTGTGACATGTGCAACTTTCCAGCCTTTGGGTAAAGGTCTTTCGTCGAGCGGACGGCTGTAAATGATTATTAAGTATGGAGCAAATGCATCAGCATACTCTGAAGGAACCTAATTGGTGTATAGTCTGGACCAGTTGGACTTGCTTTTATTAAGTTATTTAAGTTGCTTCACTACTCAGAGGATATTTACTTCTATGTTACTCATGTTGGCAGCTGTTCTCGTTTCGCATTCTGGAATATTTACTTCGTCTTCTTTTGTGAAGGCATTTCTGAAGTCTGTGTTTAGTAGCTCTGCTTTGGCAGCACTGTCTTCGATAATATCTCCATTGCTATTGCACTGAGAATGCATTGATTGTTTCTTGCCGCTAACATACTTCACATACGACCAGAATCACTTTGGATTTTCTGCCAGGTTTCGAGACAAAGTTCCGTTGTGGAAATTGTTATAAGCATCTCGCATTGAAGTCCGCTTTAAATTTCGAGCTTGTGTAAAAGATCTCCAATCTTGGGGATTTTGCGTCTGTTTGAATTTGGCGTGTTTGTTTCGTTGTTTCTGCAACAGAGTTCTTACCCGTTTTGTGTACCAATGAGGATCAGCGCCGTCGTTTGGTAATTTATTTGGTGTTAATGTCTCAATTGCTGCCGATAGTATTTCTTTGAATTCAAGCCATATCTGGTCTGCACTTACATTATTAGTTTGGAAAGAGTGGAGATTGTCTCTTAGGAAGGCTCCAAGTGAATTATTATCTGCTTTTTTGAATAGGTATATTTTTCGTTTATCTTTGGAGAATTTGGGGGCTACAATACTCAATATCACTACGACAACCCTGTTTTCACTAATCCCTGTATCCGTTTTGATGCTCGTTATTAACTCAGGATTATTTGTTGCTAAGAGGTCAAATGTGTCTTCACAACCGTTTACTATTCGTGTGGGCTCATGAACTAACTGCCCGAGATAATTTTCGGAAAATGCGTTTAGCACAATTTCAGATGTGTATCTGCACCTCCAGAATTAAAAATTTATTTTCGCCAACATATCAAGGGTAAATCAAAGTTACCACCAACTATAATCCTATGAGTCGGGTACCTTTTCGAAATCAATCTCAAGTTTTATTTGAACCTTTCAGCAACTGTATCATCTGAACATAGAGGTTGCAAAAAGGATCCAATTATTATTTTATTCCGGTTGCCAACAATGACCTCTGCCCATACTAGCTCACAGGAAGTATGTACTTCAATTTCGCTACAAGATAAACTACTTCTAACAGCAACAAACACGCCACTGCCAATCATATTCAGCCTATCCTTTCGGAACACAGTTAGGTTCTTCGCAAAAATTTAGCCAGCTTTCGGTGCCTGTAGCGATCTGAGCATGAGTGCTTTCCATTGGCGTCTGTAGTTCTGGTACTTTCCCACCAAAGCTACAACAATTTACAACTGTTAACCGATAGTTCCTGTACCTACGTTCTTCCTATGTTCGACCTGCACCCTTTTTGACTGAAGCCCTTCTTGTGTTTTCCCAAGACACATTACCTAAAAAACCACCAAGACTATGTCGGGCCGGCCGCGGTGGTCTCGCGATTCTAGGCGCTCAGTCCGGAACCGCGCGACTGCTACGGCCGCAGGTTCGAATCCTACCTCGGGCACGGATGTGTGTTAGGTTAGTTAGGTTTAAGTAGTTCTAAGTTCTAGGGGACTTATGACCTAAGATGTTAAGTCCCATAGTGCTCAGAGCCATTTGAACCAGACCATGTCACACAGCCCCTGTGTAGCCGCCTCCTGCGTATAGTTCATACCCGACCTATTCAGCGGAAACCGAAACCCAACCACCCTTTGGCGCAAGTCGAGGAACCTGCAGCCTACAAGGTCGCTGAACCGACTGTGATGATGGCCGCACGACAAGAATTAACAGCTTCGCAGGCGGGAATGGTAGTTGGAACTACAGGCATCTGAAATTCCTTTTGGGAAATCTTTAGGGTATTCAGTATACCGAGATTCAAAGTGTCAAGAGTGTACCGAGAATATTAAATTGTAGGAATTACCTCTAATCATGGACAACACAGTGGCCGACGGCCTTTACTTAACGAGTGAGTGCAGCGGCATTTGCGGGCAGTTGTCAGTGCTAAAAGACAACAGTACTGCGTGAAATAAAAGCAGGGGTCGCACGACCAACGAATATATTACAACAGTGTGGCGAAATTTACAGATAATGAGCGATGGCAGATGACCGACGCTAGTGCTTTTGCTGGATGCACGATATCGCTTGCAGCGCCTCTACTCGTGTCGTGACCATATACCTTGGCCCTAAAAGAACCGGAAAACCGTAGCCTGGTAACATGAGCCCAGATATCATTTGGTAAGAGCTGACGGTAGGGTTCGAGTGTGGAGCAAAATCAGTGAAGCCATGGACCCATATTGTAAGCAAGGCACTGTGCAGGCTGATTGTGGCTTCATGGTTGTGTGGGCTATGTTCACATGGAATAGGCTGGGTCCTCTGGGGACACTGAAATAATCATTGGTTGGTAACGTTTATGTTCAGCGACTTGGAGACCATCCGAAGCCATCCATGTACGTCATACACCCCTACAACCCTGTCATGTTACCGGGCCACAATTGTTCGTTTCTGGTTTGAGGATCATTCTGGACAATTTGAACGAGTTATTTGGCCTACCAAATTGCGCGACGTGAATCCCGTCGAACATTTATGGTACATAATAGAGAGGCCAGTTCGTGGACAAATTCCAGCTCCGGAAGCGCTTTCGCAAGGCTCAGTATTTATGCAGAGCACTTCCAATGCCACGTTGCATTGCTGCACTACGCCGGGGGAAATGAGGCCCAACACGATATCACGAGGTATACCATGACTACCATCTGGTGAGCAAGATGTATGAGACAGGCGAAATACCCTCAGACTTCAAGAAGAATATAATAATTCCTATCCCAAGGAAAGCAGGCATTGAAGATTCGAAAATTGCCGAACAATCAGTTTCATAAGCCACAGCTGCAAAATACTAACGCGAATTCTTTACAGACGAATGGAAAAACTATTCGAAGCCGACCTCGGGGAAGATCAGTTTGGATTCCGTAGAAATATTGGAACACTTCAGGGAATACTGACCCTTCGACTTATCTTAGAAGCTAGATTAAGGAAAGGCAAATATACGTTTCTAGCATTTGTAGACTTAGAGAAACCTTTTGATAATGTTGACTGGAATACTCTGTTTCAAATTCTGAAGATGGCAGGGGCCAAATACAGGGAGCGAATAGATATTTACAATTTGTACAGAAACCAGATGTCAGTTATAAGAGTCGAGGGACAGGAAAGGGAAGCAGTGGTTGGGAAGGGAGCGAGACAGGGTTGTGGCCTTTCCCCGATGTTATTCAATCTGTATGTTGAACAAGCAGTGAAGGAAACAAAAGAAAAATTCGGAGTAGGTATTAAAATCCATGGAGAAGAAACAAAAACTTTAAGGTTCGCCGATGACATTGTAATTCTGTCAGAGACAGCAAAGGACTTGGAAGAGCAGTTGAACGGAATGGACAGTGTCTTGAAAGGAGGACATAAGATGAACATCAACAAAAGCAAAACGAGGGTAATGGAATGTACTCGAATTAAGTAGGGTGATGCTGAGGGAATTAGATTAGGAAATGAGACACTTAAAGTAGTAAAGGAGTTTTGCTATTTGGGAAGCAAAATAACTGATGATGGTCGAAGTAGAGAGGATATAAAATGTAAACTGGCAATGGGAAGGAAAGCGTTTCTGAAGAAGAGAAATTTGTGAACATCGAGTATAGATTTAAATGTCAGGAAGTCATTTCTGAAAATATTCGTATGGAGTGTAGCCATGTATCGAAGTGAAACATGGACGATAAATAGTTTGGACAAGAAGAGAATAGAACCTTTCCAAATGGGTGCTACAGGAGAATACTGAAGATTGGATGGTTAGATCACATAACTAATGAGGAGGTATTGAATAGGATTGGGGAGAAGAGAAGTTTGTGTCACAACTTGACTAGAAGAATGGATCGGTTGGTAGGACGTGTTCTGAGGCATCAAGGGATCACCAATTTAGTATTGGAGGGCAGCGTGGAGGGAGACCAAGAGATGAATACACTAAGCAGATTCAAAAGGATGTAGGTTGCAGTAGGTACTGGGAGATGAAGAAGCTTGCACAGGTTAGAGTAGCATGGAGACATGCATCAAACAAGTCTCAGGACTGAAGACCACAACAAGAACAACCATGACTTTTGTCAGCTCAATGTATTAACTGCGAGATCAACATATAGTCAGGAATTGGATGCCGATTCTGCTAATTTCAGGAACCAGCCAATGCTTAATCGCTACTCAGGCAATCTTTACTTACATATGATGTTATTTCGGTATCTTTAATGTGGAAACCCATACGCTTTTCCTTAACCCTAGCAAAATTCCATAACAAACATTGAAGCAACACGTCTTAAAATATTTTCTCCAAAATAGATACCCGACTGCGCGCTGTCCCGCCGCTGATCGGCTAATAAGGAGACAAAGTTTTCATCTTCATGTGGGACGGACGCCTCACGCTGTTCCTGTGCAGCAAGTTTCTACTCCTATTACTGGGGTGAAGTAGCTGGAGCAGCTGATCTGTGCAACAGATGTGCAACGTCCGCCTGACCTCGGCATTCTCCAGGTCACGGCTCGCTGACCGAGAGAACCAGCCAGCTCTGTACTGCCTGGAGTACAAAGCTGTGCCCGGCGGACTGACTGCCAGCTGAACAATGAGATAGTGCTATAGGCGCATAGTTATCGTTTTCTCTCCGCTCTCTCACTTTTATTTATTAGGTCAATAGATGCGTTTTCTGTCTCGAAGGTACTACAGTTGCGTAACCTCCCGTCTGTATTGATATATCTTTTTATTTTTTATTTTCCTTTGAAGTCAGGTTTCGAATGGTTTGATACAGTCCCAGATTTTCTTCTGATGTGAATTTCTTTTCACCTCTATTAAATTATCCTGTCCGACCTCCTGTATATCTGGTTTACACTCATGGCCTCTACCAGATTAACTATTCCTTGCTTCCGTAGCAAGTCTCCCATTAACCTCGTCCTTTCTTTTGATAAGTGTCTTCCACAGACTACTGTCCTCTCCTATTGATTCTAGTACTTCATTTCGTACTTTACTATGCACTTAATCTCACACGTTCTTCGATGGCACCACATTTCAGATGCTTCTGTATTTTTCTTCTCCGGATCTTATGGTCCACATTTCTTTTCCACACGTTGCTGAGCTCCAGGCACACTTTCTGGGACATCTTCCTCAGTTCCATATCAATATCCGGTGTCAGTAAAGTTATTTTGTTGAATATAGCTTTCTTTGCCTGTGACAGTCCTCTTCTTTGCTTTGACTATACTGCTTAACCTTCCATCGAGATACTGGAACTCTTCCACAACTGTGTCGTTCGCAGTTATAATGTCAAGCAAGTCGTCAGTCTCCTTTCTACTACTCTTCGCCACGTGCGTCTTGCTCTGTTTATCCACCACGAACCATATTATGTGTTATGTGTGCTATGCATTTCTTTCAACAGGTCTTGTACGTGTGTCTGACATCCACGCGGAAAGGTTATGTCCTCTGGGAACTTTTGTATTTATATCTATAAACGATGAACTCGCTTTGTTTTGCTAAATTAGTAGTATTTCTTTCTCTCTGATTTAGTTGGATACTTTAAGGAGTTTCGAGTCAGAAAGTTGCCCTGCGATCCAGTATATTCTTTCTTATCAAATGATCAATTTGTCTGCCTCCGTAGCTGACAAGGAGAACACGGCAAATGAAATAGTCACATTTCCCAGAAAGTTCGCTCAGTGGGAGAGGGATCAAAATAAACGAATACCTGTCTCAGCTTATCCTTAGATACTCAACCGTTTCTGAGAAAATGGTGGTCAAAGTATTCGAGATACTTTGTGTGCCTTTTACCAAGTGAATAGTTCATCCAAACGAAGCGTTATTCCACTTATATTATTACGTAAACTGGTGGCAGATGAGGAGAAAGGAAAGGAAAGGAAAGGAAAGGAAAGGAAAGGAAAGGAAAGGAAAGGAAACGAATGGGAAGGAACTCTTGGTATCAGCTACATAGGGACTTTATGGAGAACCAGCAGCAACGAGTGTGCCGGTCTGGCAGTCGAACCCAGAATCTCCTTATTAAGCAGTTGCATTTCCCACTGCGCCATCCGGACACAGTGTTAACTGCAAATGTGTGGACTATCTCGGCACGCCCCTCGAGTGACTCGCTCACGTAGTGCCACCGCATGCCCGCAGTTCCCGTCCACTCCCTCTGTGCTCGCCAATTTTAGATTACCGCTGGAGATCGAACTTAGACGTACACCTGCACTGGTGTCCGCCCTGACAGCTGATTGGTCAGCGTGACGGATTGCCGTCCTACGGGCCCGGGCTCGATTCCCGGCTGGGTCGGGGATTTTTACGCAGAGGGTCTGGGTTTTGTGCTGTCTTAATCATCATTTCATTTCCATCCTGCGCGCAGGTCGCCCAATGTGGCGTCCAGTGTAAAAAGACCTGCACCAAGGTGGCTGGATCTGCCTCGCAAGATGCCTCCCGGCGAATGACGCCAAACGCTCATTTCCATTTACCTGCACTGGTGGTTGTGGATTCATTGTCCATCGAAACGTTTCATTTGCATATGAATGAGTGGTGTTTGTTCTTTCTGACATGCTACGATTTATGCTGATGTTACCGCGAGCTAAGAGACATCTAAATTACGTCGATAAATTGATCGTCTGTTTCTCAGAAACGGCCGAGTATTTATAGATGAGGCGAGACATGAGTTCGCTTTTTTGACCTTCCACTGAGCGAAGTTCCTGAGAAATCTAGTGATGACAATTGTGAGGTTCCCCTCGTGAGGATTCACCACGGCTGACTGCCTTGCAAGGGACCCGGGTTCGATTCCCGCTACTGCCGGGGACTCTTCTGGAAAGAGGTGCATTATGCCTTGTGGTATCAGTTGAAGAAGCACTTGGCCTAATAGTAGCGCCTCTAGGTCATGAAAACTGACAACGGCTGAAAGAGCGGTGTGCTGACCCCACGGCCCTCCACACGGCATCCAGTGACGCAACTGGCAGAGGGTGATACGACTGAATTAACGTTTAGGTAAATGACCAGTTTATGACGTTTCATAACAGTGATGCAGCATACCTAGGAATATTTGACCACACTAGATAATGTTCTCGCGGACATGCTGCCTGACTGTAGAGAATTCTAGACACAATATTTCGAGAAGATAACATGTTAACAAGCGTCATACCATACGGCCTGAAGGGGTAACTGTCTATAGGTGGTTATAACACGTCTCCTGTAATTTTTCTACATTAACCTCTTCACTATATGCCGGACGGTGTCAAATGCCTTCCTGATGTCAAGCAACATGGCATCAAGCTGGCCAACGATGTCTGCTGCGCAGTGGATCTCACACGTAGCGTAGCCCTTAATAAATACGAGCTTAGCGAGTATACGACCAAATTTGAGAGCGAATTCACGGCTTCCGTGCAAATAGAGCTGAGCATGTCGCTGTTAAAGGAACAGTGATACACACGAGTAGAACACGGCAAGAGGCATAACCCGATTTCTCACAAAACCTCGCTCAGAAAGGAGTCAAAATTGGTGACAGGTAAGAGTATGCGAAGGAGGTGTAGTAGAAAGAAAGGAAGATTAAGATTTAATGTACCATCGACGACGAGTTCATTAAGGATGTTACTGTTTACAGCATATATACACTGAAGAGAGAAAGAGACTGGTACACCTGCCTAATATCGTGTAGCGCTCCACGAGATAACAGAAGTGCTGCAACACGACGTGTCATGGACTCGACTAATGTCTGAAGTAGTGCTGGAGGGAACTGACACCATGAATCCTGCAGGGCTGAGTACAAATCCGTAACACTACAAGCGGGTGGAGATCTCTTCTCAACAGCACATTGTAAAACGTCCCAGATATGCTCAGTAATGCTCATGTCCGAGGGTTTTGGTGGCCAGCGGAAGTGTTGAAACTGAGAAGAGTGCTCCTGCAGCCACTCTGTAGCAATTCTTGACGCATTGTGGCATCGTGCTGCTGGAATTTCCCAAGTCCATCGGTATGCACAATGGACGTGAATGGATGCAGATGATAATACAGCGTGCTTACATATGTATCATCTGTCTGAATCTTATCTAGACGTATCAGGGTCCCAAATCACTCGAACTGCACTAGTCCCGCACCATTACAGGACCTCCACCGGCTGGAACAGTCCCGTGCTGACACCCAGGGTCCATGGATTGATGAGGTTGTCTCGATACCCATACACGTCCATCCGCTCGACAGATTATGAAACAAGACTCCTCCGTCCAGGCAACATGTTTCCAGTCATCAAAAGTCCATTGTCCGTGTCGACGGACATAGCCGGGACGTAAAGCTTTGTGTTGCGCAGTCGTTATGGGTACACCCGTTGGCCTTCGGCTCCGAAATCCCATGTCGATCATGCTTCGTTGAATGTTTCGCACGCAGATACTTGTTGACGGCCCAGCGCTGAAATCTTCAGCAATTTTCGGAAGGGTTGCACTTCTGTCAAGTTGAACGATTCTCTTCAGTCGTCGTCGTTTCCATTTTTGGAGGATCTCTCTCCGGCCGCGTCGTTGTCGGAGATCCGATGTTTTACCGGATTCTTGATATTGACGGCACACTCGTGAAATAGCCGTAGGGGAAAATCCCCATATCATCGCTTCCTCGGAGATGCTGTGTCCCATCGCTCGTGCGTCGACTACAATACTGCATTCAGACTCACACAAATCTTGATAACCTGCTATTGTAGCAGCAGTTAATCAGTTGCCTGTAACGAAGCGCTGTTTGCAATAGCTTGGCACATATCGAGTACAATCCTGATAAAATTTTAAGGTGTTGCAAGCTTTGGCAAATGGCTTTAAATTTACAGAAATGTAAAATTGTGCATTTCACAAATAATAAAAATCGTAGTATACTCGGATTTCAGTTTCAATAATAATTTTATGTGGCTCCATGGCGGGCTACATGTCTTTTAAAAAGACTCCACTTCGGCGACTTGTGTGGCCTTCCCCTATCCCACTTATCCAACTGGGGATAGGGGATCTACAGTTAAACGTAGAATCTGAACCACGTGTTGGTCCTGGCGACTCCTCACATCGTTGAGAGCTGAAGGCTAGAACAAAAGCAGACTGAAACTTTCCTTGGCTCAGTCGTGTTTCCATCCTTCACATTTAACACCAGATCACCAGACTGGACTTACTATTTTAGTCAGTCACTATTTATATCAGTCAACTCAATATCAAACATCTTAGTGTAACAAAAACATTAAGTGGAATGATCACATAGGCGCATTCGTAGTTAAAGTGGCTGTCAGTTTTCGATATTGGGAAAACGCAGTTAGTCTACAGACACTATTGCTGAAAAATCATTCGTACTGCCGACGCTGAAAGGTTGTTCAGCTGTCTGGTGCTACAGGTACTTGCAAACGCACATGTCCCGACGCCATCGCTCCCATTCATTTATTCCATCTATGAATTTATGTATTCCACATATGAATGGAACGAGAAGAAAGCCTGATACGCGTTACAGTGGCAGGTACTCTCTGTCATGCGCTTCATAGTAGTTTTGAGACTATGGATGTAAATGTAGATGAAGAACCAATATTAAGATCACATTGGTACGGAATTTTCCAGTTTTACTTACACGTAAAGGTATGTAGTACTATTTGTAAACTATATCTGCAGTACCTGCGAATCTTCGCACTGACGGTATGCGCGCATGGCCATCCCTAGTCCAGTAGTGAAAGCTCCATCTTCGTCCCCGGAAAAGGAAACAGCTGACACTGGAACACCGAAGAGCAGGGCGGTCGCCACCAGCGTGCCTGCAGCCATCAACACCGGTCGCCACATGTCGTCTCTCCGTGTCGCCGCCGGTAGCACCACGCAACTGTGGCTCTCGCTTGGTCGCTAGTATTTTTATGTGGCGTATGTGGCACCGTGTCGGCCACAATTACACCGCAGGATGGGAGACAATGCGTTCTGCGGCCGACGCCCCGCCTCGGTACTCGCCACGGTCATTGCAGCAACACAGGTGGTTTAGTGGCCACGTCTGGCTACAGTTATTAAAGCCTTCACCACTGTCCGCGACTGTGGTCGCTCGCTACGTAATCGCTGCCGTAGGCGTGCTTGGAGCACCAGGTACGCAGTCCGGAAGCGGACTCACTCATCGCTACGCCCTGAATACTCGCGATTGCAGAGCTGCAGTTGTAATTGTGCCTTCGTCGTCACGGTGAAGGTTAAGTGTCGTGATGTTTCCAAGTCGCATGCAGTCTCATTTTTACTAAACACTGTAACTGTCCCTCTACTTTCTTTTCGTGTCCCTCTTCGACACTTAGCAACTTCTCACATTTGTATGATTACTGTCAGTTATTGTAGAGGTTTTGACATACTTTACGCGGGGTTTATGTCTGCGTACAGCAGTGCTTTTCGAGATGTTTTGGTCACGAACACTCAGCATCCATATCTTATCAAACCATAAATCCATGAAATTTATTTACGAAATCACGACTTACTTCTTGAAAGTTGAAGTCGTATCATGAGATATGTCGTGTACAGTTAAATAAATTGATGATGCTGTAATTCGGTCACAGACGGCAAAGAGCTTGGAAGAGCAATTGAGCAGAATGGACAGTATCTTGAAAACAGCTTAGGATAAGAACATGAAGTAAAACAAGGGCAGTTAAATGTATCTGAATTAAAGCATGTGATGTTGCGGCTGAGACTGAGAGACAGCGGGTGCGATCTCATCTTCATTTGTTTTTTATTTTCTTAATCGCATTTTCTATGTTTTAATCACTTTCGTTTCTATTGATCTTCGCAAGGGCGCTTAAACCTCGACGTTGATCTCCCCTAACTCACACGCATCACACAGCCACCCACCCACACAATCACATTTACACAGAATATTAGACCAGGAAGTGAGACAAGTGACTTATGTTAATTGTGCAGAAAAATAACTATCATTGGCTGAAGACGAGGCTGGCGAGTCTCACGTAGCGTGCGCACTTGCGATCTTGTATTCACGGCCACTACAATATTTGTATTCCTATATTCCTGTCTACGTTAGAAGCGTGGCCCTATCGAAGCATGACTTCATGTATTCTCCGAAGGTGCACACCAACTTATGACTGATGCGTTAGCCTAAGTTCTTTAAGAAGTTCTGAAGATGTCTGAAAAAGGCGATACACATCAATAAAGCTTCCACTGTCACTGCAATTTAGACTGTTTTTTCTCACTGTCAAATCACTACGTCTATGTCATTCAGTCTGAAAACCTGAAAGGCAATAAAAGCACATAGAAAAGTACTAAAATATGTCAATACAAGGTGCATTTTCTCTGATCTCGCATAGTCAGGGAACAGAATTGGTTTCAAAATTTTAATATAACCCCCGGATGGTAACTACAAAATACATAAGGGCGAAAATAATGTCTTCGAGAGATGCAGCCACTTTCAGTCTGTTAAAATCAGTTATGTTAACCAACTAAGTAAAGAAAAACTAAACACATTAGAATGATTACAGCTGACACCATGAATAAAGCAGACAGTTTTGATTTACACTGTGGTTTCCATTTCGCGACCTATCGTTCCATACTTTCCTAATAGCCCTCGTATTTTGAACTGACCTATGTGACAAGTAACTAATGAAATCAATTTATCCACTGGGCTTAAAAATCCGCACCTCGAATGTAAACAAGTTTGTTTCAAGATACAAAATCGTGTTCATTATTCGTGAGTGTTGTGTGACTTTTTCGTCAACACCATTTATTTTTCAATATCTTTGGGTTTCTCGTTTGGTCAGTCTCCTTTGCTTCATCGCACACATTCGATACTTAAGCATCACCATTATTGGCTTCTTTCACTTGGTTCTTGTATTCTTTCCTTACGATAATTTTCAGTGTTTATTCACCTCCTCAAAGATATTTGCAATTTTATTATACCCCGATCTGATCAAGAGTTTAGTCTTCTCATTTATGTTATGTTCCTCTTATACTGAATATGATGTGCAGATTTTGAGTTTATTGGTACGTTAATTAATTCGCTAGTTTCGAATCAATTTCTCTGTAAGTTCTTCACATAGTTGCCAGGTTAGAATGTGCGTCCATGTCTGTAATTCGGTTGACTCCTTGTTAACCGTTATGTAGCCTAGGCAATCTTTTCTTAGTCCATTGAGTTTTTGAATATATTAGTTTCCCTCACACAAATGAATAATAATAATAAACGGTCGTTTCCATAAAGTAAATGATTATCGAGATTCATGCAACACTACTACTCAGGGACTACTCTTCATAAAGATGTGCTCTCCCAACTATCTTACACTTCATGCGATGATTGAAAAAAGAAGCCAAGAAATCTTTCCTGATTGCCAGCTACCATTAGAGAAGTGTCTCTGCGCACTGCAACGGAAAATCAACACAAAACATTTCTTCGCGTATCAACATTTATTTACTTACGGTTTATTTAGATTGACTAGGTAAGACCTTTAAGGCTTTCTCTGCCACAGGACCAGGAGTAGTACATACCAACACACAGACTTTCAATAATACACATATGGCCTACATGAAGGCTGCAAAACGGGTGCTTCTCCATAGACAAGTGCCCTCCGGTGGATAACTCTGATACATGGAGGCAGTCAGTGTAAAGGCTGAAAACTCTGGCGAGGATTGCTACATGCACTTTCGATGGGTTTTGCGATATTATACCGCTAGAAGCCTGGTTCACGTTCCAGACATTCGTCCACATCTACCACATGGCTTCCAACAGAAAAATCTCGGCTGGCCCTTTCCGCAATATCGACAGGACACTTGTAGTGGATAATGCGCGACGGTCCCATAGCTGCGCGTAGGGTTTCTCGTAGGGTAATCCATCTTGCATCACCGACCTCCGACACACCTGTGAGCCGTGCCGGCTGTAGTCGATTCTTTGCCTCGTTTATTTGTCTGATTTAAAGGCACTTCGATAGATGGTGTAATTATAGTGTAATGACTCTGGACTTAAGAATTGCCGTGAAAAACAAGCCCTGTGCGCCGACTGGGGTTATCAAGAATCGAGTCCTGGAGTACAACGCTTCCTGACGGTGGCCAGCTCGTTGAAAACCAAGCCTCGTGCTTTGGCCGTAGTGGCCGAGCGGTTCTAGGCGCTACAGTCTGGAACCGCGCGACCGTTACGGTCGCAGGTTCGACTCCTGCCTCAGACATGGATGTGTGTGATGTCCTTAGGTTAGTGAGGTTTAAGAAGTTCTAAGTTCTAGGGGACTGATGACGTCAGAAGTTAAGTCCCATAGAGGCCAGAGCCATTTGAACCAAGGCTCGTGCGCCGAGAGAGCCAGTGTGCGACTTGGAGGAATTGTCGTCGTTACTGGTGTTGGGAGTCGTCTCCGACTGTTTGTTCTGGACAGCACTTCTTGAGCAACTGTATGTATTACTTACCTGTCTGCCCACTCGGTTCTTCCCTTGCATGGTTCTGAGATATGTTGCAGTTTAGTTTGATGGAACATTTACGATGTGGTTTATTCAGAGTTCATTAGTGTGTATTTAATTTACCTTACGTGATATTGGGAATTATAAGGTTTTATGGGCCAAGTTGTGGCGTAAAATTGTAAGATCAATCATTACTTAGGCGCAGTTTTATAATTCTTTGCATCTCATTCATTACTTTGTGGAGATATGTATTTCTCTTAAAATTATATTTTATGATTTTAGTGACATTTTTAATATATGATTGTATCGTTTTATTGTGCAAGCTTAATACTTTGACGTACTTCTTGGTTGCTAAAAGGTTATGCTAAATAACAATTATAGAGGTAAGGCTTATACATCCTTTAAAACACTGATTGCATTTACCGTCCTCCGTGGGATCTACATTGGCCAGGCTTTACATTTAAATTATGTTTTCCGAACTTTAATTTGTTCACTTCGTTTTGTCCGATTCGAGTCAGCTTTGGCCTCTCAGATACATTGGCGAGTGGTGCTGTGAATTTTTCTTGTTTTAAACTCCTTGTTATGTTGAAACGTGTAAAGGCATTTCTAGATGCGTTACTGCCTTAAGAAGTTTCTGGCTTCTTAGCATTAGTTCATCCACGTAAGTGCTAAAAGGAACTCGGTAAATTCGGTTACGCGATAAATCAGTCTAATCTAAATGTCGTAAATTCAACTAAAGACCTAGGTATTACAATTACGAACAACTTAAATTGGAAGGAACACATAGAAAAGTTGTGGGGAAGGCTAACCAAAGACTGCGTTTTATTGGCGGAATACTTAGAAAATGTAACAGACCTACTAAGGAGACTGCCTACACTACGCTTGTCCGTCCTCTTTTGAAATACTGCTGCGCGGTGTGGGATCCTTACCAGACAGGACTGGCGGAATACATCGAAAAAGTTCAAAGAAAGGCAGCACGTTTTGTATTATCTCGAAATGTGGGAGAAAGTGTTACAGAACTGATACAGGATTTGGGCTGGACATAATTAAAAGAAAGGCGTTTTTCGTTGCGACGGAATCTTCTCACGAATTTCCAATCACCATCTTTCTCCTCCGAATGCGAAAATATTTTGTTGACACCGGCCTACACAGGGAGGAACGATCACCACGAAAAATAAGGGAAATCAGAACTCGTACGGAAAGATGTAGGTGTTCATTGTTTCCGCGTGTTATGCGAGATTGGAATAATACAGAATTGTGAAGGTAGTTCGATGAACCGCCTGTCAGGCACTTGAATGTGATTTGCGGAGTTTCCACGTGGATGTGGATGTAGTTTCTGATGGCGCCTTTTGGCGAGTAATGTTGGAAGAGGCTTGAGTTACTTTGGCTTAATTTGTATGAGCTTAGGCTACTATATTCTTTTTGACGGCCCTTGCTAGTTGTATTCTTGAAGTTCGGTCCCTTGCATGCTTGTAGCGTGTTTGCCGCGAGCGGGAGGCCTGTAGGTGTGACATCGCGGTGTTTGTGGTATCGGCTGGTATCTGGAGCGGCGCCGTATCCGGGTGGTGCGCAAATTTATTTACGTCTTAAACATTTTGGAAGGTGACTGTCAACAGCCGTCAAATAATGTATAAAACGCTTGTTTGACCATCATCTGCTTTTATTTCAAACCCAGATATCGGCCGGTTTCAGTCGTGGACCATCTTTACGAATAAGGGTTAAAATAGTTTAAGGCACAACATTACATTTGTCATAACTTAAACAATATGTAGAGCATATCATTAACATCAATATATGACACAAGACTTTCAGAAACAAACATACTAATAACAAGTGTACACACAACAGCACTGAAGAGAAGTTCACGATTATCGCTATACAGTCCTTATCTTCTCTTCAGTACTGCTTCGTTTACTTTTGTTATTATTATGTTTGCTTCTAAAAGTCCTGTGTTTTATATTGATATTCATGACACGCTGTACAAATTACTTGAGTAATGACAGATGTAATTTTGTGCCTTAAACCATTTTATCCCTTATCCGTGAAGATGGTCCACGACTAAAACCAGTCGATATTAGTGTTTAAAGTAAAAGTGGCTGATGGTCAAACACGCATTTTACACATCTTTTTATGTTGGATGTCTGCAGATTAAATTCGGTTTAATCAGCCTTTTTGTTTCACGTCTAATGGTTATCGTTTTAACGCCTGTCTATGTATGTAGAAGTCATGTTTTCAGGTTGTTGTGAGCTTTAAATACAATCAGTTACACGTATTTCACTCTGATTGCCAGTGAATATTATTGTATAAGTGTCCTACAGGCGTGTCTTGCATACAACATTTTCCCTTAATCTGAAGGTTATTTCTAAAGTCCTGATTTTAGTAATTAATGTTTTAACATAATGTCACCTTGTGTCACGAAAATATTGATTCATTTTTGAAGAAAATTTATGTATTGTTCCGCTTGTCCAGATTTAGATCGTTTGTTAAGGCTATTTGGGCCTACCAACCTTAATGCCAAGACTGCTTTTGGTGGATTGCGGAATATGTTTTACAGAAATCTTTTATTTAACTGTCATTAAATATTGCTGCACAGCTACAGCCTTAAGGGCTGACAAATTTTGATCATTTTTTTTTAATTACAATTTTTTTAAATTCCATTGTAGTGCCATTTATTTTAATTATTGGTTAATCGTAAGTGGTGAATTTCAGGGCATATTTAAATTCGTACTTATGGTTCATGCACCTTGTTAATGAATACTGTTTATTAAAAATAAATGTGAATTTGTAATTTACAGATGATAAAAACTGTGGGCCTGTGCTTCCAAGTCTTGTTTTCGCATCCTGCCAATGTGCTCAGGGCTATTAACGTGAAACACCTGAAATTAGAGAGAACAGACTCGTTCCTCTCTTGCTACCAGGAGCTCGGTATTACACGAATGGGCATAGGTTTGTTTGACTTACTGGTGTGCGTGAAAAGTATTCAAAAGCCTGAACTGACTGATACTTGTAGGTAAACGCCAATCAACCCACTAAAGCTAACTTAAAAATTTTAGGAAGTAATATTTAGTAGAGAAACTAGAAATATACTTTAGCTTCCTACGTGCCACTCCCACAGTGACCTCGAAAACATGATTAGACTATCTACAGCTCGAACGGATCCAGTGATACAGTGTAGAGTACACTCTGCTGTGCGCTTCAAGTGGTATGTATACTGTGTGTGAAAGTATATGTAGATATCAGCTGCTAGTGCCTTTTTACTGCAGTTCTGGGTCGAGAGATAGAATAAATTTGCATCACTGGTAAGTTAGCCTCATTTTCTCCATTGAAAGCAGTATGCGACTTAACTAACCTAAGGACATCACACACACCTATGCCCGAGGCAGCATTCGAACCTGCGACCGTAGTGGTCGCTCAGTTCCAGACTGTAGCGCCTAGAACCGCACGGCCACTCCGGCCGGCCATTGAAAGAAATACACTCCTGGAAATGGAAAAAAAGAACACATTGACACCGGTGTGTCAGACCCACCATACTTGCTCCGGACACTGCGAGAGGACTGTACAAGCAATGATCACACGCACGGCACAGCGGACACACCAGGAACCGCGGTGTTGGCCGTAGAATGGCGCTAGCTGCGCAGCATTTGTGCACCGCCGCCGTCAGTGTCAGCCAGTTTGCCGTGGCATACGGAGCTCCATCGCAGTCTTTAACACTGGTAGCATGCCGCGACAGCGTGGACGTGAACCGTATGTGCAGTTGACGGACTTTGAGCGAGGGCGTATAGTGGGCATGCGGGAGGCCGGGTGGACGTACCGCCGAATTGCTCAACACGTGGGGCGTGAGGTCTCCACAGTACATCGATGTTGTCGCCAGTGGTCGGCGGAAGGTGCACGTGCCCGTCGACCTGGGACCGTACCGCAGCGACGCACGGATGCACGCCAAGACCGTAGGATCCTACGCAGTGCCGTAGGGGACCGCACCGCCACTTCCCAGCAAATTAGGGACACTGTTGCTCCTGGGGTATCGGCGAGGACCTTCGCAACCGTCTCCATGAAGCTGGGCTACGGTCCCGCACACCGTTAGGCCGTCTTCCGCTCACGCCCCAACATCGTGCAGCCCGCCGCCAGTGGTGTCGCGACAGGCGTGAATGGAGGGACGAATGGAGACGTGTCGTCTTCAGCGATGAGAGTCGCTTCTGCCTTGGTGCCAATGATGGTCGTATGCGTGTTTGGCGCCGTGCAGGTGAGCGCTACAATCAGGACTGCATACGACTGAGGCACACAGGGCCAACACCCGGCATCATGGTGTGGGGAGCGATCTCCTACACTGGCCGTACACCACTGGTGATCGTCGAGGGGACACTGAATAGTGCACGGTACATCCAAACCATCATCGAACCCATCGTTCTACCATTCCTAGACCGGCAAGGGAACTTGCTGTTCCAACAGGACAATGCACGTCCGCATGTATCCCGTGCCACCCAACGTGCTCTAGAAGGTGTAAGTCAACTACCCTGGCCAGCAAGATCTCCGGATCTGTCCCCCATTGAGCATGTTTGGGACTGGATGAAGCGTCGTCTCACGCGGTCTGCACGTCCAGCACGAACGCTGGTCCAACTGAGGCGCCAGGTGGAAATGGCACGGCAAGCCGTTCCACAGGACTACATCCAGCATGTCTACGATCGTCCCCATGGGAGAATAGCAGCCTGCATTGCTGCGAAAGGTGGATATACACTGTACTAGTGCTGACATTGTGCATGCTCTGTTGCCTGTGTCTATGTGCCTGTGGTTCTGTCAGTGTGATCATGTGATGTATCTGACCCCAGGAATGTGTCAATAAAGTTTCCCCTTCCTGGGACAATGAATTCACGGTGTTCTTATTTCAATTTCCAGGAGTGTAAATATGCTTCACTCCTAATTTACTGTCGGTGCTGTACTTTCTTAGTTACAACGGTAAAGAGGTCTAAGGGCGTCAGCTTGATTGGCAGGTGATTTGGCAAGCAATAGAAATATTACTTTGGGATCCACAGAAAAAAAAAAATTAAGCTACCAGCGATACTAAAATATTGGATCATGTTCGTTTCACTTTGCTTTCTTTTAACTGCCGGAAACTGGCTCTCTTGTGTAAAGCGCGAATGAATATACCAATGTTGTAACTACACGCCTGCATTTGTAGATCCCTAGAAGTCAGTCGCAACGTGGACCACAATAAATTAATATTTTTTTGCCTCCCTTTTATCTAGTTAGTACTTGTACTTTACATTCAGTACTTAGTCGATCTAGGCGACCTAGTCAGCTACTCGTAATGCTACTTTGGTACTGAATTGCTGGACCAAACTGCAAGGGGAGTACAGAGCCGTACGGAGACGCAGCACAGCCCAGCATTCTTCGAATAACCGATCAGGAGGCGTGGGCCGTGTGGCCTCTTACAGCGTCTGCTGGAGGGATAAGAATTTGGAGCTCGCTCGCTTGCACAGGGTGGTTACATTTTCGCTACTTGTGCAGTGCAGACAGAAAACTAATTACGGAATAGGCCCCCAGTTTTATAGAAATAACGCTCAGCATGTGCGCTGCAGGATTTGTGTCGTAATCAGTGTCAGTGTCATGACTTGCCGTTAGGCACCGCTTCTGGTACAGCGACATAGGGTTGAAACACAAGCATCAATGTCCATTACAGTTGAAGTCACCATGGGTGTGGATAAGTTGAGCAAGGTTTTACACGTAAAGTTTTTTTATCAAAAAACGGCAATGATGTTGTTCCTCTTCGCTAGTTTGTACGCATTAAGTGAATCAAAAGGGGGGGGGGGGGGGGGAGGGTTCTTTTCCCTAACTGAGGTTGAAGAACATGATTCGGAAGTTCGAATTATCTGGCGATCTGAGAACTGCTACTGGACCGACGGTCAAATGTGTCACAAATTGTTGAAGAAATTGCTGTTGCCACAGCTGAGAGTGCTGGATGCTATGTGCAATCTTCAATCAGCGCACTACTTGCGTCACTTGAGTTCAACATTCCATGTTACGCTGTTCGAAAAGTGATGTAAACAATTGTGAAACGTTATCAGTAGAAAATTCACATTATTCAGCAATTTTTGACACCTGACGCAGACATTCTAGTAGACTTCGTTCTTACGCTTCTAGCAAGGGTTGAAGTTGACTACAATTTGCCGAATGGTGAAGCACACATAATATGCACCAACAGGACATGAGGTCTGTAATTGAAAAAAATGTGTCATGATAATCTCCGCAGACGCAAAGGATTCCGGAGTAGTTACCCATTCTGGTCTCCAAAACGGGGCTGCATAGGCGGAAGTAACCATGAGAAATAGATTGAACAACCAACGAAAGGTTAACCTTCTCGTGCGGGGCGTGGAATGTTAGAAGTTTCAACATGGTCGGGAAGCTAGAAAATCTGAACAGGAAATTCAGAGCCTCAATTTAGACATAGTGGGGGCCAGTGAATTAATAAGGAGAGAAGACAAGTGTATCTAGTGGGATGAATATAGGGTAATATTGACAGCAGTAGAAAATCGGATAACGGGAGTAGGGTTCGTTATGAATACGATGACAGTGCCGAAGTGAGCTACTATGAGCAGTCGGTGACAGGGTTCTTCTCATTAGAATCGACATGAAACCGTCATCGGCAGCAATAGCTCAGGTATACATGCCGACTTTGCAAGTAGAAGATGAAGATGTAGAGAAAGTATATGATGATATTGTACGGGATCTTAAGTACATGAAGGAGATGAAAATCTATTAGTCAACGGGGACTGGAAAGTGGTTGTAGCGGAAGGTGTAGATGTGAGAGATAAAATGGGTTTGGTAGCAAGAATGAGAGAGGAGGAACGCTACTTGAGTTCTGCAATAAATTTCAGCTAGTAATACCAAATACTCAGTTCAAGAATCACAAGACAAGGAGCTGTACCTGAAAAAGGTTGGAATATACGGAAATACTGGAAGTTTCTAGTTAAATTACACTATGGTCAGACAGAGATTTCGAAATCAGATATTGGGTTGTAATGCGTACCCAGGAGCAGGTATAGGCTCACAACTCAGTTTAGTAATGATGAAGAGTAGGCTAAAGTTTAAGAGACTAGTCAGGAAGAATCAACGAGCAAAGACCTGGGATGAGGAAGAACTGAAGATTGAAATACGCTTGACGTTCTCTGAGGCTACACGTAATGCAATAATGAATAGCTAAGTAGTAAGTTCAGTTGAAGAGGAATGGACATCTCTAAAAATGTCGGTCATTGATGTTGGAGAGAACATCATAGGTACAAGGAAGGCAACTGCAAAGAAACCGTGGGCAACAGAAGTAATACTTCAGTTAATCAATGAAGAAAGGAGGTACAAGATGCTCAAGGAAACTGAGGAAAACAGAAATGCAAATCACTTACGAATGAAACAGACAGGAAGTGAAAAATGTGGACAAATAGAAAATGAAATGAAATGCATGTGGGGAGGACTGGCTCAGAATACAGAAAAGTCAAAACACCATCATGGAACTTAAATGCAGAGGCGAGAGCGGAGGACTTGCCTCACGACGTGATAGAAGAAGAATCAGGAGTCAGTATGATAGAAATAGAGGATCATAAGATGAAAAAACTTTGGAAGACTTGAGATCAAATAAGGCGTAAGGGATATATAACATTCCATGGCAATTTCTAAGATAAATGAGGGAAGTGGCAACAAAACGACACACGTTGGCGTGTAGAATGTGAAAGACTGGCGATACACCATCAGACTTTCTGAGAAACATCATCCACACAATACTGAACATAACAAGAGCTGACAAGTGAGAGAATTATAGCACAAGCAGTTTAACAGCTCATGCATCCAAACTGCCGTCAAGAATAATATAAAGAATAATGGAAAAGACAATTCAAGATGTGCTACATGACTATCAGTTCGGTTTTAGGCACCGGAGAACCAGTTCTGACTTTGCATTTGATAATGGAAGCAAGACTGAAGAAAAAAGAAGACACGTTCAAAGGCTCTGTCGACCTGGGAACAGCGTCAAACAGACCAAAATGGTGCCAGATGAACGAAATGGTGGAAAAAACGGGGTAAACTGTAGGGAAAGACGGGTAATACGTCCTATAACCAGCAGGAAACAATATGAGTTGAAGACGATGAACGAAGTGCTCGGATTAAAAAGTGTGTAAGACAAGGATATATCCTTTCGCCCCTGTTATTCAACGTATACATCGAAGACAAAGAGACGAAAATAGGAGTAAAAGAACGGTCCAATAGTAAGATTAAAATTCGAAGTGAAGGGATATTAATGACAAGATTCAATAGAACATTGCTATTCTCAGTGAAAGCGAATAAGGGTTTGCTGAATGGAATGAACAGTCTAATGAATACGGAATCTGGAGTGAGTATAAATCGAAGAAATTCGAAAGTAACACGAAGTAGCAGATATCAGAACAGTGAACAACTTAACATGAGAACTGACGATCACATATTAGACGAAGTTAAGGAATTTTGGTACCTAGGCAGCAGTGTAATCCATGATGGGCGGACCTAGGAAGGCATAAAAGAATCGGTTAGCACTGGTATAAAGAGCGTTCCAGGAAAGAGAATAGACTTGTATCAAAAATTGGCCTCAATTTTAGGAAAAATATCCATGAATATACTGCATGGAGCAGAGCATTGTATGGTAGTGATACATGGGCCTTGGGAGAACCGGAAAAGAAAAAAAAATCGAAGCATTTGTGACATGGTGCTGCAGAAGAAAGTTGAAAATTAGGTGGTCTCATCAGGTGAGGGAGGCAGAAATTCTCCGCCGAGGAATGGGTTTTATGGAAAACAGTGACAAGAAGAAGGGATGGAATGATAGGACACTTTTAAGACATCGGGGAATAACTTTTCATGGTCCTACAGGGACCAGCAGAGAATAAAAACTGTACAGGAAGACGGAGAGTGGAAAGCATCCAAAAAAAGATGAGACCTTGTTTGCAATTGCTACTCTGGGATGGAAAGATGGGGGCACGAAGAAAACTGGGACAGTGAACACTCACAATTTTCGCACTTCTGGATCGTCACTACCAATGAACGAATGTCCATGAAGTTCCCTGCATAGTGAACGAGTCACGGTTTGCTGCGATTTGACGTCACAGCTCGTAATTGGTCCACTTCTCCTTTGCTTAAGCTACAGTGATCTGCTTTGCAAACATGTGATTCCCGCTCCAAGAGAGAATGGCGTTTTGACCTCAACTGTTTTGACACACGATGAATCTCCATTTCACATTTCTCGTGAGATTTACTCGCTTACTCTGTAATACATTTGGAGGAAAGGGTATCATTGCCCGAACATTCCAAACTGCGTGGCCACCGACGTCACCAGGTTTGAACTTGGCTGTGAATTTACCTGAAGGACAGCGTTTGTCAACGAGCCACTAACACATGTTGGAGGATGAAGATCATCATAGCAAGGGAGGTAGCCAACATCCCATGTGAGATATTTTGGGCTGCAGTGGACCGATTTCTAACGCGATTCCGGCTGTCGTATATGCAGATGATCGTCTCAATGAGCAAAGTTTGTAACCTGAAATAAATGTTACCTTCCCAAGTCGTCATTTCTCTTTCGAGTGTCGTTACAATGTTTCCACAAGGACTCATTGTCTGGCGATGACTCGTTTTTCATGCGGTCTATCTGAAGTGACGAAAGTTAAATAACAACCACCCTGTACTTCGCTTCTCTTCCAGGGTAGATGGCCCAATCCATCTGCCGCTGCGTTCTTGTGTTTAGTGTCTCTGACAGGCCAGACAGATGTTCTTTGTCTCTTTTGTAAAATACGTCTGACTCAGTCTTCGTTATTTCGCAATCGACCTGTAATATCACTGACCCTTTTTGAAGTCTTTAACTTTTGGGTACCCACTCCAGATGCCTATGCGTCTCGCGTATGAAATAACTTAATCGATCCTGGACCATCTCTTTGCAACCCGAAGAAGCCATTTTCTACGAATTTACTACTTCTAATAGCCCCTGAAAAACCATATATTTCTTTCCGCTCACGCCCCTCCCACCATCCTGTAGTACTTACACCGCTGAATACTCCTGTCTGAGAGTTGCTGATGGCGAAGGATAATGTCGAAATATTTTACGGTAACGAAGAAGCAGGCAGGGAGGTTGTGCTAATGGGATATTTTCATTACATTAAAGTAAGTTCATCCACTGTTGCTACAGTATGTACGTGATTGTCGTTTGGAGACATGAAAGCACACCTTCAAGCGCGCTTTTTAATAAAATTAAAACTTACAACTGATTTCTCCTTTCTCGTAATTTTACATGTTCTTTCCACTCATAAGCTCGATAATGACCACATTTGTAGTACCTACTCTAGTGTAAACCACGTTCGTAGCAAACAAACTTATTTACGTGTTTGGATGTGCTTCTGTGCGTGCTTTTACAACATCATATTACAGTTCTTGATGAAGTTCTGCTATTCCGCCACTTGTATCCACACTCACCGCATAAACATTTTAGTGTGGATTTTTGTAAACATCACAACAGACTCTGATCGCAAATATTTCTTTATTCAGTTACCGGTTTCACCCGCTATGGTCACCTTCAGATCAATCTAAAAATGGAAAATGTGTCTATTTATGACAAAAATGTGTGTAATAGCAGTCTATCAACTGTACGTAGTCTGAAAGATTAGGGAAAACACCTGTTTTCATGAAGTTAACAGAGTGATCAAATAAAGTATATAGACATAAATGACATCGTCACAAAGAGAAAATTTTGACAAAATAATACTCATAACCCGCTATGCCTGGTCATCGCTGGCGTAATGTGCTTACAGCTACGGTGTAAACAGCTGTGGAGGCGTTGGAAATAACTTTCTGTGAAATATGAACGATTTGCCTGGCCTGTTGGTATCTCATCTGCGTTTGTTTAATTGGCGGCTGAAGCGACGAACTTGTATTTCAGTAATAAAGGTTTCCTTGCGGCTCCAACTTATTGACGTGGGGCAAGCATAATTCACTTCAGATTCTCATCTCTGTTGTTATTGTACTCGTATTTAGCAGTACCGGCTGGCAACTGAATGTTTTAATCTGTTGCAGACTTGTGGACACTCCCACGCTAAACAGGTGGTTTGCGAGCCGGCTGTAGTGTACCGGCCAGGTCATGTATGAGTGAAATGTGAAGCAGCTCGCACTAATTTAGAGTTGAGAACCAAATCGTCAGTTATTTTACTGATTATTGTAATTATTATCTGTGGAAATTTTAAAGTCTGTCTGTTACTGCGATTCCTTTGTCAAACCTTTTGCTTCTATTCA
Organism: Schistocerca americana; assembly: GCF_021461395.2. Taxonomy (NCBI): domain Eukaryota; kingdom Metazoa; phylum Arthropoda; class Insecta; order Orthoptera; family Acrididae; genus Schistocerca; species Schistocerca americana. Next base: position 747,888,140 of record NC_060121.1, on the reverse strand, counting down.
AAGTGTGTTGTTAATATTTAGTCAGATACCTTGTTGTCAAATAGCGTGTGTTTAAGATAGCCCTTTAAGTATGTTTCAAAATTAACTTTTCGAGTACTAGTTAATTATTGAGTTTTTAATTGCATTTCTTTAATTAGCCCTTCGGGCATCATTTGTTGTAATTCCTTCTCCTTAAAAGTAGCCCTTCATACGTTAGTGGCTGCAGTTTGCTATTTGTTATGAGAATTAGCTCTTCAGGCGCTATTGGTTGTTAGTTGCATTTTTTAGAATCAGCTCTTCGGGCATTATTTGTTGTTGTTTGCTGTTCTTTAAAATCAGACCTTCTGGCGTTTTCCAGTGGGAATTTATTGTCTTTCCGTCTTAGATAGTTTTTTATATTAGCCCTTCAGGCTGTGTTTGAAAAATTTTATCTGGATAGGTTGTTACCAGTGTTTTTAAAATAGCTCATAAATTCTTAAAGATCACTAGCCTGTACTGTCAAGGCTAACTTAACGTTAAATAAAGTCTGTGTTATCTACCAATCAACTATGTGCAAACGAACAGAAACCGGCCCATTCCTTCCTTTGGTTATTTGGTCTCGTGGTACCGGGTTGGACTTCCGTCCTCGCATGTCAGACTTCCCTAATGCGCAGCGTGTACAATCTACATATTGTATATGTTAGTTATGGTATGTTTTTGTCCAGTCATATGCCATCCAAATGCTGTTCTGTTTTGTGGATGTGTGTGTTGCTTGAAATTAATGATAAAATTATTGCCGGTCTGTCCAAGATAAAACTTCTCACAATCACTGCATTGTATTTTACAGAGGCTCAGACTCAAAAACTTATTACTAGGTTATGTCTAAGCTGCATTTTTAGAGGGTTATTTATTTTGGAGCCCATTATAACGGTTGTGTTCTCTAAGTACTGAGAAATTTGTCCGTAGTATGTCATCCGGATAAACTGCTTCTTATTGTTTACTGCTTTTTGTGGTCTTTCGTGTTTGTACTGCTCTTCTCCCTTTGTTTTGTTGTATGGGTGTGTGATAAAGCGTTCTGTGTACCCGTCTGCTACGGCTATTTGTTTCAGTGTATTTCGTCCCCTGAGTATTTCTAGATTATCTAATGGCAAGCGGATAAGTCGGTGAAGAATGCAAGTGAGAAGGACACCGTGTTTCGCATTGGGTGGCAATATTTAGTACGAATAATATTCTCTGTGTATGTATGTTTTCTGTAAGTATCCAATGGATGGCTGTTGTTAGTTTTAGAGACTTACGTTCAGAAAGTTAATAGTTATTCTCCTTTATTTCGGTGGTGAAATTTATTTTTCAGCGTACAGAACCAAACCATTGGCGAAGACGTCAGTGTCGTCAGAGATTCCGTTTAATATAACTAAGAAGTCATCTACGTAACGTTTGTTGTAAATGACTTGATCTCGAAATTTATTAAGAAATTTATTACTTAGTCGTTAATAAAAATTCTTTATTGTAATTCTGTCACAGATGAATCTTACTAAGTTGCGAACTACCCGGTACAGTTTCCAGTCAGGCATATCACAGCTGCACTGGTAGTGCTTGGTTAGGCCACAATCAATTCACACATAGGTAATATACACATGTTACATAGTCACATGGAATTTCAAACGAATTTCACAGTGTGGATGCATTCATGAAGTGCATTAGAACTCTATAGTCAGTTGAACTAGACTGTGGTTCAACTGCACTTTATAAATACATTTACATTGTGAAATTGGTCTCACATTCCATATGACTATGTATCAAGCGTATGTTACCCATGTGTGAACTCATTGTCACCTAACCAAGCACAACTAGTGCAGCTTTCATGGGCCTAGGTTGAAAATGCACCTGGTAGTTCGAAACCAGTCGCCAGCTTAATAAAACGCAACTGTTACGGAGTTACAATAAAGAATATGTGTTATCCAAGTTGGTTGTCTTCTCCTGAGTTCATGTTGGAAATATCTGTTAATAAAAATATTACCTAATGTGCCAGTCAAGCTACTTCCAATTCCAAGGCCTTATTTATTTATAAATTGTGCTATATTGTACCAGTGGTCTACGGGTAGCGTCTTTGATGAGTGATCGAAACTTCCTCGGTCCCGGCTTCGAACACCACCGCAGCTTAAATTGTGTCAGACATCATCAGCAAAGGTGGCCGAAGACTTCCAGTATTAGAAATCACCATCATTCTGATAACGGCTTTGTCAAAGAGGGCAGAGAGCGGACAGAGTTTCAGAGCACTCTCTAGCCCTTGGGTTGGGAAACTGCCCCTAAATGCGGAAGCACCAGCAATGATCAAGGGCTTGAAGATACAGATGTCAAAGGAAACCACTGCATTACATACACATAATGTGTACCCCAGGACATGTGGTCTGTAATTGACTAGTGTCCCATTCGGATCTCCAACAGGGGACTATCAAGGGGAGGTGAAAATGAGATAAAGATTGAATAACCAAAGAAAGGATAACGTTTTACTCGTCGGTCCTCGGATGTCAGAAGTCTGAACGTGGTAGGGAAGCTAGAACACCTCAGAAGGGAAATGCTAAGGCTCAGTATAGATATAATGGGGGCCTGTGAGAGAAATAGAAATCACAAAAGGATTTTTGGTAGGATGAGAGTAGGGTAATATCAAGAGCCGCAATAAATGGTATAAAGGGTTAGAAATCGTTATGAATAGGAAAGCAGGGCAGAGAGTGAACTACTGTGAACATTTCTGTGATAGAATTGTTCTCATAAAAATCGACAGCAAACCAACACCGACAACTATAGTTCACATATGCATGCCGACATCGCAATCCGAAGTGATAGACAAAGTATATGACGACGTTGAACGGTTAGTTTAGTACGTCAAGGGAGATGAAAATCAATGGGGGATTGCAATGCGGTTGCAGGGAAAAGAGTAGAACAGAGGATAACGGGAGAATGTGCTTGGTACTAGGAATACGAGAGGAGCAAGACTATTTGAGTTCTGCAATAAATTTCAGCTAGTAATAGCGAATACTCTGTTCAAGCATCAGAAGCGGAGTAGGTACACTTCGTAAAAGTCGGGAGATATGGTAAGATTTCAGTTAGATTACATCATGATCAGGCAGAGATTCAGAAATAAGATGCTGGTTCGTAAGGCGTACCAAGGAGCAAACATAGACTCAGATCACAATTTAGTAGTGAGTAGACTGAAGTTCAAGAGACTGATCAGAAAGAATCAATGCGCAAAGAAGTGGGAAAAGGAATCGCTAAGGAATGAAGAGGTGCGATTGAAGTGCTCTGAGGCTGTACATACTGTGATGCTGGATAGCTCAGCAGGCATTTTGGTTGATGAGGAATGGAAATGACAATCACAGAAATAGGAAAGAAAAACATAGGTACAGAGAAGGTAACTGTGGAGAAACCATTAGCAACAGAACAAATACTTCAGCAGATAGGCGAAAGAAGGAAGTAAAAAAATGTATGGGGAAATTCAGGAATACAGAAACTCAAGTCATTTTAGAATGAAATAAATAGGAAGTGCAGGGAAGCTAAGGTGAAATGGCTGCATGAAAAATGTCAGCAAGACTGAGTCAGCGTACAAAGAGGTCAAAACAACTTACGATGTAACCAAACGCAACAGTGGTAACATTAAGCATGTAACGGGAATTCCACTGTCAAATTCAGAGACAGCCTTTAGGCAGAAAGAATACATTGAAGGGCTCTATGAAGGTGAAGACTTGTCAGATGACATGACAGAAGAACAAACAGGAGTCAGTACATTAGAGATAGGGGATCCAGTGTTAGTATCAGACTTTTAGAAGAGCTTTAGAAGACTTAAGATCGAATAAGGCAGGAATAATTGGTAATATTCCATCGTAATTTCTAAAATCATTGGGCAACTATTGACGTTGGTGTGTAGAATGTCTGAGTCGGGCGATATACCATCTGAATTTCGGAAAAGCATCATCCATACTATTTCGATGATTGCAAGAGCCGATAGGTGTGAGATTTATGGCACAATCAGCTTAACAGCTTAAGCATCTAATTTTCTGAAAGGATAATATATTAAGAGAATCAAAAAGAAAATTGAGGATGTGTTAGATGACGATTAGTTTGGTTTTAAGAAATGAAAGGTGCCAGAGAGGCAGTTCTGATTTAGCGATTGATAATGGAAGTAAACCTGAAGAAAAATCAAGACACGCTTATAGGATTAGACGACCTGGAAAAAGCATACAAGAACATCAAATGCAAGATGGCTAAAACACAGTATATACGAGAACCAGAAGAGAACAATATGAGTGGAAGACGAAGAACGAAGTGCTTGTATTAGAAAGGGATGTAGTTTTTCGACCCGACTGTTCCATCTATACATCGAAGAAACAATGGTGGAAATAAAAATGTTTTAAGAGTGGAATTCTAATTCAAGGTGAAAGGATATCAATGATGAGATTCGCTGATAACATTTCTGTCCTCAGTGAAAGTGAAGAAGAATTACTGGATCTGTTGAATGACATGAACAGTCTAATGAGTACCGAATATGAATTGAGAGTAAATCGATGAAAGAAGAAACTAATCAGAAGTAGCAAAAATGAGAAAAGCGAGAAATTTATCATCAGGATTAGTAATCATGAAGTAGACGAATTTAAAGAAATCAGCTATCTAGGCATCAAAATAAGCCATAATGGATGAAGGAAGGAGGGCATAAAAAGCCATTTAGCACTGGAAAAGTGGAAATTCCCGACCAACCAAGGCTGTTACTATTGAACATAGACCATACCTTGAGGAAGAAATTGCTGAGAATGTACGTCTGGAGCTCAGTATTTTATTGTAGTGAAGCATGGATTGTGGGGAAACCGTTACAGAAGACAATCGAAGCATCTGAAATGTGATGCTACAGAAGAATGTCGAAAATTCAGTGGACTGATGAAGTAAGGAATGAGATGCTCTGGAGAATTGCCAAGTAAAGGAACATATGGAAAACACGACATGAAGAAGGGACAGGATTTTAACGCATTTGTTAAGACATCAGGGAATAACTATGATGGTACTAGAGGGAGCTGTAGAGGGTAAAAACTGTAGAGAAGGGGAGAGATTTAAATACATCCAGCAAATAAATGAGGACGCATATTGAGAGTGCTACCATGAGATGGGAGGTTGGCACAGGGAAAAAAATCTTATTAGTAGCTGAATTAATAATATGACAGCAAGAGCTACCACTCTATGATTTCTGCTGTGTTCATTTTCTTGTGAAGTATCAGGCTACGTTCTATTATCTCGATAGTTTCATTGATGGAAACATTGATACATAGGTTGTTGATGTCAAGTGATGCCAAAGATAGATCATTAGGAATAGTTATGACTTTAATGGTGCTAGCTAATTCACTATAGTTCTTAATTTCAAAATTTTCAAGAAATGTGTATGCTGCTGTCAGTTTTACAGTCAATATATTATTAAGTTTAGAGCAAGGGCAAATGGAGGACCTAATGTTACCATCCTTGTCTTTCCTTGAGACCTAAGCTTGGGGATGCTAGGATTCATCATTTTAGAAGCTACTCTTTCTCTGTGAGTAAAAATTAAGCGTTGTAAATGTTTTGCGCAAGTCTTTTGAATTAATATTGTTATGGTCTTGCACATCTCAATAACACCGTTTTCTGCAAAAAATGTTACAATGTTACTAACATAGTCTTAATCATATATTATGACAATAACATTTTTCTTTCTGCTTTAGCGAGTACAGCCTTATAGTTTTTTGGTTTAACGTTGAGATTTTTCAAGACGTGAGCACGGTAATATTTAATATTGGTGCTGTCTTTTTATTTGTCTAGAGAACATCGTCCTACTTTTTGCACCAGTATCCACCTGATAGAGCCTATCAATTTTTGCAATTTCACTTCTTGTTTTTGTTTCTACTAGGACGTGTTTTATAGTTAGGATTTAATTGTGACCTGATAATATACTGTGTACCTTTTTCTAACAGAGATACTTCATCTTGACTGAGGCAAATATCTGTAAGATCGGTTATTCTGCTTTGTGGATTAATTGTGCGTTTTTACTAACATATGGGACATTAACTAGCTGTTCTTTTTTTACATGAATTTTCTCTGCTTTTGGTTACTTTCCCTGACTCTTTCACAAACTTTTCTCCCCGCAAACTGTGTACTAGAAGCATTATTGCTATTTGTGGGCTTAATGGTAGCTTATATCCTTTGTCACTTATCAGGTATTTACGTTTGGATTACTGTCATGTTTGATTTTTATTTTATCCGATGAAGGGGGACGTTCATGAAAAACAGACGCTATTCACAAGATATAACAGATTCACAATTTTGAAGATATGACAATCAAATTTTGTACCACACTTTACATTAAATTAACATACTTTATGCTAAGTTCCTTGGATTACATGAATTTAAACTTCTTACAGAACTTAAAAATTTTTTTTAAGAAAATGTGTACCTTTTTCTCAGAAACTATTCAAGAAATGTCTACAAAATTTTCTCTGTTTAACGTCTTTGCAGATAGTAATCTTCTCTCATGAGGTTTTTTGAATGTATCGAGTAGGAGAATTTTAATAATTTTGCGTTTTGTATGTGCACTATAAAATTAATGCAAATTTCGAAGTACTTTGCTCCATATCTCAGCTTCCAGGAAGAATTTAAAAATTTACTCTTGAGACAACATTTACTGGTTTTAAAAAAATACGTGTAGGAAATTTTGACAATCCAAGCCTTCACAGATTCTCAGTAAAAGGTGAATAAACTTTAAAAAACAATTTTGAGGAAGTTCAGCCCAATCTTATATCACCTTTTTAGGAGGCCCAAGGTTCGTACTTAGGTTCCTCTTTCCCTTCAAGGCGTCCCTTCTGGTTTCTTTTCTTTAATAGGTCTTCAATTGACTTTTCATATGTATTAAGGTGCTGTAAAGCTGTTTTTCTCAAGACGTATTGAGTTAAATTTCCTGTCTTAAATCTCGTTCTCTCTAATCCCTCGTCTTCCCTACGTTCCCAACATTTAATTCAAGAACTAATCATAAGTTGCATTTCTGACATCTGTAGCAAATGAATATGTTATTTCTATGGGATAGTTTCCATATTAGTGAATTTAGAGACCCTTTTGGAGTCAGGTCTTTGCCATGGACACTCTTTTTTAGAAGTTCAGTATTGCCCAGTAATCAATAAGTTGGTTTTGCAGTAACCAGGATACAATTTGGAAGCCTCTGCTTGTGACTGTTGGAGCTGTTATCCCTCTGAGGCTGTAGATAAAGAAGAGTTGCTTCAAAAAGATGGAATGGTGGCAATGTTGCGTCACACATTTAATTATTTTTCAGGCACTTTGGATGGGAAATCCTCATTGAAATTTTGGGAACTTATTGTTCATGAGTTCTACTAATAAATAAAATATTAATTGCAAATTGACATTTTCGGTCAATTTCTTGAACGTCCTCCCTTAAACGCTACAGTGACTAGGCTAAGTTATTGTTTATTACTTTTTACAATGTTTTTACGCTGACTAATTTTGCAAAGTTTATTGATTCACCATCTTGAGCAGGTGTGACATAGTCACTGCGAAGCTGACACCGATCCAACGGCATATAGCAGCCAGTCTACTTCAGCTGTTTGCACCGTAGTTGTGAGCACAGTACGGTGACGACGACCCGACATTACGGGTCATGAGTTCATCATTTTAGAAGGAACTTTCGATGCTACCTGCGGCTATATATTTTATCTGTTCACTCTATTCACTTCATGAAGACAGTTACGTTTGTTAACCTTTCAGACTATGGTTATTACGATTCTGCTTGTAATAGATGATAGATTACTGCTACGTGCATTTTTTCATAAATATGCACAATTTCCCTTTTTCGACCTATGTGAAGATGATCATAGTGACTGAAATCGGTACTGAAGAAACAATATTTGCGATTAGAGGCTCTTGGGGTATTTACTAAATTACATAACATTCGTTAGCTGTCAACATTATAGCGACTAAGTCACATCTCAGATATTTTAGTATGAGTGCAATTCTGTCCTACGCGCAAACCAACACAATATCCCGTCACTAATAGCCTGCTTGGCCGAGATCACATGCTTTGCACATCTACTCCATGATCCTTACGCTTACCTTGGTTCCTGGGAGGCGGGTACGGGGCGCGGTGACTTGGCCTCGGGTTGCGATCTCTGCCCACTTTGCCCCCACCCTTCCCTTCTGGAGCCGAGAAGGTTCCTTTGAAAAGAAAGGTCTCTCTAATACACGCTTGTGCAGTGGCGCTCGACGCCGGGGTAAGCCAGTTCGAATCCTAGTAGTGGAAAAAATTTTCACTGCAGTATTTTGCCGGCAAGGGATGGAGAGGTGATTGCGTAAAGTTCTTGATAAACAGACTTCGCGCCGATGTCCTTATTTAAATACCAGAGCTGTAGTGTCTCATGGAGTGAGGGCATGGGACAACGTTGATGGTGATCAGTCCGTCTGATGGGAACGTTAAGCTTCTGGCCCCCCTTGTGCTATTCATGAATAGTAGGTTATGTGGTGGCACCGGGATTCACCCTCTCCCCTCTCTCATCGTCATCCTCATCACACAATACAAACGTTACACTGCACACACGTACACACACAAAAACATACACACACCCATACACAGTACATACATGTAGTATTACAAATATTATAATGGATCATGCTGTAGATAAATAAACAACTTCACCATAATCGCTCTCAGATGTTTGTACAACATTAGCAACAAATTCAGCATGATGCGATCGATTAAACTGCCGCATCAAAGTACAACCCTCATTGCTTCCAGCTTCCCGCATACTCTTAGCCCATGTAACCTAGACACGACGAATGACGGGCTGTGAGTTAACCATAAGAGGAAAGAACTCAAACGGCTGGCCTCGCTAGACGTCACGGTCCGTGCTCATTGAGCTTGGCTGGATTTCTCTCGCCTCCGTCCTTTGAACTTAAAATCTGGATACCTCTTGCTGTTATAGACTCCGCGAGCGTGCTGATTGAACTGAGGTACTGAGGGCCCAATTTAGTTTTAAATTGGCAGTGCGATTTTCCGTTTTTATGTTCCATTGTCAAATTAACTCACTGCATTATTTGCTGCTGTCGGGAGAATCGTACCTCGCTTACTCACTCTCAACAACCTCAAGTTTAGTAAAGAAGTCGTAAGCAAACAAAAAGACGAGACACACTGTCCTCTTCTCAGACATGCAAAGTAGGCGACAGGCCTTCTGACTGAAATACAGCCGCCGGCCGGAGTGGCCGAGCAGGTGTAGGCGCTTCAGTCTGGAACCGCGCGACCGCTACGGTCGCAGGTTCAAATCATGCCTAGGGCATGGTTGTGTGTGATGTCCTTAGGTTAGTTAGGTTTAAGTAGTTCTAAGGGACTGATGACCTCGGATGTTGAGTCCCATAGCGCTCAGAGCGATTTTGAAATACAGCCACCAATACTGACCTTCGCTATCGCCATCGCTAAAAGACGATTTGTGATTTAACACGCAAAACATTAAATGTTCCGAAATGACAGATCACTACCTAGCGAAATACACTCCTGGAAATGGAAAAAAGAACACATTGACACCGGTGTGTCAGACCCACCATACTTGCTCCGGACACTGCGAGAGGGCTGTACAAGCAATGATCACACGCACGGCACAGCGGACACACCAGGAACCGCGGTGTTGGCCGTCGAATGGCGCTAGCTGTGCAGCATTTGTGCACCGCCGCCGTCAGTGTCAGCCAGTTTGCCGTGGCATACGGAGCTCCATCGCGGTCTTTAACACTGGTAGCATGCCGCGACAGCGTGGACGTGAACCGTATGTGCAGTTGACGGACTTTGAGCGAGGGCGTATAGTGGGCATGCGGGAGGCCGGGTCGACGTACCGCCGAATTGCTCAACACGTGGGGCGTGAGGTCTCCACGGTACATCGATGTTGTCGCCAGTGGTCGGCGGAAGGTGCACGTGCCCGTCGACCTGGGACCGGACCGCAGCGACGCACGGATGCAAGCCAAGACCGTAGGATCCTACGCAGTGCCGTAGGGGACCGCACCGCCACTTCCCAGCAAATTAGGGACACTGTTGCTCCTGGGGTATCGGCGAGGACCATTCGCAACCGTCTCCATGAAGCTGGGCTACGGTCCCGCACACCGTTAGGCCGTCTTCCGCTCACGCCCCAACATCGTGCAGCCCGCCTCCAGTGGTGTCGCGACAGGCGTGAATGGAGGGACGAATGGAGACGTGTCGTCTTCAGCGATGAGAGTCGCTTCTGCCTTGGTGCCAATGATGGTCGTATGCGTGTTTGGCGCCGTGCAGGTGAGCGCCACAATCAGGACTGCATACGACCGAGGCACACAGGGCCAACACCCGGCATCATGGTGTGGGGAGCGATCTCCTACACTGGCCGTACACCACTGGTGATCGTCGAGGGGACACTGAATAGTGCACGGTACATCCAAACCGTCATCGAACCCATCGTTCTACCATTCCTAGACCGGCAAGGGAACTTGCTGTTCCAACAGGACAATGCACGTCCTCATGTATCCCGTGCCACCCAACGTGCTCCAGAAGGTGTAAGTCAACTACCCTGGCCAGCAAGATCTCCGGATCTGACCCCCATTGAGCATGTTTGGGACTGGATGAAGCGTCGTCTCACGCGGTCTGCACGTCCAGCACGAACGCTGGTCCAACTGAGGCGCCAGGTGGAAATGGCATGGCAAGCCGTTCCACAGGACTACATCCAGCATCTCTACGATCGTCTCCATGGGAGAATAGCAGCCTGCGTTGCTGCGAAAGGTGGATATACACTGTACTAGTGCCGACATTGTGCATGCTCTGTTGCCTGTGTCTATGTGCCTGTGGTTCTGTCAGTGTGATCATGTGATGTATCTGACCCCAGGAATGTGTCAATAAAGTTTCCGCTTCCTGGGACAATGAATTCACGGTGTTCTTATTTCAATTTCCAGGAGTGTATATCCCATAACCATTGCTGTTACCTGGAAAAACACCTCGCACGTTAAATAGTATATAGCAGCGATGCACACAGCGCTAGCAAATATTTTTTCTGTGATAGGCATGATCCACCAACAACAATTTTTCCTTCTTTTGTGACACAGTCTCAAATGGTTTACGGAAACTTAGGAATATGGTATGTGCCTGTTGCCCTTGATTCATGTTTTGCAAAATATCTTGCGATCCCACTACTGTTCGATTACAGTGTTGTTGTTGTGGTCTTCAGTCCTGGGACTGGTTTGATGCAGCTCTCCATCCTACTCTATCCTTTGCAAGCCTCTTCATCTCCCAGTGCCTACTGCACCCTACATCCTTCTGAATCTGCTTAGTGTATTCATCTCTTGGTCTCCCTCTACGATTTTTACCCTCCACGCTGCCCTCCAGTACTAAATTGGTGATCCCTTGACGCCTCAGATCATGTCCTACTAACCGGTCCCCTCTTCTTGTCAAGTTGCGCCACAAACTTCTCTTCTCCCCAATCCTATTCAATACCTCCCCATTAGGTATGTGATCTACCCATCTAATCTTCAGCATTCTTCTGTAGCACCACATTTCGAAAGCATCTATTCTCTTCTTGTCTAAACTATTTATCGTCCATGTTTCACTTCCATACATGGCTACACTCCATACAAATACGTTCAGAAAAGACTTCCTCACACTTAAACCTATACTCGATGTTAACAAATTTCTCTACTTCAGAAACGCTTTCCATGCCATTGCCAGTCTACATTTTATATTCTCTCTACTTCGACCATCATCAGTTACTTTGCTCCCCAAATAGCAAAACTCCTTTACTACTTTAAGTGTCTCATTTCCTAATCTAATTCCCGCAGCATCCCCCGACTTAATTCGACTACATTCCATTATCCTCGTTTTGCTTTTGTTGATGTTCATCTTATGCACTCCTTTCAAGACATTGTCCATTCCGTTCAACTGCTCTTTCAAGTCCTTTGCTGTCTCTGACAGAATTACAATGTCATCGGCAAACCTCAAAGTTTTTATTTCTTCTCCATGGATTTTAATAACTACTCCGAACTTCTCTTTCGTTTCCTTTACTGCTTGCTCAATATACAGATTGAATAGCACCGGAGAGAAGCTACAACCCTGTCTCACACCCTTCCCAACCACTGCTTGCCTGTCATGTCCCTCGACTCTTATAACTGTCATCTGGTGTCTGTACAAATTGTAAATAGCCTTTCCCTCTCTGTATTTTACCCCTGCCACCTTCAGACTTTGAAAGAGAGTATTCCAGTCAACTTTGTCAAAAGCTTTCTCTAAGCCTACATATGCTAGAAACGTAGGTTTGCCTTTCCTTAATCTAGGTTCTAAGATACGTCGTAGAGTCAGTATTGCCACACCTGTTCCAATATTTTTACGGAATCCAAACTGCTCTTCCCAGAGGAGGGCTTCTACTAGCTTTCCCATTCGTCTGTAAAGAATTCGCGTTAGTAATTTGCAGCAGTGACTTATTAAACTGATAGTTCGGTAATTTTCACATCTGTCAACACCTGCTTTGTTTGGGATTGGAATTATTACATTCTTCTTGAAGTCTGAGGGTATTTCACCTGTCTCATACATCTTGCTCACCAGATGGTACAGTTTTGTCAGGACTGGCTCTCCGAAGGCTGTCAGTAGTTCTAAGGGAATGTTGTCTACTCCCGGGGCCTTGTTCCGACTCAGGTCTTTCAGTTCTCTGTCAAACTCTTCACGCAGAATCATATCTCCCATTTCATCTTCATCTGCATCCTCTTCCATTTCCATAATATTGTCCTCAAGTACATCGCCCTAGTGTAGACCCTCTATATATTCCTTCCACCTTTCTGCTTTCCCTTCTTTGCTTAGAACTGGGTTTCCATCTGAGCTCTTGATATTCATACAAGTGGTTCTCTTTTCTCCAAATGTCTCTTTAATTTTTCTGTAGGCAGTATCTATCTTATCCCCAGTGAGATCAGCCTCTACATCCTTACATTTGTCCTCTTGACATCTCTGCTTAGCCATTTTGCACTTCCTGTCGATCTCATTTTTGAGACGTTTGTATTCCTTTTTGCATACTTCACTTGCTGCATGTTTGTATTTTCTCCTTTCATCAACTAAATTAAGTATATCTTCTGTTACCCAAGGATTTCTACTAGCCCTCGTCTTTTTACCTACTTTATCCTCTGCGGCCTTCACTATTTCATTCCCCAAAGCTACCCATTCTTCTTCTACTGTATTTCTTTCCCCATTCCTGTCAATTGTTCCCTTATGCTCTCAAAAAATGGTTCAAATGGCACTGAGAACTATGGGACTCAACATCTTAGGTCATAAGTCCCCTAGAACTTAGAACTACTTAAACCTAACTAACCTAAGGACATCACACACATTCATGCCCGAGGCAGGATTCGAACCTGCGACCGTAGCAGTCGCGCGGTTCCGGACTGCACGTCTAGCCTTATGCTCTCCCTGAAACTCTGTATAAGCTCTGGCTCCTTTAGTTTATCCAGGTCCCATCTCCTTTAATTCCCAACTTTTTGCAGTTTCTTCAGTTCGATTACACGATTGGCGACAAATAACTAGAAACAGTAACTAATGTGTGATCCTTAGGAGTAATCCTCTGAAGCCGCCTAAATTTTAATAGTCACATCGAACAATTACTTGGAAGTTCGGGTGACAAATTGAGACAAGTTTGGAAGAGAGGAAAGTAACTGTGGTTCGTTCACGAAAGAAATGGGATACGAAACTTTCGTTCCAACGATTGATGAATATTTTTCATCGGTGTGAGTGATTTACCAAGTACGATTAATTGACAAAACAGAGAAGATTCAACGAAGACTGACGCCTTTCGTCACGGGATCGTAAGAGGCCTTTACAAAGACGCTCAAGAAATTCCAGTGGCAGACATTACAAGAGATGTGCTGTGGATCCCGGACAGGTCTACTGCTGATATTTCGAGAGCGTATGATCCACTAAGAGTCGGGCCACATATTACTTGCTCCCACATATGTCTGAGAAAAGATGGGAGGCATTAGATGTCATATCCAGCTTTGCCGACAGTTATTTTTCCCACACACCATTCGTAAATTTGACAGGAAGAGGAGCGGGGTAATATATTGGGCCAGAAGCACTTCTTGTTACACACAGTAAAGAAGGGTAACGGAGTATAGGTTTAGACATACAGGTTGTCCATCATTAAAGTTCTAGTTTCAAAACGCTGAAGAAATAGAAACACAGCTCAGAATGACGTCAAATTTGAACAGCCTATTATTGAAGGAGATGGAAACGTCATCGAATATAGAAAACTTTAACGAAAATTTTATCAATAGATGACGCTGTAAGCATCTCGCAGAAAGTGGGATCGCTTATATGAATCCCAATACGACGGCTGTGATTTGAACTACACTTCACATCTCCCGTACTGTTCAATGTGCATGACAACATAGGCTCGGCAGTCAACAGTTGTCGCACTTTTATGTAGGTAAGACTATCCATCACGGCAATGTCGTACCATATCGGAGAGGAAAAATCGGGCCAAAAATCGCACAAAAAAGCAAAATGAACAGTTTATAACTGTCGTAAGACAGGCGCAAGACATGTTCAATACGCTGTCCACCGCTTTCTGCAACAAGTTGAAATCGAGAAACAGCATATACCAGAAAAAAGGAGTGTCTCTGGGGTGTTCAGAGTTCCTTGCACATTGTGGGCCTTCAGTTGAGCTGTGTTCATACACTGAAGTGCCAAAGAAACTGATATAGGCATACGTATTCGAATACGAGATATGTTAACAGGCAGAATACGTCGCTGCAGTCGGCGACGCCTATATGAGACAACAAATATCTGGCGCAGTTTTTAGGTAGGTTACTGCTGCTACAATGGCAGGTTATCTAGATTTAAGTGAGTTTGATCGTGGTGTTATAGTCGGCGCACGAGCGATGGGGCACTGCATCTCAAAGGTATTGATGAAGTGGGGATTTTCCCGAACGACCATTTAACGAGAGTACCGTGAAAAAATGGTTTAAATGGCTTTGAGCACTATGCGACTTAACGTCTGAGGTCATCAGTCACCTAGAACTTAGAACTAATTAAGCCTAACTAACCTAAGGACATCACACACATCCATGCCCGAGGCAGGATTCGAACCTGCGACCGTAGCGGTCGCTCGGTTCCAGACTGTAGCGTCTAGAGCCGCACGCCCACTCAGGCCGGCAGTACCTTGAATATCAGGAATCCGGTTAAATATCAAATCTCCGACATCGCTGTGGCCGGAAAAAGATCCTACAAGAACGAGACCAACGATGACTGAAGAGAATCGTTAAGTGTGACAGAAGTGCAGCTCTTCCGCTAATTGCTGCAGATTTTAATGCTGGGCCGTCAACAAGTGTCAGCGTGCGAACCATTCAACGAAATATCATCGATACGGGCTTTCGCAGCCGAAGGCTCATTCGTATACCCTTGATGACTGCACGACACAAAGCTTTACACCTCGCGTGGGTTCGTCGACACCGGCTTTGGACTGTTGATGACTGGAAACATGTTGCCTGGTCGGACGAGGTCTGTTCAAATTGTATCTAGCGGATGGACGTGTACGGGCATGGAGACACCCTCATGAATCCATGGACCCTGCATGTCAGTAGGGGACTGTTCAGGCTGATGGAGGCTCTATAATGGTGTGTGTGGGGGTGGGTGGGTGCAGTTGCAGTGATATGGGGTAGCTGATGCATCTAGATACGACTCTGACAGGTGATATGTACGTAGGCAGCCTGTCTGACGACCGGTTTCTATTAATATCCACTGTGCACTCCGACGGACTTGGGGAATTCCAACAGGAGGACAATGCGACACCCACACGTCCAGAATTGGTACAGAGTGGCTCCAGGAACAGTCTTGTGAGTTTAAACACTTGTTCTGGTCACCACACTCTCCAGAAAAGATCATTATTGAGCATATCTGGTATGACTTCCAATGTGCTTTTCGGAAGAGATCTCCAGCTCCTCGTACTC
This sequence comes from Schistocerca americana, assembly GCF_021461395.2. NCBI lineage: Eukaryota > Metazoa > Arthropoda > Insecta > Orthoptera > Acrididae > Schistocerca > Schistocerca americana. The sequence continues at coordinate 747,872,192 of NC_060121.1, read as the reverse complement.
TTATGGATTTATGGACATCCATGCAGAATTCATAATATCAGTTCCCTCCAGTACTATTTCAGACACTAGTCGATTCCATGCCAGGACATGCTACGGCATTTCTGCGTGCTCGAGTGGATCCTACACGATATTAGTCATGTGTACCGGTTTCTTTGCTCTTCAGTGTAATTTTAGCACTGCCAGCCAGAAGTCACACGAATGATTAGGTGATCTGGACGGGCAGGCTCTAGGGAAATGTCGTCTGATAATTCTAGCAATTCCGAAATGCCTCTTCTTGCAGCAGCCGCTTTCCTGCCTGCGCAGTACGTGGAGGAGCGCCGTGTTGCATTTAAATGATTCTGCTCACACATCCACATTGTTGAAGGGTTGGACTGACGTTGGTGCACAAAAGATTCTCACAGCGTTTACCTGTGACGGTAAAGGTAGCAGCACCAATAGGACTCATCTAGTTGAAAAAATACGGCCTTACGATAAACGACGCCATCAACCAGCACCACACAGTCACCTTTGCAGAACGAAGTGGTACCGGTTGATGTGCGTGAGGATTTTCCGTTGCCCACATTCTGTAGTTCTGCGTACTGATATGTACTTGGCCAGTCATTGTTCGCTTCCATGCTTTCAAGAAATTCCAAATCGAACGTTTGCCTTGCTCGCAGGTCAACAGGATGCAACTTCTGAACATGGGTAATTCTCTGTGGACAGCAATGCAGAATGTTAGGCAGATTTTAAGCACCGCGCTCGCCAGCACGACCAGCGTTCTGGAGATTCCCCGATCATCGCATATTAGCACACCACTGCTCAACACCTCCTACAATACTGTGGCCACACCTTCAACAGACATCGTGTCAGCTACTTTCCTCCCCCTGCCAAACTGTACGTCAAAAGAATCTGTCTTTTGGAATTTTGTAATCATTTTCTCCTGTCCTTTAACAGACACATGATCAGTGCAATTTTTCATAATCTTGAATGTTGGACTTCTGCAGCCTACTAATGCACATTCACTGTTCTTGTAAAAGAGCCTTAACAGCAATGCGCGATCCTTGATCGAGACAGTCATATTGGCGGTCTCGAACATAAACTGTGGAACAGCCTTGTGATATTCGTTTGTAGGTCCAATTGTCATTACTTTTTTTTCTTTTCATAAGGTTTCTCCCTCAATCAATAACATGCTGCTCAAATTTGACGTCATTCTGAGCACTGGTTATCTTTCTATAGCGTTTTGGAACCTGAACTTCAGTTACGGTCACCCTGCATACTTATCAACTATCAGTCTAGGGTACAGAATGATGTTCCCTGTGAATGAGTTGTTGTACGTAATTTATTACGGCAGAGTGGGGCATACATTTTCCGCTGCGTTAGAAGCGGCGGCATTTCCCACTCTCTCCACTTTACGGACTGTCAGCGGTGCGTCCCTGAGGCACGTCCTGCTGGGCTGCCTGCCCCCAGATTTATGACGGAACCGCGCAGGCCCGCGGCGGCGGCGGCGGCGGCTGCAGCACGGCGCACTGCCTGCTTGTTTCTCTCGGGTCTAGGCCTAGGTCAGCGCGCCGGAATGCCAGGTCACTGGCCTGTTTCGCTGAATCCTATTGCGCTACTCGGCTGGACAGCTAGCTTCTTCTCTGACTCAACTTCTCCATCGCTGCATTAGGGTACAGCACTGCATTTTCCACTTATTACATTCATAGAATACTAGCTCTGGCCAGCCAAGAAGAAATGGCCAACAGTAGTTACAAAAGCGTCATAATCGTACAGTTGCAGTTTCCGCAGTAGAATAATAAAAAGGGTGCGCTGTACAAACGTAATTTCTTAATGTAAAATAAAAGCAGTAAAAGACGAACACAAGACGGCGAGCAGTAGTTGTAACAGCGCCAGATTAATATCAGTGCAATTTTCACAATACAACAGTGATAAGAGTGTGCTGTAAAATCATAAGTTCGCTATGCATTTTTTAAAAAAAAGAAAAAACACAAAATTATAGCTAGGCTTCCAACTGGGTAGATTGTAAAGGAGAAAGATAACCGTGGCAACTTATAATTGTAAGACGGATAAGAGCATCGTTTACAAAGATAAGTTCTTAATGCAAAGTAAAAACACAAGCAGACGTCCCAGTTTTCGAACCGAGCTGGTTCAATGGGAAGACAAGATACACACAACATATAGGCCAAAGCTGGATAGAGGTCTCTTGTCAATAGTTCGCGAGCAAATTAGAATGGTATGCATATCGAACTAGTGAAGTAAAGCAGTTGCACTTGTAGCTCTCTGCAACCGACTTTTTGCACAAGACCGCCCCTGTGCGGCCGAGTACGTGATACACGCCACTATGACATTGTTCAGAACCGCCACTTCTGTTGTATCCTGATCACAGTGTCCAGTAGCCTTGATTTTCAACTGCTACAGATGGGCGGGGTAACACCCGAGTCGCAGCCTCATGTCGATAAGAGAGGTCACACGACGTCTATTAAGTTTCACCGAAGTGAACCGTGGCTTGGAAGAGACATTCGGCTGTATGGCTGCCAGGTGGCCATCCTTCGAGTGCTTGGATACTCGTCATTCACAGATCCAGTCGTGATAAGCAGCTTTCCAGACCGTCCAATTGAAATCTGTATAACATGCCCAGGTATGTGTTTATTCCTCTTCCTTCCTCTTTCCTCTCTCTTCCTTCACTTCCTCACTATTCAGGTCCTTTCTCCATCATCCTGCTCATGACCCCTCTCTCTATCTACTTCTTCCCACTTCCCTTGTCGGCCTCCTCCTCCACTCTCTAATTCCATCACCTCGTCCGCCCTCTCTCTGTCCATCTTCTCCTCCCACGACTCTCTGTCCATCTCCTCCTTCCCCTCTCTCTGTCCATCTCCTCTCATCTCTGTGTATCTACTTCTCCTCCTCTCTCTGTTCATCTCCCCCTCTTCCCACTATCTCTCCAACTCCTCCTCTCCCCTCTCTCTCTCTCTCCGTCTCCACCTCTCCCTTCTCCCTGTGCATCTCCACCTCTCCCTGTCCATCTCCTCCTCTTCTCTTTCTTTGTCCATTTCCTCCACCTCCTCTGCCTGTTCACATATTTCACCTGTATCTGTAGCGAATTTCTCCTTGCAGATTCGTTTTCACGCAGTTCAATGTCTATGACGTAGTAACACCTCAACCATGTGCTGTACACAGATATAATTTTGCTGGTACATCCAGAGGTATATATGGCTACTGTCAGCGAAATGTGTTGTGAATAGTAAAGAAATAATAAATTAAAACGTCATGCATGATGCGGCTGTTTTTCACCCATTTCAGTGTTTATGACGTCATATCTCATGAACTATGTGTCGTAAAATGATACATTTTTCTGGATACATTCGGCGTCATATGTGGATACCGTGTGTGACATGTTTTGGGAATAGAATTAGTAGTAAAGAAGTAATAAATTAAAAGAGTTATATATGATGCCACTGTTTTTCAGTCATGTCAGTATTTGGCGTCATATCTCCTGGATGCTTTGTCATTGCGTTTCGAGAGGGTGTAAACACTTGTTGCTTGGCTAGTAATCGTGTACTGTAAACAATGATTTTTCTCTGTGGTGTTGCATAAACTTCCATAGACTACGCGGACTGGTTAAATCTCTTACTAAGCTGCGATCACCACCATGGATGATGACGATTGCAACCTGCTTTGCTCCACAAACTTGGCAAAACCAGCCTTACTGTGTCGCAGTGCTGCACTTCATCCACCCACCAGTGAAGTCATTAACGTGGCAATCATCGCGTCCCACAACGTAGACACACACCAACATGTACCACCTGTCGATGAAACTACAGCAAGAGAACCGAAGCCCTGGCAGAAACGCCAACGGTACTGCACAGAGGAGGAAGGAGACTACCGACAATGGGCTTTCATCTTATTTGTTGAAAGCAGGAACAGAACCATAGGCAGGCTCCAGCCAATGGCACTAGGCAAGACTATCAGTCGGGAATGTGAGTAATTATTCAAGCACATAATCAATATTGAGACGGAAGTGAAAAGCTGTGTGAAATTTGATACTGTGTCAGAATTAGGTACCAATGCCTTGGTTCAGCACACTTTTTTAGCCAAAACAAATTTGGAGGCCTATATTCTGAAGTTCTTCACTACTAATCGAGGTATCGGCAGTAATGTTGACACCTTCCTTAGGGAGAAGGAATTACTAACTAAAATGACTTATTACAGCTTTAGTAAAGTTATAATCCTGGACGGGCAAAAGGTAACAAAGCCGTCTACAGCTTGTATTGTGACCTTTAAATCACAGAGGCTCCCACAGATTGTTTAAGTACATGTAGTTCGCTGTCCAATGCTGTAATTACTTGTGATATGGCCATGGCAGAAAACTTTGTGGAAGTAACTCAAGACGCGCGTATTGTGCAAACCCACACAGAAGTGGTGCCCGTGTGAGGCCCAATCAACCAGCCTGTATTCAATGTAGTGGCGATCACAGTGGAAATGTATCTCAAACACAAGTAAATTAACAAAATTATGCTTCTCAATAATATCATCTTTCGAGAAGCAGCAGCTGTGTTTCAAATCGGGTACTAAGATAATGCAGTTATTTCTTCCCCAACATTACAAGACAGGGCGCAAAATTCCAGCCCCTCCCGACTGAACGGCATCTCAATGCAAGTATGAGCACCGCCCACTACGATCTGCAGCGACCTCCCCATGTCATGAAGAGAATGCCGCAGACGTCAGGATCGGTGGCTCCAGTAGATTCACCGCCGACACCGCCGCCCCTCGTCTCAATTAGCGTGCCCAACCACACCATCAGAAACGTTTAAATTGTGTGGAACATAGAGGGCCCTGCCAAAGCATGGTTCTCCCAGACCAGCTGTATCAACCAGAACCCTGTCTCTCTCTCTCCTTTTATAATGGGTCCCAACCCCTACCCACTACAGTCTCACAGATTCAGCCGACGGAGTGCCGTTGGCAACTAGTTCTTTAAAAATATTTTAATTAAAATCATGACTCTGATGAACGATATATCGTACCGGCAGGCTACTTATAAGCCCATTTCAGTGCCATAAACAGATTCGAATTGGATATTAATTCAATATATGTTGACCCCACTTACTACACCCCAAAATGGCCTATATTATCATCTAGTGGAACGCAAGACCTTGCAAAACGAACAAAGCTTTCGACATTTTTGCTTGAAACTGATATAGATACTTGTGACATGGTCAAAACCAAACGAACCGTTCACAGTCCAGGGTACTCCGTCGTTAGAGGAGATAGATACGATGGCCACGGCGGTGCAGCGTTGTTGGTGAAACAGGATACCCACTTTTCGGTTTTCAGTACTGGCACTCAGTATGATACTTTCCAAATAGTGGGTGTTTGCCTACGGATCCAGGATCTCCATCTGAGCTTGATCTCTGCGTACAAAGTACCCAACGACAAACTTTCCAAGCAATAGTTAACAACAGTCATAGCCTCCATTGGGAAACCCTTCTGCTTCTAGGGAACTTAAACGGCCAACATACCCTGTGGGGCTGCAGAAATGCCAACGTAATGGGGAATATACTAGTGGGTGTACTACATTTGGAAAACCTTATAGTACTAAATGATGGTTCTGCCACACGAGTAGCCCGACAAAATGGAGCCCCGACGGCAGTGGAGTTGAGCACAGCATGCCATATACTGTCTACCGGGAAAACATGGGAAGCGATACCGGCTACCTTAGGTTCGAATCACTTGCTCTTCAGACCATAATGTATGCACAACCTAGGGAGATTGTAAAACATCCAAACAGCCTGAAATGGAACACAGAGAAACCAACTGGAACCTATACGAAACAATACTGGAAGAATCGATCAACGAAAGAGAGGATCACGAAAAAGACTATGTGGTCTTGGTATCCCCTATCAGTGAAGCAGCGGAAGTCTCAATACCTCGAAAAGGACATGTGCGGACTATTCATAGGCCAACACTTCGTTGGTGGGATACGAAATGTAACTCAATCCTCAAGGAACAAAGGGAGGCATTGAAGAAATACAAAACACTGATACAAGCTTTATTGCGCTTAGAAAAGCACAAGCTACAGCCAGGAAAAAATTCAAGTACCGCAAAAGAATATCGCAGCAAAGTATCTGCATTGTAGTTTCCAAGGAAACGCCATTAACCAGGATTTGGAATGTAAAAGGAAAGTAAAAGTCGATCTGACAAAGGACATGCACACACTTCCGCCATCCGACGAGCCTTAAGAATTGTTATTGTGTAGGATAATCCCACCTGACGTAATGGACAAGGAATACTAGGTGGAATATGAAGAGGACAACAATGTAATTACAGAATTCTTTTCGCTGGGAGAACTCTAGAACTCTAGAGTAGGCTCTCCCAAGGGAACGGTACTGCACCTGCCCGGATTACAAGACTACCTAATGCTACTACACTTCCCATACAAGGGGAAACTGATGTTGCTTAGAATTTGCAGTTATGTATCGACAAAAAAGATCAACGTCAACTCACTGAAAACATGTGTTGCCCTCACCATCCACAAATCGGGAAAAGATGTGATGAACGTGAGTCATATCGGCCTATCAGCTTACTAGCGTGTTCGACGAACGTATTGGAAAAGATTCTTAGCGGTGCTTGGACTGGTGGTGTGAAAACAAGAAATTATTACCGATAAAACAACTTCGGTTTAGAAAAGGAAAAGATACAACTGAAATCCTTTTACGCTTAGTTACTGACACACCTAAATTTCTCTCGGTATAATTATACGATAGTTGCGCTCATAGACTTGACTAAAGCATACGATATCGTCGCGTCGTCAGTCTTAGTGAAAGAAACTGGAGGAACTCCAGGGTCCAAGTCGACTCGTGTTAAAGCATTCTGAGCGAAAGGAAGATAATCATTTTGTAACACGGTACTACACTGGTACTCAGAGAAACTAGCACAGGGCTCCCACAAGGATCAGTCTTGGCTCCCTTATTATTTAATCTCAGTACTACAGATCTTCATGAGCTCTTTGCCAGTGACATCCAAATATTACAATACCCATAGGACGCATGCATATATTATGAAGACAGTAGTCTTCAGTCCAGTTATCTGAAAATGCACATCACTCTCATACGTCTGCATGAATGATTTACAGAAAGTCGCTTCGAAATATCTGATAGCAAATCTACGCTTATTGTCTTTACTCATCGTAGGATTCCTCTTCCCCAATCTATGTAACTGGGACAACATACTTCTCCAGTTGTGAAAACAATTCAATATCTTGGTATGATGACATATCGTTACCGGAAGAGAAAAATCCTGCAATTTCATCACAGGAACGTTTGGAATATGGTGGGGTTCTGGAAAGCGGACAGCGATGACTTTATACCGTTCCCTACTAAGGACAAACTTTGATTACAACACCTGTGCTGTGGAACAGATTCAGACTGCACGCTCTAAGCACTCGACACCTTGCGTGTAGTTAGTGTGGCATTCACGTCAAGCACAACTAACGCATTACTAATTGAAGCGAATTAAACTTCCTTAAAGATGCGGTGAATATTCCTCTGTAAGAAATTCCTCCTTCGACTCTGTTTCGACGAATATGGGACCCTTGATACAAAAATCAGGGCATTAACATCCTATTATGTGTGCAGAAGGTAAAGGATAAATAAGTGACTTTCATCCGTCCTGGCTGAATACATGGAGACACAGGTATTAAGATATAAGGTGTGGTAAAGGCCTCTACTACCGCACTGCAAGAGGCCAAACGAAACGTCGACTCTGCACATTGATGCCGATACCAGTTTAACGTTTCAAAACCGGGACCCCACTAACGCAACGACAATGTAATTTCTGTCTCACTACCATGAGCGTGCGTGGTGTACACAGATGGGCCGTAGTCCAATGAATGGGTTGGTAGAGCTTATTCGGTGCCCCGAAGCAAACAAATTAGCCTGTACAAGCTGGATTCATACTTCACTATAATGTCAGCCGAGCTGACTGCCATTTAGGTGGCCTTAATATTCGCACCGACGACCACAACAGTCACAGTAGTCATCATTTCTCATAGTTTGTCAGTCCTCCAACAAAACAGAAACCATCATAATAGTTGCACCAAACCTCATAGTTTCAGCAGTTGCAAAAGTTGTTTCGAGTACAGAGTATTTTTGACAACTTCGTAATTTTTTGGATGAAAGGCCACTCTGAAATACCTGGAAGTAAGCAAGGCCAGCATGTCTGCATGGGGCTGTTAATAATGATAAATTCCCACTCACTGTTATGGTACCAATGCTCAGAAAGCGGTTGATCTCGAAGCAGTCACTACTCATCAATTCATCCCACGATTCGGAGGGTACCATGGTATAATAAGGCACAAACGTCAGGGATATTCACGGCAGTTACAGCATGGCTGAAATTTAATCAATGAAAGTTTAACAAACATTTCCATATGCTCAGCCTAAGCGTCGTCCCTCTGTGTTCCTAAAGAGACCAAGAAGACATAAGCTATATATTTCTAAAATGTCCTCGGAACACGTATCACATAAACGTAATTGTAAGTAATCTTCGTGCGCTTGGTCTTCAGTTCCCAAGCAGTCTCCAAACCTTGTTAGCAGCCAATAATATAGGAACGTATAAACTACTATACGAGTTCGTCAGCAATGTCAGTCTCAAGATATAGCTCTCAGGCTGTTAATCTAATGCTCTTGGTAATCAGAATACCAAGGGAAGACAAAAGCTTGAAAGTTATCCTGGCATGGGACGCCACAATGAAAGTTAACCTGTTTGTGGGCTATATAAAAATGTTTGAGAATGTACGCAAAATCTAGTTTACCGACACATTTATTTTCCAAAACAAAGACAGACATGATCTATGGTAAACATGTTATGATAGAATATCGTAAACAACTACCAGGTGGTTTGAGACCACAATGGACAAGGCTCCTGGGTGGCAGAAGTGAGTCAAGTACTCTGTCCATAAAAATGTGGATAACGCAATCTGAATCAAACTGACGCTGAGCAGGCTTTTATCGATAATCTACGGAACTTTATATTCGTGCAGCTGAGAGCAAGTGGCATTGGGATTTGTATGCCCTGACAAGACCAGATCAGCAGTAAGTTACCCTGTTGGCTTCGTGCAGCGATGTATCTTGCAGCTGGCGAGATGTATGCGGCGGAGGCGGGGTGTAAGGCAGCACCTGTGAATCGATCGCGGCCACAGAAGAAATGCAGAACCTCATAGTCTAGCGATCAGGCGGACGGACAGCAATTCATTCTCTACCAGAGCCTTGAAATCACAGTAGATTTCAATGTGCGACACGCCCATTCGCTGGTCATGCCAAGGACCAATCCGGCTCACTTATACGACAGAGCACACATGGATACCAAATGTCAAGAATGGTAAAACAAAAACGAATAATTGTGCCCTCGGCAGACGAGTAGTCCGAGACATTTTAAGTCACACTGTCGGTACAGCAAGAACTTCACCACAGGCTCCGCAGCCTAATTACTCGCAAGGGAAGTCAGTCAGCCGGCCGCGGTGGCTGAGCGGTTCTAGGGGTTTCAGTCCGGAACCGCGAGACTGCTACGATCGCAGGTTCGAATCCTGCCTCGGGCATGGATGTGTGTGATGTCCTTAGGTTAGTTTGGTTTAAGTAGTTCTAAGTTCTAGAGGACTGATGACCTCAGATGTTAAGTCCCATAGTGCTCAGAGCCATTTGAACCATTTTTTGAAGTCAGTCAGGATTGGTCCCAAATACCAACCACACATGCCAGAGCTTCGACCAGAAGTTGCTTCCAGACTGAAGTCCAGAGCCCGAGTGCCTCGCATCTCTCCCAGAGAAAACAATTCCGTTTTTCTGCAAAGTGCATGAGCGACACTGCCTTCACCCCGTCTTGAGCCAGTCACAGGGCTTTAGAGGCGCTAAATCTCGCCTCCCACACGACAGCACAAACTCATGTCGAACTCTCTGAAATCACAACAAGCGAACAGGTACAGTCTTAAACATCTTTGACTGAAATGCCTGTGCATTGGAGCATGTTAGTCCTAGCAATGGGGTGTCATAACGATTCTGCCTCTAAACATTTCTCAGACGCCAGAGTTTGTTATACGACCAAGGTGACCGATGGAAGTGGGTCACAAGCCTATTTGCAGTATCGGTGAACACGAAAACTTGTGAATTTTTACTAGGCGTGGCCTTGCACACAATGTCCGATTTATGACTCCACTGTGTAGATGCATCCCTTCAGTCTGTCGCGCCCAACTCAACCTTTGGCTGGCGCCAATGTACTCGTAGGTATAGTGGCATTGTCCTGCTAGATACCTGTCTCGACGAGGGGATGCTCTGTCTGCCCTGTGCGGCTGTGGGCCTGTCCAGCAAGAATTACTGAGGGATGGGCTTGCCGCCACTTGCTTTCAACTTCCAACATGCCGTTTCTACGAACTAAGAACCGTAAAAATACCTCATGACTTTAGCACCCTACCAGGTTCCATCAATGCCTGCGCTCAGGCTGTTAACTTTTTCTAGAGTCTCACTCAAAACGTGTAACGTTGTAACAATATCGTTATGAAGAATAGGTGAAAGAGTAACTTCTCCTCTCCCAAGCTCAATTAACTGATGATATTCCCATGTGATACCAGTTAGCTATTGAATGCTCAGCTTCTGAATGTATGTCGCTATGTGCCTCCAGTATGTATTTGTCTGAATACTGGTGTAACTGTACATATCGCTGTTATACTATGACTCTAATACCCAAATATGGTTATGTATACAGTTCTCCTATTCTGTTTAAATGGTACTTACAGACCTACACAAATATTTTCCGAAGAAAATAAAAAATAAATAAAATATAATGATACGTTTGTGTAGGTACTTTCAGTGGTTGATCTCGATACTGTCCAAGAAAGGTGTTGCGAATAGAGTTAGTAGCAACTAAGTAATAAATTTAAATGTCTTGCACGTTGCGACAGTTTTTCACGCATCTCAGTGTTTATGAAGTCGTATCTCTTGAACTACGTGTAGTACAATGACGTAACTTGTCTGGTACATTCAGTGGTATGTGTGAAAATTATCTGCAAAAATCGTCACTAATACAGTTAGTAGTTGTTGTTGTGGTCTTCAGTGGGAAGAGTGGTTTGATGCAGCTCTGCACACTATTCTATCCTGTACAAACCATTTCATCTCCGTATAACTACTGCAACCTACATTCTTTTGAATCTTCTTACTGTAACCATCTTTTGGTCTCCTTTTACGGTTTTTACGCTCCCTCCCCCCCCCCCCCCAATTTACTCTTCCCTCCAATACTAAATTGGTAATCTATTGATGTCTCAGAATGTGTTCTATCAACCGATTCCCTCTTTTAGTCAAGTTGTGCCATAAATTTCTTGTCTGCCCAACTCTGTTCAGTACGTCTTCATTAGTTACATGATCTACCCATTTAATCTTCAGCATTCTTCTGTAGCATTACATTTCAAAAGCTTTTGTTCTCTTCTTGTCTAAACTGTTTATCGTCCACGTTTCACTTCCATACACACCTACACTTCACACAAATGCTTTCGGAAAAGACTTCCTAACACTTAAGTTTGTATTCGATGTTAAGAAATTTCTCTTCTTCAGAAACACATTGCTTGCCATTGCCAGTCTACATTTTATGTTCTCTGCACTTCGGTCATCATCACTTACTTTGCTCCCGAAATAGCGCAACTCATCTACTACTCTAAGTTTCCCGTTTCCCTATGTAATTCCCTCCGCATAACCTGATTTAATGCGATTACATTCCATTATCATTGTTTTTCTTTTTTGATGTTCAGCTTATTCCCTCCTTTCAAGACACTGGCCATTCCGCCCAACTGCCCTTCCAGGTCTCTTGCTGTCTCGACAAAATTACAATGTCGTCGGCAAGCGTCCAAGTTCTTATTTCTCTTGCATGGATTTCAATTCCTGCTCCAAATTTTTCTTTAGTTTCCTTTACTGCTTGCTAAATCTACAAATCGAATAACATCGGGGATAGACTATAATACTATCTCACTTCCTTTTCAACTACTGGTTCCTTTTCATGGCCATCGATTCTTATAACACTCGTCTGGTTTCTGTACAAGCTGTAAATAGCCTTTCGCTTCCCGCTCCCTTCAGAATTTCAAAGAGAGTATTCCAGTCAGCATTGTCATGAGCTTTCTCGAAGTCTACAAATGCCTATAGCAGGGCCAGTATAGCTTGCGTGTTCCTACGCGTCTCCGAAATCGAACCTGATCTACCAGTTTTTCCATTATTTTGTAAAGAATTCGTGTTAGTAATCTGCAACCATGACTTAATAAACCGATATTCCGGTAATATTCACACCTGTAAGCACCTGCTTTCATTCTAGTCTTCTTAGAGTCTGAGGGTATTCCGCCTGTCTCATATATCTTGGACAACACATCGGTGATGGCGCTAAGTTCCTATGGGACCAAAATGCTGATGTCATCGGTCCCTAGACTTACACGCTACTTAATCTAACTTAAACGAACTTACGCTAACAACATACACACCTATTCCAAAGAGAGGACTCGAACCTCCGACGGGGTAAGCTGCAGCGACTGTGACATGGCGCCCCAGATCGCGCGGCTACCCTGTGCGCCACATACCACACCACATCGTGCACATGAAAGAGTTCTATCTTGTTTTGCTCTAGCAAGTCTGTCAGTAGTTCTGAATGACGTCTACACAAGGGGCCTTGTTTCTACTTAGGTCCTTCAGTGCTCTGTCAAATGCTTTTCGTCTTCATTTACGCCCACTTCAATTTCTATAATACTGCTTTCAAGTTCATCTTCTTTGTGTAGACCCTCTACATACTCCTTCCGCCTCCGATACATACATTTTTATATTTATAATACCTATCAAAACAAGCAAAGCAATGTCGTTTAGTTTTTCATACTCAAAATGAAATCAGTAAATCCATATCTCCTAGCCAAGTAAATTCGATGTTAGTTTGTATTTGTGAAGATAAGATTGCGGCGATTAATTCCTTCTCTGACAAAAACTTCCGAAAATGGTTATGTCACCGAGATAAAAACACATGCCTAGGAAAGAGGTAAAATATTATTAAAACGTACTGAAAGAAGAAAAGCAAGTTCTTAACTTACAAACCGAAATCAGTAAATTCATGTATCCTAGCCAAGTAAAAACGGAGTTTGTTTGTACTCGTAAAGATAAGATTGCGGCACTTTATTCGGTCAGTGACATTGTTGTTGTTGTTGTTGTGGTCTTCAGTCCTGAGACTGGTTTGATGCAGCTCTCCATGCTACTCTATCCTGTGCAAGCTTTTTCATCTCCCAGTACCTACTGCAACCTACATCCTTCTGAATCTGCTAAGTGTATTCATCTCTTGGTCTCCCTCTACGATTTTTACCCTCCACGATGCCCTCCAATACTAAATTGGTGATCCCTTGATGCCTCAGAACATGTCCTACCAACCGATCCCTTCTTCTGGTCAAGTTGTGCCACAAACTTCTCTTCTCCCCAATCCTATTCAGTACTTCCTCATTAGTTATGTGATCTACCCATCTAATCTTCAGCATTCTTCTGTAGCACCACATTTCGAAAGCTTCTATTCTCTTGTTGTCCAAACTATTTATCGTCCATGTTTCACTTCCATACATGGCTACACTCCATACAAATACTTTCAGAAATGACTTCCTGACACTTAAATCTATACTCGATGTTAACAAATTTCTCTTCTTCAGAAACGCTTTCCTTGCCATTGCCAGTCTACATTTTATATCCTTTCTACTTCGACCATCATCAGTTATTTTGCTCCCCAAATAGCAAAACTCCTTTACTACTTTAAGTGTCTCATTTCCTAATCTAATTCCCTCAGCATCACCCGACTTAATTCGACTACATTCCATTATCCTTGTTTTGCATTTGTTGATGTTCATCTTATATCCTCCTTTCAAGACACTGTCCATTCCATTCAACTGCTCTCCCAAGTCCTTTGCTGTCTCTGACAGAATTACAATGTCATCGGCGAACCTCAAAGTTTTTATTTCTTTTCCATGAATTTTAATACCTACTCCGAATTTTTCTTTCGTTTCCTTTACTGCTTGCTCAATATACAGATTGAACAACATCGGGGAAAGGCTACAACCCTGTCTTACTCCCTTCCCAACCACTGCTTCCCTTTCATGTCCCTCGACTCTTATAACTGCCATCTGGTTTCTGTACAAATTGTAAATAGCCTTTCGCTCCCTGTATTTTACCCCTGCCACCTTTAGAATTTGAAAGAGAGTATTCCAGTCAACATTGTCAAAAGCTTTCTCTAAGTCTACAAATGCTAGAAATGTAGGTTTGCCTTTCCTTAATCTTTCTTCAAAGATAAGTCGTAAGGTCAGTATTGTCTCACGTGTTCCAGTGTTTCTACGGAATCCAAACTGATCTTCCCCGAGGTTGGCTTCTACTAGTTTTTCCATTCGTCTGTAAAGAATTCGTGTTAGTATTTTGCAGCTGTGACTTATTAAACTGATAGTTCGGGTCAGTGACATAAGTTTCCGAAAAAGACATCTGTCATTGAGTTAAAAAGTAGACCGTGTCATCTATTGATTCTTTGGAGCACTACAAAGCAAACAGTGTCATCTATTGGCACTTTTGGATGTGTGGTTTCATGATTAACTATCCGAACTACTAGGCTGAGCAGATATTTTTAGATGAAACTCTAAATCAAGATACTATACTGTAATGCCTGTGTTACTCTGATTACGATGCGTAGTTCCTTTGGACATCCATGCATGTCCCAAGGAACAGGCCCAGCGGCGACTATAGCCATTATCAAATACATTAAATGTATCCTTTATGAAATACATTAAATGTATTACGCAAATTGCGAATAATGACAACCATCAGCTGTAGAACGGAAAGACGTCTATGAAAATTTGTGCCGGACTGGGACTTGAACCTGGAATCCCCGCTTATCGCAATTCCGAATACATTTGATGACTGTAGTCACCGGAGTGCCTGTTCCTTGTATCAACACAGGCACTGCAATATCGTATTTCACTGCCGAAGGGCAAGCGACTTTCAAGTACAGCGTCTGACCTGTACAGGGATATACATAATGGATGTACGCGGACACGTCGTGGATGCATGGTTGATGACATATGGGTGTTTGGGTCTGGCCGTGGGTCATGCACGGATGGTAAGTCGACCGCACGTGATAAACGGGAAATCCGGTTTCGAGTTCAAATCCAGCACAAATTTTCAGTGTCATCTTTCTATTCTACAGCAAGTCGTTGTCGTTATTCACAATTACAAGTTTATGGGAACTCTAATGTTAGCATCTACTCTACTATAGCGTGCCACTGCCACTTTCTAAGGAGTCTCTTCCTTCACCATATCAGACGAGATAATCCTAACAATCATAATACGATACTTAACTTCCGGATATTCTTATTGCAATGGAAATGCCGCTTATCGTATGAACAAGGGTAGTACTGGAACTTTGTACAATAAAAGATTAATCTCTAGTAAACTTGATTTCGTAACAAGGTACGCAACGGAAATGCATCTGATCCTGTACGACCATAGGCGCAGAACGATTCTATTGGGATTCTTTACACATATCGAAAATCAGTGCCTTGCTTGAATATTTATGCAATATGGGTACCTATCACGAGGTGAAAAAAACTGAAGATTATCTTTCATAAAACAATTATTTATTACATAAAATTCCATTACAGTGCAAAGAAATAGATCTTAACATCACGCATAAACCTTAGTTTACTTTGGAATCGTACACACGAGAAAGACATTTATTGATTAAATGGATCAACAAGAACACCTCTCGAGAGATGCTTGCGATAAGATGACGAAATGATACTACTCGATTGTCCCAAATCGATCACACAGGGAGGGGACGGGGGAGGGGGCGGGGGTAAGAAATTCCAAGACTAACACGTCCATTCGAGATTTAACTGTTCCAATTAACACTTCATCAAGGGAAATTATCATGTTTGTCGCGTTTCATTCTACACAGGTTACCTAGCACCATGCGGTTAGACTAGAGGCTCTGGTTGGGTATAGGAAAGAGGAGAACCCACTGAACCGAACTACGTTAAATACAGTAAAATTCATTAAAAGAAAACGATATTTTTGATATTGGTATTCATTATGTTCATAGGATCGATCTCTCTTTGGCAAACGTGACAGAATTAACAGGCAACACTGAATTACAATAGTAGAGTTCGCTGAAGACTATGATAAAAAAAATACGGAAGTCAAGGTTACAAATGAGCGACACGTCGGAGTATGACTCGAGATAGACGCCAGGTCCGATACAACGGTAGATTTCATTATTGTTCAGTACTCGTATTTCGCTCAATTAACAGTCTGAGAGTCCAGTGGAACTGCTTAATCGAAACAAGGCACGGAACATGGAACTGTCATCAGGTGCTGCGATACGACCTCATGGATAGATGATACTGAAGAGCAAAGACGAGCACAAAATCCTAGGTCGCACGCCAGTCTGTTAACATCCAAACACGACTGTTATTAAAAGAACAAAATTTGTCAATAACTGAAGATGAAAGTGCTGACACTTCCATGTCTAATAACACATCTGACATATTCTAAAAACTGCCATAAACATCGGAGCCTGCAGAAAGAGTTTCTAAAGTAGAGCCTCTCGGCCCCCGTTGAGGACGACGCTACGCTTTTTGCATGGGGATGGGATGGTGCACCCGCTATCCAATAGAGTGAAACATGAAAAACTGGGAAAGCTCAGGATTTGGGGTATGCTGATTTACTGGAAATAACTGGGATGTTGTAGCATAAATTGTGAGGTTCTACTGCTACGTTCTGAAGGAAAGAAACTTCCTCACCTATTCTGTAACATTCGAAAATATACACCCGCCCTTCCATATCATGGAGACAGGCATAGGGCTTGGTAATGGAAAAGTAAGAAGCTGCAGATGTCAAGAGAAAAGAAAAAGAAAATTGTCCCATTGTCTTCTTCTTCCAAGGAACGGCATATATTCAAAATACGATACTGAGAGCAACGAGATCATGACACAGGCATCTCATGAAATCATAAATTAAACTATGAAAGGGAGGGTCAAAGACGTGCCCCTTCACAATTGATATATTTAACCCGTTAACCAAATATGTTTTGCTTGAAATTCAACTCTAAAACCGGTGATGTGGTAAACCATTTTATTACACTACGTTTACTATTTTCCCTTTACTTACATAGAGTTTAATTTTTATTTACTTCTTTTTATTTCAGGCCAGCTATGGCCTGTCCATAAAATTATATGACACTAACCCGAAACACATGTAGTTAACTGGTTAAATACCGTAATTGCTCACTCTGATTCTGTTTATCGTCCGATTTTATTCTGGCGACTACAGCCAACAGTTACTTTTAATTTGTATTCTGACTGTGTTTTTCTTTCAGAAATTACTAAATCGGGGCTGTTATCATATCCGACAGCCCCCCACACAATATTTCCAGGAGAGGGATAAGAAAAGGCTCGAGGTCCCTGTTTTCTGCGACTTTTGAGAAGGTTGTCTACAGATACATAGATGTCGATACGACGGGCACAGACAGAAGAGAGACTCAGCGCTGAACATCACAGAATTTCACTAAGTGTTCCCATTGATTCTGGCTCTACACCAAGCAAGACTATATCATGATGTAACCGGTAAGGTAGGCAAAGGAACTCGAGCTCTTGATCCAACCAACATAAATCTGTTCACGATGATTCGTTGTAGCACTTTGCCTGTTACGTCCGTCCCTTTAACTGAGTGGTCAGAACGTCTGACAGCCTCACAGCAGGACCGTGTTTGATTCCAGGTGGGGTCGGAGATTTTCTACGCCCGTAGGTTGCATATTGTTTGTCCCCCTTCACCATTTCATCATGATCAACAAGCAAATCGCCCGGTGTGGTGTCAACTGAAAAGACTTGCAACTCGGCGGCCGAATATTTTCTCAAGTAGGGACTGACGACCATCAATGACATACGATCATCACTCTGCTTGTAACTTCTGCAAGGACTTCATCTCTCGACATCCGTCTATTTGCCAGTGAAAGTGGAACAATCATAGAATCGTCTCGTGGCGTAGCCCTACTAAAAGGACTCGTAACTTTTTGCCACACTTTCGTAACGAGAACCCCTTGTCATCGCTCGTTCTACACTCATTTGAGAACAGCCAACGGTCTGTGTGATCTGTCGGTATGATGTTTCCATGGCGCTCCTACTAATGAGCCGACCTCACTTAAAATCGGAAAGATGGCGACAAGATACAAATGCTCGTCTGATGGAGACTTTGTGTTGTGATCTCCAACTGAAATGTTTAACTATCATTATACACACCCGACAGCCATCACATACTCACACCATTCGTCGTACGTAGAAATGCTTTTTTGTGTCGAAAATACAGAAAGTAAGATTGCATTCGGATGACATTCTAATGACTTATCCAACAGGTTTGGAAATATTGGAATATCAGTTTTGTTGTGTTCGAACAAGACGGTCACGATACAGAACTTTCCATTTCCATCGATATATTTCACTACCCCCTGAATTATCTGGAATCATTCTTACCACGTCGACGGGGAAGGAGTAAAACCACGATCATAAAATTTCTGCATCATCTAGACTTCATTGGTGTCAGACTTATCTGCACCAAATGTTTTAAGATTCGGAAGGCACTTGTTCTCCTAGTTTCTTACGTTTAAAATCCCACTCTATTACTCCATAATCAAAACCAGAATGCATTCATTTATCTTCACATTCACTTATCTTCACTTCCAGAATGGAATTTAGTTCCAAAGCAGCCTCTCATCATGTGGCGGTAACATCTTAGAAATGCACATGAGCCATTCAATTAGTGACACCTACGAATTAAAGTGTGCCAGCCACTTTCACCTTTATGACGTCTTCGACACTTCATGACATCGACATAGCTAAACCGTTCGCGAGGCATCTTGCTCGATTAAATTCATGATAGTGCCCTTACGTAATGGAGATTTCTCCGAGTTCGCTCTGGGCATCCTAGGCTAGATTTGAAGCCATGTGTCCAAGTCAACCCTGTGGGGGCTATATAAATGATTGAGAATGAAGCAAAATTTACTAGAGTTCTAACAACAACTATTTTTCAAAGGAAAAGAAAACAGACATAAATTATGCTAAACAAGTTATTGATTGACTACCGTAAACAACTACCAGGTTGTTTAAGAGCACAATGGACGACGATCGTGAGCGGCAGAGGTGAGTCAAGTACTCTGGCCATAAAAATGTGGCTAACGCAATCTCAATCAAATTGACGATGAGCAGACTTTAATTGTTCAAATCTACAGAAGTTTCTCTATATAGGTGCACCTGGAGCAGTGGCGATTTCGATCTGTACGCTCTGACAATGCTGGAGCGGCAGTACATTACCCTGTTTGCTCCATGCTGCGATGTAACTTGCAGTTGGCGAGATGTGTGCGCTGGAGGCGAGGTGTAAGGCGGCACCTGTGAATCGATCAAGGCCACGAAAGAAATGCAAAAATCTCATGGTCTAACAATCAGGCAGACGTATCGCAATTTACTCTCTACCAAAGCCCTGAAATCACACTAGATTTCAGTGTGTGACACATCCGTTCGCTGATCATACCAAGGACCAATTTGGCTTGCTTATATGATGGACCGCACAAGGATAGCAAACGTCAAGACTGGTAAACCAAATCACAATAAGTGTGCCTTGAGCAATCTAGTAGTTCGAGACATTTGAAGTCACACTGTCGGTACAGCAAGAACTTCACCACAGGCTCCCCAGTCTAACTATTCGCAAGTGAAGTCCATCTTAGGACAGGTCCCAAGTACCAACCACACATGCCAGAGCTTCGACCAGAAGATGCTTCCAGACCAAAGTCCAGCACCCGAGTGCCTCACACCTCCCCAGAAAAAATTCCGTTTCCCACAAAGCGCATTAACGACATCGTCTTCACGCCATCTTGAGCCAATCGCAGGCTCTAGAGGCGCAAAATCTCCCCACCCCGCACACGACAGCACAAACTTCTGTCGAACCAGGGCAAGAGTTAAGAAACCTACATTTCTGTAAAAAAAAAGGAACCGCCAATTACTGGCATTTTTAAGTTTTCGCAGAGGGGGAAGATGATTTTCTCCGAAGCCATATCACTTCCCATGCCAACGAGTGAACAGATACAATCTTAAAGATCTTTATCTAAATTGCCTGTGCCTTGGAGCATAGTGGTCCTAGCTATGAGGTATAGTAGAGATTATATCTACAAACGTTTCTCAGATGCTGGAGTTTCTTATAAAACCAAGGCAGTCGATGGTTGTTGGGTCATAGGCCTATTTCCAGTATCGACGAACACAAGAACTTGTGAATTCTTATTACTCATGGCTCTGCACACAATTCTTCACTGTGTAGATGCGTTCCTTCAGACAGTCGCCCCCAGCCCAGTCTTCCACTGGTGCCACCGTAGGTAACTTGGCATTGTTCTGCTGGAGAGCTGTCTCAAGGAGGGACTGCCCTGTCTGCCCTGTATGGCTGTGGGCCTGTCTGGCAAGATTTACTGAGGGATGCACTCGCTGCCAATTGCTTTCAACTCCCAACATGCTGTTTCTAAGAGCTAAGAACCATAAAAATGCCTCACTTCATCAATGTCCACTCAGGTAATTGAGTCTTGCTCTAGGTGCTTTATGTTGTAACAAAATCTTCAATATTTTTCCGTAAACGAAAAATAGGTGAGAGAGTAACTTGCCCTCTCTCACATTTGTTAACATAATTCATTTCCAACAGAACTGTGAGCTGCCATTTTGAAGATATAAGTCAAATGTGGTACTGTAGGTGAACAAACAGGTGCTCGTGATAAAATAATATGTTTGTATACTGTCTGTCACTGATAAAATATGCTGACATGAAAAATCCTGAACTTCTTTTCAAGGTGCCATCCTTGGAAGGGTCTGAATGTTGCACTCATGATCGTTTCTTCATCACTGAGATCAAGTTTTCCCAATGTGGCGTGAAATGAAAAGACTTACAAATTCCACAGATGGTACTCCAAATTATCAATGTCATATGACCATTTCATCTCTTTTCTAAATTGGAGCATAAAGTAGCGTTGTTTGTGGGACCTCTCTTAGTTCTGGCCCTGTGACGATAAGAATAGATTTACTTATTCCGTTGGGGCTCCTGTACCCCTATGCAAGGACAAAGTACTGTACTGAATGGCTGCCCAAGGTTATTGCTTTCCGCCATTGAATAGACGGGTTACTATGTCCCATCAATCGATATGATCCACGGTAGTCGATGGCTATCCCTGTAGTAACGGAATTTGTGTGGCTGTGATGATAAGCTCTTGACACAGTAGCTCATGAAATTTCCAGTGCCTGATTGTAGTGTCTCATACATTTGTCACTATGTGGCCTCAGTCATGCAGGGATACGACACGTAATGGCAATCCTGCACTTGTTGTCGCACTGGCAATACTTTTTCGTGGTGATAGAACCTCTGTCACTGCAGCAAAACAGCTGTCACTAATTCAGCTGTTGGTGACTGTAAACAGCCAACAAACGTCTGGCAATTTCCCCTGAATCTCATTTTGTAATCTTTGTAGGCTATTTCGTTGAGAAGTGAGTCAAAATTCTGTTGTCATTTGGCTTCACGATCAACTGTCTTTTGCAATCAACAATTCAAATCCATACATATTATGAAACTGGATTTTCATATATATGTAAGTATGTATGTATGTTCCATACCTCCTTCTAAACCACTAGCCCGATTTCAACAAAACGTAGTGCACATATTAAATACTATCTGAATAGAATCGTTTGGGGGTGGGGGTGTAAGAATCACACACCTATGGAATGGGTGCAAGTGAGGGTGAAAAGCACTGTTGCCAGTGACATACGAATACCCATACTGCAGTCGTCTAGTATTTTAGAATGATACCACTTACTGACTTCCAACAAATTTGACACATATTTTCACACTTTAAGAAATTTTTTTCCAGCAGAGAAACGCCACAAAATGATGAAAGAAAACAAAGGTTCTCGCTTACTATATTTTCTATGTCCATGCAGTAAAACTGCCATATGAAGCACGACTTTTTAATTAATTACTTCTTTACTTAAATCTATTCGCGACACAGTTTGCAGTCAGTATTCTCAAAGTAACACTGAATGTACCAGGAGAATTATATCGTTGTAAGGCACATAGTTCAGGAGATATGACGTCATAAACACTTAGATATGTCATAAAGTGCTGCATCATGCAGTCGTTTAAATTTATTGCCTCCTTAATACTGACTCTGTTCGTAACACTTTTCACACGAAGTATCCGTATATGCTGCTGAATGTACCTACAAAATCATATCATTGTACGACCCATAGTTCAGGAGATATGATGTCAAATACTGAGAAGCGTGAGAAACTGCCGCATGTTGCATGACGTTTTAATTTATTACTTCTTTACCACTAACTTCATTCACAACACATTTCGCAGACAGTAGCCACATATACCACTGGCTTTACCTGGAAAATTACGTCATTGTGCGGGTCATAGTTCAGGAGATACGACGTCATAAAAATTGAACTGTGTGAAAATGAACCTCCAAGCTTAATTCAATACACGGAAGGAATACGTATACAAATACGAGTGTCATATGTCAATTATCTGTGAAATATATCGGGTGATCAAAAAGTCAGTATAAATTTGAAAACTGAATAAATCACGGAATAGTGTAGATAGAGAGGTACAAATTGACACACGTGCTGGGAATGTCATGGGGTTTTATTAGAACCTAAAAAATACAAACGTCCAAAAAATGTCCGACAGATGTCGCTTCATCTGATCAGAATAGCAATAATTACCATAACAAAAGTAAGATAAAGCAAAGATGATGTTCTTTACAGGAAATGCTCAATATGTACACCAACATTCTTCAACAATAGCTGTAGTCGTGGAATAATGTTGTGAACAGCACTATAAAGCATGTCCGGAGTTATGGTGTGGCATTGGCGTCGGATATTGTCTTTCAGCATCCCTAGAGATGTCGGTCAATCACGATACACTTGCGACTTAAGGTAACCCCAAAGCCAATAATCGCACAGACTGAGGTCTGGGGACCTGGTAGGCTAAGCATGACGTAAGTGGCGGCTGAACACACGATCATCACCAAACGACGCGCGCAAGAGATCTTTCACGCGTCTAGCAATAATTTGTTTTGTTGTTTGGTTCTAATAAAACCCCATGTCATTCCAAGCCTGTTTGTCAATTTTTACCTCTCTATCTACATTATTCCATGGTTTATTAAGTTTTCAAATTCATACTGACTTTTTGATCACCCAGTATTTTAAATGGCACTACCTGGCCAGTTCCAAGAGGGAAAAGGTGATTCTAATTCCCTGGAACGATTTTAACCAAATTTGCGACACATATTAGTTAAAATTTGAAAAGAAATACTTCGAGGATAAGAACCATCAGCATCCTATTAGCGTGTGACAACGTGCAGAGAGAATGGGGTGTGGAAAAGGGGGTGGACAGACAGCGAGGGGAAGGAGGAGAGTGACACAGATGGGGCAGAACGAGATGGACAGAGAGAGAGGGAGGGGGAAAATAACACGGAGAAGACTGAGGAGGACATGGATAGAGAAAGGAAAGAGGAGACAGGCAAAGGAAGTGGAAGAAGGAGACAGACAGATGTAATGGGGGAGCAGATGAACAGACAGAGATGGAGGAGGAAATGAACAAAGAAAGGTAATATGTGGAGATGGACCGAGAGAGGAAGGAGAAGGACAAAGAGAGGAGGAGGAGAAGATGAAATTAGGGGGGATGGGCAGGTGTACAGGGGGGGGGGGGGGGGGGGATGGAAGCTGCAGATGGACAGATTTGAAATTCTGTCTCGTTGTTGGAAAAGACACGGTAACACACATTTATGTTTAGGTGCATTACGTAATACTTTGTTATTCATACGAAAATAAAAAGTCATGTGTGATTAATCGAGACTTCTCCAGCAATTCGTGGAAGTTACCACAATGGGCAAAAACTGGAAATTTCAAAGCTCCTTCAGAGTTGTCAACAACTTAGAGACTACGCTGGTGATTAAATGGAACAGACATTTGCAAGTTGATTAAAAAGGTTTGAAAATGACATTGAAAACCTAACAGAAACTATCTAGACAGTTCAGTTACGTGTATTTACAGAACTCCAGATGGAAACGTCTGCATACACGAACTACAACAACGGCACATCTGCATAATTGTAAAATGTGTTGTCTCATCTAGAAAAATAGTGTTTCTTTCATTTTTAGTATTGTTTTTCGTTTGAATTAACTTCTTAAAGGAATAAATTTTCGTTGTGTGTGAATATCTGAACTGCGTATGCAACATGTGTGAACGAGAGGCGCCCTCAGAAGCGATCCCTTAACAGAGTGCGTATAGGAACATACACGCAGACTGTGTCTCAGACAGCGTCTGGCATGCTTTCTCCATCTTCCAAACACAGAACTTGGTCACTAGTCTGTCTTGTATATCCGCCGCAGGTAGGTCCTCTACAGTCATGGCACGTACTGTGAAATGTGTTCTTTCCGACATCAAAATGACCGACAATGAACCCTTTCGCAGACAGCGCGTGCCTTATGAGACCGTCTCGCCGAGTGTCTACTGTGGGTTGCCTCCGCCCATGTGTGCGTGTGTGTCTTTGTGTGCCGAATCCGCAGGAAGAGTGACGCGGCGGAACAGGTTCCAGAGGCACGGCTGGGACTCGAGTACACAGGCACTCCGGCTTCGCAAACAACGGCCTCTTGGCTCACTTCTGTACCCTTCGCATTCCTCTGACCCTGGTACACGCTTTCGGTGCTTCCTCTGGCCAGCTGACCGGATGTCTGCCGCACGCAGTGCACGTCCGTTGTTCCAGCTCCATCCGTTCTTTCCTACAGAACTCACAGTTTCCGTGTTACTTTCGAGCTTTCGAGGAGTTTGTGTTTCTTCGACTTAACAGCTTCTCTTCCATCTTTTGTTCTTGCACAACTCTAATGACATTAAGGAGTAAGGAGAACATAGCACATTCACTGTGTTCTCATTCTCTCGAAATTTAGTTAAAAAACACCTAATGGTTGCAAGATTGGCTCTGATCGCTTGCGGGTGTTTGGATTACCTTGTGTTCATCAAAGATGTAATACACAATATTTTCTTGAAGTAGCCGCTAAGAATGGCTGGTGTACTCATTACTGCAGAATCGTGCTTGCATATGGAAATATAGCGTGATGAGCGTAATTATCGGTGCCGCAGTCTGATTTAGAGATGTAAGGAGTTAAGTGAGAGTAATGTGCAAAATGAAGGTTTTACTCCAGATCGATTATACGTCGAACCTGCTGCCCTCAATTTCCCCACAGCAATTGCCCTGATAAGCCGCATTAATAAGTGTATTATTTGGCTTGCGTTTACTGAACAACATTGCTAAAAGCTATGTAAACTAGTATAAAATTATATATATATATATATATATATATATATATATATATATATATATATAGAGAGAGAGAGAGAGAGAGAGAGAGAGAGAGAGAGAGAGAGAGAGAGAGAAAAATCACAATATAAATAGTTTAAACAAAGGCTTAGTATAAGATTACCGTATCCACATAGCTACAATTCTATAGTTAAAGAATCTTGACATGATATCAACTACAGACAAAACCGATTATATGAGAGAGCTCAGCAGGTGTTCGGGAGAATGCACTCGGAAATCAGAGTCTTTATGCAACCACATACAGTCCACCAAATTTGGTAAATATGTTACTTAAGTGTATAAAATCAAAAACGCCTTGTATAGTTGTTTGAGTGTTTTCATGACGCAACAAGACTACTTATTGGAAGCAGAATATTCATTTTCAAAAGGATTTGAAGTAAACAGTTTTACTGTACTGCGAATGAATTGCAGGAAAACAGCAAGTGGCTTGAATTTCTTTCTTCTTACTTCTAACAGTCGCAGAAAGGGTTATTCTTTATGCCTATCCAACGTATGTGCGAAGGAGTTGAAATATGATTGATATGCATTCCTAAGAAGGCGCTTGTTAGTTTCCTGCTCGCTTCAAATGAGCGAAAAAAGGAGTAGCATCTGATTACTGGTTGCATATCAGTATAATAGCACCTTACTGGCTGATTAAAAGACGCCATTATTCCTCTCTCACATTCCGTGTCCATTACTTAAAATCGGAGTATGGCAGACTGACTTTGACTAGAATGCTAGGAACAATGAACATCGGCCTCGCAAAGGCAAAAGATCATTCTATTTCTTCTGCAACGGTGAAATGCCTTTTCTTCATGAGTCATCAGTCTTCTCATTGGTTTTATGCGGCAGTATCACTTGCAACCTATGGCCTCAATTATTTGCTATATGTATTCCAATGTCTGTCTTTCTCTAAGGTTTCGATCCTCTATAGCCGCCTCTACTCCACTGGAAGTTATTCACTGACATCTTAAGGCAAGTACTATCTTCCTGTCTCTTCTTCTTCTGTTTTTCACATATTCCTTTCCTCGATGGTTCTACAGATAACTTTCTCATTCCTGCCCTTACCAGTCCACCTAATGTTCAACATTTTTCTCTGGTAGGACATCATAAACGCTTCGAATCTCTCACAGTCCATGTATTACGCCCATACAATGCTGTCCTCCAAAAGTACATCCTCAAAAATTTCGTTTGAAATTAAAGTCTATGTTTGACAGTAATAGAATTCTCTCATCGATAATGGTAATGCACTTGGTAAATCACAACTGTAATTTGAGGGTTTGCTCAGCTCACCAGATTCTATAAAGATTAAGCAAAGAAAAAAACAACACTACTCGGTATTTTCTGTGATGTATCCAAGTCAAGTGACATCAATTCACAACATTTTGTAACAACAAATGATATTTTATAGAATTAATGAATGAAACATAAATAACGAAAAGACTGTAAACTGTTCTACTTCACAATTAATGTTTTTCTGATTGGGAAAAATTCTTAATTTGGCACCACAAAGTTTAATATTGTGCCTACTGTTTTTCATACATGTTAAATATCTTCCATTTCGTAATGATAAACCAGAATGCTAAAATTACAGTTAATTCCAATGTACATACAGTAACCGAGGAATCTGTAGACAACATGTTTGAAACGATCATTTACTGGTGTGAGGGAAATGGTCCTCTCAATTTTAAAAAGACATAAGACATTCAATTATGTACATCGTAAAGCACAACCGTGATCAGAATAAAATTTCACCTCTGTAACGGAGTGTGCGCTGATATGAAACTTCCTGGCAGATAGATCACTTTCCTACGGAAGGCAGAGTCCCGATTTCGAGTATCGGTCCGGCACACAGTCTTAATCTGTCAGAAAGTTTCTTTACAACATGAACAGGATTCACATAGTAAGATAGAATGGTCAAAAAATATCGCTGTACGCACTAACGAAAATTTAAATTGTAAAATAGAAACTAGGGAGCTTTTTAAACAACTCAGTTTAGCCACTTTATCAGTTGGTGTTATAGCAAACCTCGAGGAAAGGGAAAGCAGCACATTAACGAACGTCGCTTATTTTTATTTGCTAAAGATATACGCAATTGTATTCTACGGTAATTCATCTTAAAGAATGAAACTATTCATTGGACAAAAATATGCCTTTGGAATAAAATATGGTTCTCATCTACAGTAACTCTACAGACAACTGTTAAAGGTGTTAGATAGTTATTTGTAGCTTCACAGTATATACATTTTCTCACAAAATTGTTCGTAAATAATCTATCAGATTTTAAAGGAATAATCATATCCATAATTACAATACTAAAAGGAAAAATGACCTACATTATTCTTAAATAAAACTGACTTTAGTTCAAAAGGAGTAAAAGATGCTGCTATCACAGTCTTCCATCTCTCACCCAACGATATTAAAAGCCTGACAGATAGCAAAGCTAAATTTTAATATATGCTGGTAAAGTTCTTTCTGGGCAACTCTTTTTTCTTTTGCACCAATGGCGGATTTTTATTTCAAGACTTGTAAATTACTTAATGCAAAATTATTCCCGTAATTCCTTGTGATGCTATGGCTGCTTTCGGTCCGAAGACTACTTTGATGCAGCTCTCCATGCTGCTCTATCCTCACGGCGTCTCTTCATCTCCGCGTAACTGCTACAACCCACATGCCTTTGTACCTGCTTACCGTATTCCTCTCTTGGTCTTCCTTTATAAATTGTACCCCCCCCCCCCCCCCCCCCGAACACACACACACACACTCCCCTTCGATAATAAATTGGTATCCCTTGATGTCTCAGAACGTATCCCATCATCTGATCCCTTCTGTTAGTCACATATTTCTTTTCCCCCAATTCTGTTCATCACCTTCTCATTACTTACGTAAGCTAATCTACTCACGCAATCCTCAGCATTCTTCTGCGATGAGAACTCATCTGCAAATGATCAGTACGCAGTCATAGGTTAACCCTGTAATTTGGCTCGTTCCCCGCCATTATAATATATTGAACAAAGTGAACGGTGTAACATGTAACTAAGTAACTAATTTAACTTTTTTTATTACATAAGTTACTGTTTTAACTTTGGCTTTATCAGTGAATGTGGGCAACCAGAAATCATGTCTACAGCCACACTTCCGTGTAGTCACCACCATTTCCTTTCTCGTAGCTTCAATAGGATGCATACGTTACGTTGTACACGCTTTAATCTGATTGAATCAGCTATAGTGAAAACACCTACCTAAAACTGAATCAGTTATAACAAAAACAGTAAAGTGGGAGGTTGCAACACATTGCACGATGAAAGCCTGACAGCTATGAACAGAAGTTATTAATGGGGGAGGAAACGGCTTCACCACTTTCTAGGTCATCAGAACCAGATATAACTCCTGACCTGGTTTAGAATGTGGTGTTTTCTAATTAAGTTACAACAAGTGTGATCGATGTAGGGGATAGGAGCTATCACCATGTAGCCAAAATTTTCCTGCTTTTTATCTAACGAAAATAGTTTAAATAGATTTGCAGATTTTTAAGTGAAACTATAAACACGAAACCTTTTTTCACATGCTGTAACGATACTTTGTTAACGTTGAATAATTTAGTAATTTGAAACAGTGAATTCGTATGAAATATCGGAAGGAGGCTAATAACATTCATAAAGAAGCAAAGTAATGCAATTTACTCTCATGTGAATATCTTGTAACCAGTAACGGGTAACTCAAAATTTAATAAAACATGTAATACGAAAGACAAACCGCAGTTGGAGATTGGTGACAGTTAAAGATAAGGAAGAAGCAGCTGGATGTGAGAAACAAGAACTTGTTTTCTTTGTTTGCTGACTAGGATGTAATTGCTGTGCCACTCGTTTCAATAGCAATAGGTTAGAGACTACAGGATTTGACACTTGTTATCAGCCTAACTTAGGAACCACTAATTTTGTTTCTCAGTTGAATAAGAAAAGCTCGGAGTGGAAGCGGTATTAGTAACTTTTGATTTAAAGGAATAGATGCTGATTACCACACACTACAGAACGTTTCGTGAAAATAAAGTTTGACTCGAAAAGATATCAGTAATAGAAACAAACTTAAGGGACAGATTCTGCGTAATTTGGAACCTGGATGATAATCTGTAACACATGTAATTTTTAGAAGGACTGTCACACTGAAATATTTACTACTTGTCTCTGCAAGCGAATATCTATCCTGTGACCAGTAACAAGTTACTCAGAATTTGGTAAATGATGTACTACGAAAGAAATTAGACGATTACAAGAGTGGTGATAGTGAAGGCAAGGAAGTATGCCGTTAGACGTTTGAATTTCAGGTCAGCGTATCTCCGCAATTCCTGGTTCAGTCCTCTTGGCGCACTGGGAACAAACGTAACTGGTTGCGAAGTTCTTGTAGTCATATCTGTCTCTTATGACTCGAGAAATTTTAAACTGTTGGCTGTTCGGCAATGCATATGCCCCAGTATTTACAGCTGCAACAAAACTTTCTAAGGAGAACAATTTCAGTAGGACGAGGAACTGTAAAGAAAGTTCCAGTAAGCGTTTAGATGGAGATATGTCCCGTTGACATAACAGTAGAAGTTGACATCGTGGAAAATTATAAGACATATGTTTCCGGAATGTTAATTAATGCCGGCCGCGGTGGCCGTGCGGTTCTAGGCGCTGCAGTCCGGAACCGCGGGACTGCTACGGTCGCAGGTTCGAATCCTGCCTCGGGCATGGACGTGTGTGATGTCCTTAGGTTAGTTATGTTTAAGTAGTTCTAAGTTCTAGGGGACTGATGACCTGAGATGTTAAGTCTCATAGTGCTCAGAGCCATTTTTTGTTAATTAATTTTCTCTTATTTGTAGTGTATAGTACAATACAATACCTTTCTGGCTGTTCCTTAAAAACTTCTGACAGAAATCGTAAGTATTTTCAGTGTTTATTGTCCTAACCAGGCACTGTAGCTATGAGGAAATCGTTCAGATCACGAAACAGTACCTCATGACAAGATATCAATTGATAGACATGAACTGGAACAGTAATACAAACAGCAACTTCACGTAGGCTATTAACTATCGGACTACATGTGCACTGTATTACCCTCGTTGCTTGCTGTCAATATTTGTTAATACGTATGTCATTGCCAGGCTACTAGTCGTGATAGTAGAAAATTTACGTTTATTATTTCGACGAAACTTTTCTGTATCTGTGTCGACATCATGTTAGAAACTGAAATAATTCTTCCCAGAAACTGATTCTTCTTGAATGCGTAACTCATAACTTACTGCTTACGGATAGCTTATAGCCTGTTGATCTATTTCTTCATTGTGTATGCTAAACCTTGTTTGCACAATATTCCAAACAAATGTCGTTTGAAGTCGATATGATCGTAGTTAAATGTTTGCAGAGAAATACGTTTAGCCCTGAATACGTAAGTTGATGTTACGTGAAACTCGTTCTGAAATAACACTTACAATACCTCTTAATTAATGAGGTAAATAACTTTTTACTCCTATCGTGGTATCTGTGAATTCGCAGTACGAAACAAGGACTTTCGATAGAAGTAACAGAGATTCAGAGGCAGTAAACAATGACACCTGCGAAATTGGTGCCGTACCCACGGATGGCGGGGAAACCAGGTTTCTTGGGGGACCTTGCACTCACCCAGTGCCGGAATCGGGGTGTTCTCATGGCGAGGCGGTACGACGAGCGTGGTGGGAGCGCCGAGGTCATAATCGCGCACGAGCGGAGGCAGAGAGAGGCAGAGAGAGAGGGAGCGAGAGAGACAGAGAGAGCGAGCATCAGGGAGAGGAAAGCAGCACTCCGCACTCCCCTAGAGGTCAAGACGCCGCCGGTCCAGCTAGGTCCCTCGGGCCGCTGGAGGCGTTCCGCCGTAGTGGGGGGACGTTTTCAGCACATATAAACCTCTGTGGCATATCGTTGCGAGGTTCAGTGTGTAGATAAGACGCCGGTTTTCGCCCGTCGGCACCACCTATCAACAAACTAAGGGTACTGCTGGGAGCCAGAAATGCTGTTCCGAACGTGGATGCTGGTACTGCTGGCAGTGACATGGACGGCATCGGCTGATGACAAGAGTGGAGACGGAGACGAAGATCTCGGCGTCGGCCTCAAGATGGCCTTCCGCTTGTACGACGAATGCGAGAGACGCGGTGACACCCTGGCGGTCTGCCTCAAGATGCGAGCTGTGAACCTCCTGGACCGAGCCATGCGGTTGCCGGAAATCCCTCTGGGGGAGTCGGTGCTACTGGTGCGGTCGTCAGAGGAGGATGACGCGACAGGCGGCAGCAGGGGCGCGTCCCAAGACGACCTCGCGGATCGCAGCAGCAGCCCTGGCCAGAGGGAGGACAGAGTGGACCGAGCCCTGATGGACCGCGTAGCGCGCTTCATCAGCTCTCACAGGCTGCAGCTGACGCTGCCCAGGCTGCAGGGCGAGGACCTGGAGAGGGGCGTCGAGGAAGGTGTGTTTCCGTTTAGCTTTCATTGAGATGTACGTCTACATACACAAATTGCGAGAAACCACTGTGCAGTACGAAGTGGAACTAACATCGTGCCAGTACCATACGTTTATGTTCTACTCCATCGCTCACTGAACGAAGGGGTTAAAATGACTCTCGGTACGATGCTGTACGCCCGCTAATCTCTCATGTTCTAATGGTGTCTAGCACAATGGCAGCACGATGCTCTCAGACTCATTTAACAATACGGGTTCTCTTAATACACCCACAGGGTTTCGAGGGAACGACGTTGTGCTTATCCAAGGAATCCTGGTTAAGTTCAGTGAGCATTTCATTACACTTCCATATTTGCTATATGGACCTAGAAGCATGTCTTTGGATATGCTGAATGTCTGTGATCTAGCCCGCTTGATAAAAGCTCCAGTCGCTGGAACTTACCATGGAAGTGGTCGCACCAGCGACCTTTACAGATGCACTGCATTTTCTCAGAACATAACCATCAAGTAAATGTCTTCCATTCGCTTTTCTGATCGTACGAGATCGTCACATTTCTTAGTATTACCGCTACATGCTTAAGTGGTATGATATGCTCAAAATGCTCATTACTATCCCTGTAATGTACTTTTGGGTCCTTTCTCTTCACATTAATCTATTTTGAAATAGTGTTGCCACTCATCACAACGAAAGGAAATTCCTATAGTACAAAACTCTATCATTGTCGCTTATTTGTAGATGGCCTTCATGGTTTTTGGTGTATTTATCATCACAAGTTCGTTTACTCTGAGAAATAATCCAAATGGTTCTTATGGCTCTGAGCACTATGGGACTTAACTTCTGAGGTCATCAGCCCCCTGGAACTTAGAACTACTTAAACCTAACTAACCTAAGGACATCACACACATCCGTGGCCGAGGAAGGATTCGAACCTGCGACCGTAGCGATCGCGCCGTTCCAGACGGCTAGAAATAATCCAGACTCCGTGTTTTTTATGTACACAAGGAAAGAAGAAAAGAATACCAAGTAACAGAAATTATACTGCAACTACCCGACTTTTCACGAGAAGAGGGATCTCTATGCTAATGTAACAAGCTCCCAAAATAGAAGCTATTTTGCCCAGACCGCAGCTCATGCTTATCCTGATTACTAGCTTCAGCAAGTTGTATTGCCATATTCATGTGATCGAATACGTGAACTCTAAAGCCTCTAGGTGTGGCAAATTGCCATCTGGTAGTATGTAAACACAAACAGGCATAACGCGAGAAAAGGGCAAAACTGCAAAATTTTGGTATTGTCTGGTTTCCTGTTTAGTCCACCTTATCAAACACCCCATTCAGAGTGAAACTTCAAATCCTGTTTACATTGGGATACATGATTAATATGATATCAGTAGCAGGCAAAATAATTATTCTCTGGTAAGAGAACCTTGATCCCTCAGAAGCACTGATGACGGGCTACGTTAGCTGCGTAATGTACTTCTAACTAAACTCAATGTCCTTTGGTTTAGACATTATAGTAATAGTCCACAGCTGTGGCGCCAGTCTTTTGTAGTTTCGTAATATTTTTTTTACTATTCCTACGAGAGTCACACACTGACGATAGTATCCAAAGAGCTACGTTTCATGTATAATGCACTTCATTTATTCTTACAATGTGATAATTTTACTAATTTTACTATTATGTAGTCATACATCTACCTGCAGATAATCTTGGTTGTATCTCTTTTCCTCAGTTTAGTATTCAATTGGGATTTTGATTGATGATTTCGATGGATGATAGTTGCACATAGTAAATAATAAATGACAGCAGCAAAAATTTAAAATAGAAAACAACAGGAAAATACAAATCAAATTTAGTACCAAATATACGAAAGTCAATTGCGCCAAGAACAGACATTTCGAATGTATATTGTAAGAAGCAAAAAAAAAAAAAAATCCTATTTTACGGTGGAATTGTTTTACAATCAGATGAAAAAGATGCACGCAATGGTTCGAAATGAATGGCTCCAAACTAGTCACCTTTAAGGAAAATATATGCAACCGTGACAGGAAAATAATTAAATAAGGTAGTAAAACATTACTCTCCGACTGTCTGAGAACACAATATAGTGAGTAAAATCAAAATGTCAGATCAGAGCATGTATAATTTGAATCTCTTAAACAGGTAAGAAAAGCAATGTCTCTGCCAATACCGATATATTACTCTCTGCAATGACATGTATTAAAAAAAATTAAAACTGAACATGGCTGTCATGTTCAGAGGACTGCGCGACACCGGCCGGCCGTCGTGTCATCCCACGCCATATGGCGTCACTCGCTTGCGATACAGAGGGGCGTGGGGTCAGCACACAGCTCTCCTGGCTATTATCAGCTGCTCTGACCTTGGAGCCGTTATTGATCATTCACGTCGGTACTGAACTGGCATTTCGAGGCCACCCATTACAGTTCTCCTTCCAAGGATGAATTCTTGGCGCTGCTGGAAACTGAATGCATTTGCTCCGCATTGCATACACGCTGACCACTCAGTTATGGAAGCGGACCGCCATTACATGTGAAATTCTTAAATATCACAGGCGTCTATACATACGATACTCAAGTATACGTGTGAAATACAAAATCGAAAATTTCAGTGGGCCTAATGTTTAAGACACTTTTTTTTTTTTTTTTTTTTTTTTTTTTTTTTTTTTTTTTTTTTTTTTTTTTTAAAGGAAATGTAACGTAAAATCGCAAGCTAACACTATTCCTCCAAGCTTAAGGTTAACAGTATTCTCGCAGTTGATCTACATCATCTCTGAAAGCAACTGAAAAGTGTTTGTACAACGGAACATAGGCGGTTCACGGTACTATTGTACATTAATACATAAGAATTGTCAGCCAATGTGTAATTTTATTTCTATCGTGAAGCACAACAGCAGCATCCATATTCTACAAGCCACCTTGCGTTAAATGGCTAAATGTTAAGTGTAGTTCCCTCGTCCTCTCGTTACATTAATTCCAGTGAGCCAGCGCACGTGTGAATACAGTAGAAGCTTCGAAAAATTGTCTCCGTGGCTGTGATGCTTCGAATTTGACCTGTATTTACGCGAGCTTTCCGTTTTATTCTCATCGATGCATGCCGAGAGTATAATGCTGCCCTCAATGACTTTTCTACTGTACAATGAAGCATTCGCGATTTCTATGCTGTTAGACGTAGGTAAATAACTGACATGTCTTTAGAGGTTAAAAATTAATATTTATAATCCTCATAGAAGTGTGGTACGTCCTTAGATTTAATTCCAAAATAATTCTCTGACACCGAGGATGAAGAGAAAAGCTCGTGAATAAATATTTAGACGTTTAGACACATTCATTTGGTTCGGAAAAGACCTTTCTCTCCATCAGATCACCCGTACCGACAACATTACATGACGTGGAATTGTTGAGGAAATAACCGGCCATTAATGCTTTCAGGCAAAGCCCACACACGTGCATAACCCTAAGAAAATACACCTACCACTGTCGTAACGCCGTTACGGAAGTCAGATACATGGAGAAACATTTGGGTAGCCATTGTACTCTACTGGAAATATCTTGCAAAAAGAAAGGTGTAAATTCTCAGCTTTCAATAAAATTTAACGAATTGTGAATTTAAGACGTGACCGCATGTAGTTCCGAGGCTGTAATTGCTGCAGCTGCGGTTGCTTCGTGAAGTAAAAATTAAGAAGGAATGAGCTTTTAACACTTCTTTTTTAGTGGCAGTAAGGAAGAAAGTGGTGCGGCTTGGAAACAATAGGGAATTACGTAGTAATTGTCGCTCGCAGCCACTTTGCTCGCCCGTGACTGCAAGCTTGTTTTGTGAAGCCAAATTGCAGAACCGTTGTTTCTTAAAATTACTTCTTTCACCACTCTTTCAAATCTGCGAACAATAACAAGATTTTCCGAAGAATTTAGTCTGTCACCTCACAAGAATCCAAAGGCCTAGCATAGTGTTGAGAATGAAACGAATCACAAAGAATTTTCGAAAAAATTACGTCACACAGAATGTTAGTTTTTTGGACACATAGTGATGACATCAACATCGATGTAGTACATATCAGGAAAAAAATAATAAGTGATAATTATTTCAAATAAAAAGTCATTAATGAAATTTTCGTATGTGAATTAAATTACATTTATTAAACATCTTTTCATTTAAAAATAACACAAATTTTATCACAAACATGTGAAAAAAGTTATCACGGTTAATTTTCACAGGTCACTTTAATGAGCGGAAGGTGTATAAAAGCCGGATACCATATAGCAATCAGGTTATTTAATGTTACTAATAATATACTAATGATTATTTTGTTCTCCTCATAAATTATTCAGCGGAGTAAAATGAACTGGCTACCTCTAATTCTCTCAAGTTTCTTTCAAATTATGCTTTATTCCTAGGTAAAATTTTCATGAATGCTGGTGAGTTATTGGAAAATGTTTCTGGTTGATGAACACCTTAGTGTTCACCAAAGGCATTAACTTCAGCTCTTCACACTGATCGTTCTTATTCATTTTATTGATTCCGTGATTGTGATGTTCGTTTGAAAGAGAGATCGACCTATATTGTTTTCATCTTGTTTAACCCAGGAATAAATATAATATATAGTCGGTGTATCTAATTCTTAGCAGTTGATTCTGCGGTACCTTCTGAATTCCACGTCATGCATAACTGGTCTGACATGTTTGGGGAGATTTAACTAGGCTTCGTTTGCTACCCTAAATACGACAATAAAAGACAGTAAGCATTCTATGCTTGCTTTACTGTTCTAGTACGACGCATGTCTCACACTTTGCTATAGCAAACAAATTTCTGCTTAGGTTATGTGCTCCTTTCTTCGCAACTGAATTTGTTATCTAGCCTTCTGGGACACCACTTGCAGTTGGTTCCCTGTCAGATTGACACACAGTTTAATAAAGGACTTTCTCAACTAACATCACGTTTATTGCTAGAGATAAACAAACTGGGCCAGTTAATCGAAATTCTTTCAACACCGTAGTTCTCTTACATACTTAAAAGACATGAATTACATAGTGAAACCGCTTTGGCAGAAAATTTGTAAAAATACTGCAAGTCGTAAATCTAGTATCCAATGTCTTAAGTGAGTCATTCCTCCTGTGTAAACAGCTTTCTCATTACTGGGATTTTTTAGAAAAATTAATTATAATTTCTGTAATATGTTACGATAAGTTAGCTATGGAGCTTCGTCGTAAAATTGTTAAAAATGTTTGAAATAGTGAAATGAAACAAAGTTTTGGTCTTACTTTTTATTCTCATTCTTAGAAGGAAATTTGTCTCATAGTACCCGAGACAGCTGGAACGTCCTCCAGTGAGAAATGAATGGTACAACATATAACTTTAGATGTCACAAAAATCTATGAACAAACTTCAACTTACTAGATGTTTTAGATTAAGCATTAGAATGTTTAAGTTTTAAAGTTTTAACGATAGACGTTGCTTCCTCGGGTGCTTAGGGCTTGATACTCATGTTACTGAAGTCAGTTAAGTATGCCAGACAAAAAGGAGACATCGTGCTCATATTGCGCGAGACCGCATCCTCTGTCCTCGATAATTCGATGAGGAGGAGAGTGCACAAATTTCTTCAGGTACATCGTATTCCACTGCAGTTACTCATTGATGATAATTTTAGGCATTTGACATCATCCCGCACTGCCGATTACTGAAACAAACAAAAAAAAATGAGTTTAGCCAGTTTCGGACCAGATTTACAAGTGCATTCAAGACTTCCTTGTAAATAAAGCTCAACACGTCGCTCTCAACTGAACAAAATCGACAGCATTAAAGGTAATTTCCAGGGTACACAAGGAAGTGTGATAGGACCGTTAAATCGGCCGGAGTGGCCGAGCGGTTCTAGGCGCTACAGTCTGGAACCGCGCGACCGCTACGGTCGTAGGTTCGAATCCTGCCTCGGGTATGGATGTGTGTTATGTCCTCGTGTTAGTTAGGTTTAAGTAGTAATAAGTTCTAGGGAACTTATGACCTCAGAAGTTAAGTCCCATAGTGCTCAGATCCATAGGACCGTTAATGTTCACAAGGAAAATAAATGATCAGGTAGAAAGAGTCGGAAGCTCTTTAAAACTGATCGCAGATGGCGCGCTGTTTATAAGTAGAAATGCTAGAATACAGCACAGATCTGCAGAATGACCTCAGAGGACTTGTGAATGGTCCACGCTCTGCCAGTTGACCCTGAATCTGATTATAATACACTGCGTATAAGCAGGGAAAGAAATTCACTACGGTGCAGCTAAACTATTGATGTCAAATTTCTGGAAACAGTACCTGTGGTAAAATATCTAGGAGTAACTATCCAGAGTTACCGTAAGTGTAACGGCCACTAAAAAAAAATAGTACGGAAAGCTGGTGCCAGACTGAGACTCGGGGAAAGAATCTTAAGGAAATGTAGCTCAGTCACGGAGGAAGTGACTTAGAAGGCGCTTGTTCGACCGATTCCTGAGTATCGTTCTTCAGTCTGGTTCCCGTTTCAGGTAGGACTGACGGAAGGGATAGAGAAGATCCCACGAAGTGCAGGGCGTTACATTACGGGATTATTTAGTCGATGCGAGAGCGTTACAAAGATTCTTAACAATCTTCGATGATAGACACTACAAGGAAGGCGTTGTGCAACACGCAGAGGCTTACCTTTTAAATTTCCGGGAAGAGTCGGACAACATGTTACTTCCTCTACGCACACACACACGCGCACACGCACACACGCAAACACGCACACACACACACACACACACACACACACGCACACAAATTCGAGAAATTAGAAGCAAAGCGACAATAATTCTTCTCACGCGCCATTCACGAG
This sequence comes from Schistocerca americana, assembly GCF_021461395.2. Lineage (NCBI taxonomy): Eukaryota > Metazoa > Arthropoda > Insecta > Orthoptera > Acrididae > Schistocerca > Schistocerca americana. Next base: position 747,833,437 of record NC_060121.1, on the reverse strand, counting down.
TGGAACATAGGAAGGGGGAGATTAGTTAGTGGTAGCAGTTGTACCTTCCACCAAACGCAGTTGTGTGTTTTGCGGAGTATGATGTAGATATGAAATCAAACCACGAACAGGATTTTTCTTGGGAGATAGCACCTCCAAAGCACACTTATTTAATTGTAGACGAAAAGCCAGCCCTGAGTAACCGAGAACGTTGAAATAAACTTCCTCGTTAAGTTTGACAGTAACCTGAATGAGTGGAATGAAGTCATGGTATAAGAGACGCCCCAAAACATCACCGATACTCATTGCATCAGTCAGCCACTGTCCACTTCCTAAGATGTTTTGTCCCTTGAAGACGTGCAGCCCTATGTGACACTGTGAGAAATGACCTTTTGCGAGGTTCCCGAGCCCATATATCAATTACTTGCGGTTTCTTTAAGATACTTCACTCTGAAACTGGTGAACAGGGACATGCATGCACTGACATTTGCAATTTATGTCAGATTTGAAACAAATTGTCATTGGCTAGGACTTACACTCACCTTCAGTCCATGTCGGTTGGAATCTTCTTGCGATCACAGGCCATAGGCGATTTTATGTACCCGCGGTTGGAAGACCATTTATTGTAGACATGTTGGACAGTTCACGGTGATAAAGCAACGAATTTGGCAACATCTATAATAGCTCTTTGTTTCCATTCCGTAGCGCATCAACCCACGTCACCGTCCTTATTCGATAAAACCAACTGGCTACAGCATCTGCAGCGCTTCAAATTGATCAATGCACTCAAGGTAACTAACATTTCTTCTGCTGAATTTGTTCAGGTCGGTCATAAGTATTCCAGGAAATATAATATGTTGCTGGTATCTCCGTCTGCCAAGTAACACTTCCAAGCGCTTCTTAATGCGTTTTTGCTAATCTACACGCTTCTGATACCAGTACAACACTTACTCTCGAAGTTACATCCTAGTTTTCTGCTTCAACTACTCTTTCTTTGTATTCCACATCGTCTTTATTTTGTTGGTGGGGTAACTGTCTACTTCCAATACACTGAAATACGGCTCATAATGAATTATAATATCAACATCACAACTCTCCATTTATCGTATATTCCTTGCCAACTGCATCATTTCTTTTGTAATCTACTTTTGAACGAACAAATGGGTGAGAACTTAGTTCCATTTTTCATTCATTCTTGGAGCACTGTAGACACCACTTCAGTTAAAGTCAGTATTATATAAAACTCAACTTATCCCGATTAACTCAGTTCTACAACAGGCGATTTTCTGTCCTGATCACTACACACATAACCTATCATATTGAAGGTTTAAGCTGCCGTTGACTATTGGTTTTATTTTGACTGTGATTTACGGGTAGCGTATTATACAATTTGTACAAACGTTGTGATTCGAGCGTTCGATCACAGCTCCTCTTTGGATTTTGAATAATAGCCATTTGGGTTACCTGACTTTATCACCAGGAGAACGATCTATGAGTTTCAAAAATGCGATCTTCTCACTAAAGCAGTTTTATTTGGCCAGGTCGCAAAAAATACATGTATAAACTAGTTTCGGCAATTTAAATTGCAATCTTCAGATCATCTACGTACATCAACAACTGTGCCATTCAATGCAGTTCACTCTAATGAGTGGCGCAATGGTTGATATGTGTAGATGCTCTGAAAACGGCTGTTTGAATTGCCGAAACTAGTTATCTATATTTGTATTTATTGCGATCTACGCAAATAAAATTTCCCTAGGAAAAAATTATACTTTTCACCAACCAGTAGCTTCGGCGGCTAAAGTCTGTATAGGAAGAAACCACCTCAGATTGCCAAGGGCCTTGGAGAGCAGAAGGAGAGATAGGGGAGAGAGACAAACAGACAGACAGACAGAGAGAGAGAGAGAGAGGGGGGGGGGGGCGAGGGGGGTTTGGAGAAGCGGGTAGAGGTTACATGTATCCTCTTCTTTTTCTGTGCAAACTGCCTGTCACTGAAGGTGGAAGAATTCACAATGTTCAACAGCATAAAGATGGTATGGAGACAACTGCATTAGAGAAACATAATGTGGCTCGTAAGTGGAATGCTGTCCTTGGCGAAAGTTTCCAAATGTGTACGCTGTTTGGGTTGTTCGGTATACATTTTGAATAGGGAGTTAAACATAAAGTGAAACTGAAAAACTAATAAATGCATACCGTTCTACGATTCGAGCGCTAGTGAAATATAAAAATTCTGGATGTGGCAATGAAGTTAGAAAAAGGTAAAAGACAGTCTAGATGCAATAAGGGTGAATGAAGTGAAATGGAAAGTGGATAGAGATATATGATCAGATGATCATTGGGTTGAATCAACATATCGGCAAGAAGAGGAAATGGTGTAACAGAAGCCGGTTTGGATTTGAAATGGAAGAAATGACAGAGAGTGATTTATTGTGAGCAGTACTGTAATAGTATCTGTCTCATCACCAACGCGATCAAAGGAACGTCAAAACGTATGTTTTGGGTATGTACATGTCATTAACATAAGCACAAGATGAAAAATAGAGATATTATATTAGATTCGTAACATAGAATATATAGTGGAGATGAAAATTGTATAATCATAGGGTGCTGGAACATGGAAGGAAGTGGAAGCAGAGCTGTGGGAAAACACATTGTCAGCAATTGAAGTGAGAGACACGGGAAACTACTGAGTTCGGCAGTAAATTTTGCTGGTAACAGTAAATACACTGTTTAAAAATCATAAGATCAGGAGACACAGGAAGGAAACGTATTAATTAAATGATGGAGAGACGTAGATTGTGATATCTGGTATTGAAGTCAAAGGTGTTCCCATCTGCAGATTTATTTATTTCACATATGTCACAACATACGGTTTTGTTATACAGATGTATAACAATGGCACCAATAAAAGAGTGAAAACGTACAGACCAAGTACGTCACATATTTATTAACATTAGAATTTAATCATTCAATCCAATCAACAGCATCCAGTATCATTACCAGGAAGTGTTGGATGGTGTGGGATGTCTCGCCGTAACTACTAGACCGGTCGAACATATTTTCCCACTCGAAAAGAAAGTTCTTGCATGCACCGTTGTTAGTTGTTAGTGCAGTATCTAGGCGCTGTTGGTTTAGTGTGGGTATTTGGTGGTGATTTATGGCTTGCATCAGAACCTTCATCAAGACATTCTGTAGCAGTTCTTATTGCCGGTTGGCTGGATTTTAGTACGTCAGACGTAAAACTTGCGATATAATTGTTAGTGCTAAGCGCGAGGTTGCCACGTGCAGATATAGACTCAGATCACAGGTTAGTAATAGTGGCTAAAGTTTTAAAAAATCTGTGTGATAGAATCAAAGTACAAATAATTGGCATACTAAAGAACTGAGTAATGAAGATCTGAATTAGAAATTATCTGCGGTTGTTGATACGGAGATGTTCATAGTCTTCAGGACAGTCCAATTAAATAGGATTTGATATCACAAACAGAGTAAATACTGAAGCGGGGAAGATAAATGTGAATACGACTAAGGTAACTGCGAAGAAACATGGGGTAGCAAAAGAGAAATTTCAACTCCTATAAGGAAAGCAGAAAAGCAAAAATTTTCAGGATAGGAATGGCATAAAACTGTGTGAGACAAATATGAATGAAATCAATAGGAAGTACAAAGAAACTTGGAAACTTGTGAAGAAATCAAAAAATAATTGATCGTTGGAAGGACAGATCCTGCAGACAAGAAAGTAAAAACATCTTTCGGAGAAATTAAAAGAAAATGCTTCAACATTGTGTGCGAAAGGAATTACGGTGTTAAACTCAGAAGACAATGGGAAACAGCTTCTGTAAGAGGGAGGTAATATCGGCTAACGTGATACAGAAGGAAATGGAGGATCCAGTATTAGAGTCGGAGTTTGACAGAGCCGTGAAAGATTTGCACTGAAACAAGGCAAGAGATATATTTATTTTCTGCGGACTTTGTAAACTCGTTGAGAGAAGTGGCGACCAAACAATTATTATGATTAACTTTTCTTAAAGGGGAACCACTGTCGAATAAAACTTTTAAAAAGACTTTGATTGTTAAAATTACTTATCTGAAACCAAAATTTCAGTTTTGAGCTTTAGCCATTTTCGAATAGAGCGCAGCAAATTTAATTGTAACATGAGCTAGAGACGTACAAATGTGTTTCAAAATATATAGTCAGAAGCGTCGATGACAACCATGACATACTTTAAATACAATTTCTCTATTTGCAGGCAGACTCTGTGGGAATGGATACATGAGACTTTCTGAACAGTTTCGTCCACACAGTCCCAAAGCTATCAAGGGTATTCTTTTGCGTGAACTATCGCAAAATCAGTTTTTCAGTTCATCCATCCAAATTATTGAGCATAAATATAAGCAGAAAAACGACAAAGAAGGTATCATGTGATCACTATGCTGTACGCAAATGATGGAGGATTAATATAGAATGAGGAAGCAAACGCACAACATACGGTGTGAATGGTAAACGAACTAGGAAGACAACGCGACAATCTGAAACTATCCCCCCTCTATAACTGAAGTTATGGCTCAGTAAGACATCGCCCAGTTCAATCAAAAACTACTATTGTAGTCAAAGCAATGGGACATGTCTCCAGTTTTAAATATTTACGGTGTGATGTCAACATGAATAACGACAATGATGCTCAGCATAAAATGAATAAGTTTGAACACATTTGTGGAACTATAAATAAAACGCCAGCCATTGTTGCTGTGCACTATATTTAACACCTATATACCCATAAATCACGTACAAATTTTACCATTTATTCTTAATACTTTACTGTATACGTACTAGAAATGAAATTTCGTTTGCTATTCTCCCTGCTGTTGGAATTTTAGTGCCTGGAATTATAGTATGTTGACCATATCACAGTTTAATGTGCTGTTAAGCTTGGATATGGAAATTTTTTTGGCTCGTATTTAGATAAGCTGTGTAGACATATTAATGTGGTCACCTATCAATATCCTGAATAATGACCTCTTGCAACGTAGATGTGTTTGAAGAGAGTAATGATGTTCTGGAAGGTACCGACAGAGATGTGGAGCTATGTGCACTGCTTTCTCGGTTCAGGATCCAGTCTGCAAACAGCCCGATGAAGGTGGTCTCACAGATTCTCGATTGGCTTTCAATACGGGAGTTTGATGGCCAGGGGAGTACAGTAAACTCATGTGGGTGATGCCATCACGCTGAAGTAAAACAAACTGCATGTACGTGTGGATATGGTCTCCACGGATATATTCATACTTATGTTGATCCACTGTGACTTCCAGAATCACCCAGAGATCACCCATGGAATGCTACGAAAACGTTCCCCAGACCGTAACACGCCCTCCTCCGGCCTGGAATCTTCCGACAATTGATGTAGGATGTTGGCTTCCAGTCAGATGCAGCATAAAACGTGTTCCATATGAAAAGGCCACCTCTTACCTCTCTGTGGACGTCCAGCTGTGGTATCTGCGTGGAAATTGCAGTCTTCGTCTCCGATGAACAGCAGTCGGCATGGGAGCACTAACCAGACACGTGCTATTGAGATCAATAACCAGCAGCTTTCACTGAACGATGAGACGATCTTGGTAGTCCCTTGGTTCACTGGTTCATCTGGATGGTCAGCTGCTCAACAGTTTTATGTCTATTGACGCGTACACATCTCTGCAGCCGCCTCCGCCCCCCCCCCCCCCCTCCACCTGCCAGAAGCCCTGTCATTTAGGCCGGTATCACACTATCAAATTTCTTTGTCAAAGATTTGATCAAATATTCCGTCAAATATATTTGACAAAGATCTTTGACGTAGCGCTAGAAGTGGTATTACACTGTCGTCATATTTCTCGTCGAAGTTCAAGATGGCTGACAACAACAACTTGTTATTAACCGCAGCAGTTGCATGTACCACAACTGCACTGCGTGCTTATGCGGAAGAGAAGCGGGGGAAAAAGGAAACATACCTGGGTGAAGCCGTGGGTTTTACGACGACACGATAAAAGCATTCAACAAAACTAGTTATGTGAGCTTACAGTGAAGGACGTCAAGTCGTACATCAATTACTTAAGAATGAATGAGCATACATTTCTGTATGTGCTCGATGAAGTGTATCGTCATATCACAAAGTACAATATTCACTTAAGAACTGCTACATCTGCAGAAGACAGCACCACTGTAACACTCCGATTCCTTGCTACAGGAAAGGGTTAGGTTAGGTTAGGTCAGGTCTTCAATCTTCATAATCTATTTTTGTATTAAGCGTGCTACACGTCGTAAAGCGCCTCATCAGCTTCATACATTTCTATTAATTTTGTAGTTGTCGGCACACACCAATTGTATTTACCCGCAATGTTTATAAAAGCACTACAGACGACAGAATGCAGCGATGCTAGCGCTCCGTGTGGTAACATGTCGCATTGCAGTGAACAGAAGACAAACGACTTCTTTGATCAGATCTACGGCGAGGCCCTACATTTGATGCAATATTGGACGAGATTGGACAAAGTTCCGTATTACACCATCAAATATCTTTGACAAAGGTACTGGACAAAGATAATTGACAAAGAAATTTGATAGTGTAATACTGGCCTCACGGCCCGTGGTTCCCCGCAGTTGCCTCTTAATACACAGTGTACGTAATCCGCGGCGACACGAACAAGTTTCATTCCGGAAGAGTTTACAATAAACTTCCCCGTTTCGAAAATGTTTCCACCCTTGCGCTTTTGGACGTCAGATAAATCGCTACGTTTCCTTATTGTGACAGTGACTGCACAGTTTTCCGCGTCTGCCCGACATGCACTGCTAATGCTGCCACCTGCACTCTGTGAGTTGTTATTGTACGTTGACAGTCCGCAGCTCGTGGTCGTGCGGTAGCGTTCTCGCTTGCTACGCCCGGGTTCCTGGGTTCGATTCGCGGCGGGGTCAGGGATTTTCTCTGCCTCGTGATGACTGGGTGTTGTGGGATGTCCTTTGGTTAGTTAGTTCAAGGGGGCTGATGAAGATAGATGTGAAGTCCCATAGTGCTCAGAGCCATTTTTTTGTACATTGACATTGAACATCCGCGGTGGTCAAGTTAATGTGACTGGACTGTGTATAACACCTAGATAGAATTATTTCAGTTACACTACCGTTTTCTAGAAAGCTACTATCACAAAGGAAACCTTTAGTGAATTCCATTCGCTTCTTTGTTCCCTCATTACCTCCAATATTGGCTCACAAATCTATTGTCTGCTCCCAGGACGTGGTAAGATGAAGAAGATGATGGGCATGATGATGATGGGCATGGCCTCCAAGATGGCCGGCCTGATCCCCGCAGCCATCGCCGGTCTGTTCCTGCTGGCGGGCAAGGCACTCATCGTGAGCAAGATGGCGCTGGTGCTGATCCTGGTGATCGCGCTCAAGAAGATCGTGGCCCAGCGGCAGAACGAGGGTGGCCACCACTACGAGATGGCGCACGGCTGGCAGGGCGGCCACGGGGGCGGCGGTCACGGGGGCGGCGGACACGGCGGGGCCGACTGGGACCGCCGCTCGCTCGCCGCGCATCGCATGGCGTACCGCGCGCAGCACCGGCCCAGGGCGGCCGACGCCGCCGCAGCTGCAGCAAAGGAGAAGGCCGCCGCGTAGGGGCGACTCTGCGCCTAACCAGCGTGCGCTCTGCTCTCTCTGCACTCTCCTCGGGCCTCAGTGACGTATACCGAGTCTTTCACTGTATCTGCGCCACCAATTCCGCTTTTAACTCCAATTCCTCCCTCCCACGCTCCACTAATAACGATCACTCACTACACCGTTACCTAATATAATTCAGTTTCTTCCCCTGCAACTGTCATACGAATCCATTGTTTACAAGTAGTTTTCTATGTCAGTGGTGAGTTCTATCTCCTCTTGCTGGTTCTACGTGATATTGGTCTGGTCAGTGTCTTCCTCCCACGCTGTTTTAAGTTGTTCGAAGGTAACCGATAAGTGCCTAGGTCTTTAAAAGTTTTCTTTCTTAAACTTTACTAAATCTGATGCTCTCTCACATATGTCGCCAGCGATATAAAAAAGTTTTCCATGCCAAACATCAAAATTTCAAGTCCTCTTACCATATCATAGGATTTATTTAGTGCACACTACCCAGTGGGTAAGAAATAGTAGTCTTTATTCGCTGTAACCGTAATTCTCTCTCACGCTGACTGTGATAACTGCTGTATTATTCTCTTGTCTTCGTCCAAAACCTGGGAACCACAAAGTTCCACAGTGGCTAGTTAAACTGTGTATTAAAAGTACTTGCTGTGGCGGAAGTATATACTTTTGAGTAATCTTGATATGAGATGATGCATAAACGGCTTTGTGACAAAGTATTCGATTGTAGAGGTGATACTGAAATTTCAATTGTAGAGGAAAAACAGCTATTTTGACATTTTTGTAGAGCGCACCCAGAAATTGACTTAGGTGTTAGCTCCCAAGACTCTGAAGAATGCCAGCTACAAAAACGTGAAAGAAGACCATTACCTGTCGAATACCTAGCTGAAGCTACGTCTTTCGCGTAGCTATACCGAGTAAGTGGTATGTCCTGGAGATTTTTATCACGAAGAAAAGTGTAACGTTCACCTTCTCATCATTGAAGGGGATTCCATTGAAACCACTAATATATCCCCCATATCATTACCTAATTCATTTTCGTCGCCTGAATGACATGTAATTTACGATACGTCCAAGAGAAATTTAATCTCCCCTCTATTTTTAATTTTTTTAAATATTTGTGCTTATGTTATCACCATATCTTTTAATTTCGCAGTAAATTACTATATTACCAGAGTAAGAGTTCCATGCTAGTGATTCAAGAATGTATGGAAGAATCAAGTCAGTTTTTATATTTAATTTCGTTCAAAATTGAATAGGTACAGCATCAGAGCCTCATATTTGTATCCCACAGCACCCTCCGACTCATTTTGCTTCTAATGCTTTTCCGACGTGTTGAAGGAAGGATCAAATTTTTCTTGTTTCTTTCAAAGTGTAATGGATCTTCTCTCGACTGTTTATCTGCACGTGTACTGCTCTCGTACCAAACTAACAGTTCCACACTATTTGCTCGAGGATGCAGAGAAGACTAGAGCCCACTTTTATGTAAACTGTCGTACAAAATGAATTATGTTTTATTTATTTTATGAATTGTCACGAATGATTATAATTTATTGTGCGAATGTGAGTGACCTGCATATGTGTGTGTGTGTGTCTGTGTGTGTGTGTGTGTCTGTGTAATTTTCTAAGAATATCTCAGGTGTAATTCCTAACAAAAACGACCAACAAAGCCAGTCAGCGCGAGTTGAGCAGCTGTGACGCAGCACCATTAATCACGAGGAGAGCATTAGAGAGCCTGCATACTGCCACGGTGAGCGGCGTGCCCAAGCAGGCACGGCCCCTCCACATCCCGGCCACGGCCAGTGTCACAGGGCAGGCATGAGAGAGCCCGCTTCCGCACGGCCGTGACCCCGCGCGTGCAGCCGTGCGCTGCGTTGTTCCAGAGATCTGTCAACCTGCTGTGCGTGGGAACGCTTCCCGCGGGCGAAACTCTACAGAACTGCTTCCCGGAACGAATCAGTGCTCCTCGTGACATGCTGTACCAACCGCACCGGGCAGCTCTAGAGGCTGTCACGGGAATTTTATTGTCTGTATGTTGCCATGGCTGTACACGCTCATTAATGTTCATTAAACGCATCACTATTATTTGCTTAATACTTTTTTATTCATCCAGTTCACTCCCTATAATTATCTGATATGACAATTTTGATTGGAAATTAGCGAGACGCCTACTGCCACTCCGATTAAACATTAGTGTGCTGTACACTAACCGAACCTATAATTACAGAGAAAGTGAAACAGAAAAAAGTGAGTAAGCACTGTAAATGACAGTTAAGTATCGTACTCTGTCAGATTCTCTGGGCGGCTTTTCAGATGTTCGGCCGGCTTTTGAATTTTATTTCGATGGCAGACCCAGTAGTCTTCTTTAGTTGCTGCAGCCTGTGTTGTTATTCGTACTCACTGATTGGGCTGTCTCGTTGAACTGCAGGCAGCGGCACATAATAAAAAAATCCCGCAAAAGCTGAAGAGGACTATTGGTCCGTCCTCTGATTTGAGTCATCAGTACTGTGACTGGTTGATTGCAGAGCACCACGAATTTCTCTCCTGAGCCAACTACTCCATCTCAGACCAGCATTAATACCCTGCATCCTCAACTATTTACCAGAAATATTCCAATCTCTCTCTTGCTCCAAAGTTTTTATCCTCTATAGTTATCTCTATTACAGTGAATAATATTACCTGATGCCTTTAAAAAAAGAAAAGAAACGCTTGTCCTATCATCCAGATCCTTCCTCTTATTAGTGTTTGCCGTATGTTCCATTCCTCGCTGGTTCTGCAGACAACATTCTTTTCTTCATCTCATCAGCCCACCTAATTTGCAACATTCTTCTGTCGCACCACATCTCAAACGCTTCGATTCATCTGGTTTTCCCGCTGTCAGTGATTGATAGTTATTACTTTTTCCGGTGTACTCTCAATCTATATTCTGTACTCATTAAACTGCTCATTCCATTCAACAGATCTTGTAATTTTTCTTCACTTTCACTCAGGATTTCAATATCATCAGCGAATCTCATTGACCCCAATTTCAATCGCACTTTTGATCCTTTATTTCCGTGACTACTTCTTCTATGTATAGATTGAAATGTAGGAGTGAAAGACTGGTCCTGTGTCTTACACATTTTTAATTCGAGCACATAGTTCTTGGTTTTCTAGTCTTGTTGATCCTTCTTGGTTTTCGTTCATATCATTTAGTATTCGTCTTTCTTTAAGTTTATCCCCATTTTCCTCACAATGTCGAACATCTTGCGCCTTTGTACATTGTCGAATGCTTTTCCTAGGTCAACAAGTCGTAGGAGTAAGTCCTAATTTTTCTTTAGTCTTGCTTCCGTTATCAACCACAACGTCGGAATTGCCTCTCTAGTGCCTTTACCTTTCCTGTAGCCAAACTGATCATTTAACAGATCCTCAGCTTTCTTTTCCATTCTTCTGTACATTACTCTTGTCAGCAGGTTGGAAGCATCAGCTGTAAAGCAGTTTGTGCAATAGTTTTAGCACGTAGCCACCCATGTTACCTTCAGATTTGTGTGGATTATACTTTTCTGAAAGTCTGACGCTCGCCAGTGTCATAGATCCAGCAAGAAAGTTTGGAAGGTAGGAGACGAGATACTGGTAGAAGTAAAGCTGTGAGTAGCGGGCGTGAGTCGTGCTTCGGTAGCTCAAATGGCAGAGCACTTGCCCGCGAAAGGCAAAGGTCCCGATTTTTAATCTGCCAGGAAGTTTCACATAATAGTCGTTTCGTTGCCATTTCACCAATGATTCTAGAAATTCTGATGGAATGTTATCTATTCTGCCTCATATGACTGCAAATCTTTCAACGCCCTTCTAAATTTTAATCCTTGATCCCCTATCTCTTCCATACTGAATTTCGCTCATCGATCACGTCAGTAGACAATACCACCTCCTTGTATTAAATCGGTCGTAAATTCTTTTTCTTTACTTTGCCTGATTCCGTTTTACAACTGTTGTTCGGTTAAGACTATTTGTGGAAAGGTTACAAGGACTGACATTCGCCTATGTGTTATAATGATTTAGACAGTGTCCTACAAGAAGACACACTGCTGATACCTTCCCCCATCTTGTCAAATAGCTCGTAAAATCTGAAAGCGCTTTACTATCACAATCCTGTGCATTTAATCCAACCTCTAAACTAATTTGTCTCTGTTATTATCCGGTAGATTGGGTCCCGCTATGCGAAAGACTGACTGAGATTGCAAACACGGGACACCATCACACTTCTATCACGTACAAAGTAATTACTTAATCGTGAGACATACATACAGATGAAATCTCTACTAATATTATTTAGCAAGAACTGCTGTAACAATAAACAAATCTGGTTTACTATTTGCTATTGAGGACGGATATGCGCATAGACAGTGCAAATTAGTTATGGGAAAACGTCTTTCACAAAAATTGTGCATTTTCTGCTAATGGCTTGTTATTGATAGCAATTTAGATCTGTTGGATTTCAGAACCTCCTTTGTCGAAAACTTTACTTAAGCAATCAACATTCAAGTAAATGATCTTGATTGGAATCAAATAAATGTCAGCTATGAAGAATGAGAAATGACCTGGCTTGAAACGACGCTCCAGTCGTTATTAGCTGATTAGAAATGCTTCTGTTGTTTCACGAGCGGTATCTTTAATAACGTGGGTTCCAGTATCAATAGAACAAAATTGTTGATTCTTTATTCCTAGTCTCTTCAAAATAGCGCTAGTTAAACTATAACCTTTAGTTCAGCACACACTGTTACGTGACAACTGCGGACAGTTCTGACACTGAAACTGCCGTTAACCGCACAGATGTAGTTTTAGTTTGAGAAGTTACGGCAAGAGAACTGTTAAAAAAGGTAAACAGAAAACTGACTTGTCCTATGTAACACAGTCAAATGGTTCAAATGGCTCTGAGCACTATGGGACTTAACAGCTATGGTCATCAGTCCCCTAGAACTTAGAACTACTTAAACCTAACTAACCTAAGGACATCACACAACACCCAGGCATCACGAGGCAGAGAAAATCCCTGACCCCGCCGGGAATCGAACCCGGGAGCCCGGGCGCGGGAAGCGAGAACGCTACCGCACGACCACGAGCTGCGGACTAACACAGTCAATAGGAGTTTACTTTTATTGAGCCTCCGCAGAAATGAAATGTCGGTTGAACGTGGACTGTGCGATTGAAGAGATGTACATTCAGCAGCTTCTTTCCTGAGACGATTGCTTCAATATCTCTGGTGCAGATGCTTTGTTGCCTCGTCGATCGCCGGTCCGTCAGAATACACCATAAATAAAACCTCACTGGTCAAAAACCAGAATGCGACAGGGCCGATGTAGGTAACATAATTTCAAGAATGCAGATTTCCCGAAACAACAGTGGACGGGCGCCCGAGCACCACTCCCGACGCGTAGTCCGCCCGTTTATTTTTCACTTCACCAAAACTAAACCGTTCAGTAGATCGGCCCTTCCATAGGTTCTAGAACAGTTTTCGGAATACCATACACACCTCACTGCCCCAAACGGAGACAATCCGTTTCACTCGTAATACTCTGCCCAACTCATAGGTGCAAGGCAACATAGTTCATCATAGCTCCTCAACTGTCTCTTCATAACATTATTAACAGACTGGTGTATTCACGATCTAAACTCAGTTTTTCTAGTACCAGTCACTGGCAAACGAGATAAAAAATTAATTTTGAAGTAAGTAAAAGGTTTAGTCAACTGTTTTGAAAGCGGTTGAAGAGTTAAATTAATTATTCATAAACATATGGTTCTGTAACAATTAAAGACGTGTATTAGCGTGGGACTACGAGATTATAGTAGCTTAAGCGCTAAACAGAACGCTAAGCCACTTCATGCCGTTCTCACACTAATTTTTGTTTCTTTTTAGAAAAAAATTGACCTATACCGAATTTGTGGCCATGCTCCTTAGAATAAAACAAGAAAACATGGGCTCTAAAATGCATACCTGAGGAGCTATGAGTGCTTGTTCAATACAACAGTAGCGAAAATGAACAAGTGCTCATTGCTTTTAAGGTGTTCACTTAGGAGTCCACGTTTACTGGACTTTTTTTCTTACTCTGGTCCGTATTACCTCTGCTACCTCCTCCCAAAACATCAAACCCAGAGAGCTTGTAGCAGAGGAGATGTGTTTCATAGTAGTGAAGATGAACATGTGCTTACAGCTGTTAAGGCATGCATTTTAGAGATCAAGTTTATCGGTCTTTCATTTACAGCTTTATAGTTTTTTCTTGTTTTGATGTGAGCAACGCGTCCTCGAGGTCTGTAAAGGGAATTTAGCTACATCCTGTACGAGAGATCTTCATAGCGGCTTGTCACATACACTCTCTAAAGACATTTGTTTTCAGTACCAACACGAATCAGTTCACACCCATTATTATGTACAGTTGGCCGTAAAAAGATCCGAGACTGATTTTATCCCTGACTTGTAAGCGAAGTCAGCGCAGTCACTACGGTGGCAGCTTGAACTAAATCTCTAAATAATGGATGTTGATTGCACCAGTTAGTTGTGAGCAGGCGATGTTTACTGAGTGTACGGCTTAGTATGTCAAGGGTATTGCGTCACAAATCGCAATGGAGCATCTCTAGATCATGCGTTCAAGATATTCTGCAGGGTGTACTGAAGAAGAGAAAAGGTTGTGCAACGTTTGTCCTGCATACTTGACTCCCGATAAAAAATAATGACGTTTGGACGTCGATCGCCACTTTATTGACATGCAAAAAGTAGACAGTTCTTTTCTGGGAAAAAAAAACATCACTATGGGTAATGTGATATGGTGTTATCAATGTAAACCTATCACAGAACGACAAAATGCTGAAATTCACACGCTTTGAAGCTTGTAACTTGCTAGCTGAACAACATCCAAAGGACTTTTCTGACACTTGCACAGGGTTGTATGAACGTTCTGTGCGTTGCTTTCAAGTCGGGGGAGACTATGTAGAGCACCTGAACCATTAAAACTACCTTCTTAACATTTCTCAGCTTTTGTTAATCCAGACACGAAATTTTTTAGTCTGACGGAGTACATTCATTTACTTTCCTCCGTTCGCTTTCATTCTGCACAACACATTTTCACTTGCGCAGACAGAAAAACTTATTAACGCAAAATAATTCTCACTTTGAAAAGTTTCTTTGATCACAAAGCCTTTTGACGAAGGGTTCCTAAATTACAGAATGAGATATTCACTCTGCAGCGTAGGGTGCGCTGGTATGAATCTTCCTGGCAGATTAAAACTGTGTGCCGGACCGAAACTCGAACTCGGGACCTTTGACTTTCCCGGGTAAGTGCTCTACTAACTGAGCTACCCATGCACGACTCACGCCCCCTCCTCACAGCTATACTTCTGCCAGTACCTCGTCTCCTACCTTCCAAACTTTACAGAAGCTCTCCTGCGAACTTTGAGCACTTATCCGCGAAAGTCAAAGGTCCCGAGTTGGAATCTCGGTCCGTCACACAGTTTTAATGGTTCCTAAATTGCTTATAAAGAACATTTCCGGCGATTCTTTCTCGATATAACACAAACTACGTTAACAAATCGTTTACAATCTATATATGCACTTTTTATGTGTCAGAATCATCATTAAAATAGCCATTTATGTCCTTCGCACCATCTTTTTTGCATGTTGGAAAAAATGAATCAATATTCATTCGTAGCGAATGAACTGAAAATGAGGGAAAGTTATTCACATGGATATTGGATACTGATTTTCCACTAAGATAAACGAAAGAATGTTATTACTCATTTACACAATAAACCCCATCGCCAGAACCATCATTTTCTTTAATGATGAACTAACATTTTTTTTAATGGACCACAGTGTCGCCTTTGACTACACAGATTTCTGTATTTACATATTTAACTAATGAAATATCAGCTTTTCTACCTTATTCAAGCGAAATGATTTCGACCTTAAGCAGATGTTAAAGTCAATAACTATCGGACTATATACTATCCTCAGTCCAGCCACGTTAATGTGACAACCGCAATAACCACTTCCACTCTGCAGGTGGCAACACTAATCAGAGGAGGGTGTGTAAAGCAAAGACAGGTACCTATAGATTTCTGCTTGATACACATGGAGAGATCGCTATATCAAGCAGAAATCTACGGATACCAGTCATTCAATGCTGGCCCCTGTTTTGACCGGAACGGAGGCCGATTTCTTCCTAGACGTCGGCCAGCGCGTCTGAAGGTGGAGCGCTAAATCGCCTAAACTGGTAGCATAATAAAATAACAGGTTGGAAATTAGACGGCCGAAAGGTGTTTGATCTGACATTCTTGCTGCTTATGGGCCAGAGCAGCAGGTGCCTGGCTCATGCACCCATCCTAACAGATGTCCATCGTCGATGAAGGCTGCAATTTTCACGTCAGCACAGCAACTGGACGCCACTGGGTGGCGACAGGTGGCCTTTTCAGATGAATCACGTTACGTGCTGCATCGAGTGCACGGCTGTTGGCGTCTATGGTATGAAACGTCTGAAAGCAAACACCCTGAAGTCAGAAGGGCATTTCCTTGGTGATCTCGCCATTATGGAGGGCACAATGGATCCGTAATGTATGCATCCGTCCTTCCGCTTCGTTTTTCCTCGGCTCGATGCTAGCGGAACAGTGCAACGAGTCTCACAGCTTGCAGAGCTCGCTCGTGGGTCGAACAGCACCATAATGAGTTTACCGCATTCACCTCGTCAACAAACCCCTAGGGTTAAAACCTTAATACTCAATCTATAATCCGTGGACCACCGCGATCGGACTGTCTGCGCCACGGATCCTCAACCAAGAAACCTAGCGCAGCTAACTACGACGTTGGAGCCGGCATGGCTTCACATTTCTGTCTGCACCTTCCAGAAACTCATTGACTTTCATCATGCACGTCCAGCTGTGGTCCGCGCTGCGAAAAGTGGTTATCCAGGCTTTGACATTAATGTGACTCGTGCATACATAACTGAATAAGTTGATCAGGTGGCATGAGATTTGCACCAAGTATTCCTTTGACAGTGTGAAGGTGGAATACCTTCCGTTAGGCGGACGAAACCTCCTTAAATAATGAATGCTAACTGTGACGTCACTGCACCCCATATTTGAAGTGTTCCATGTATGAGCACATGTAGCCATCGTGCGAAGAAAAAATCGGATGCCGATGATACGCACCGTCAGCTGACTCACTTACGCAACGCCTTGACAAACAACGGTTACAAGGATCACCAAACAAATCATACGAACTCAACAAGACTTGCAGTAAGAACACCGACGACGAGCGGGGACAGAAGTTTGCATTTATACAGACGTGTGGCTCCGTTTCAGGTAAGGTTAGGTTCCTTCACTCGACCTTCAGGCCGTGAGACCAGTGTTTGAAGAGATAGATCTCAGAACGCCTACGTTTAACAGAACATCCGCTTAGTGAGTACTGTTTTATCTAAGACGAACAACGCGCGCTGTGGAACAACTCAGACAAGAGCATGAAAAGAGCTTCGCCTACACTACTCCGGAAAATCTGCAGTAGCTAAGATTACCTTGGAAAACGTTCACCGAATTTTACTGAGTTGGCAGAAGTCATGGGATACCTTCAAATATCGTGTCGGATCTCCTTTTGCCCAGCGTAGAGCAGCCTCTCGACATGGCAAGGACTCAACAAGTCGTTGGAAGACCCCTGCAGAAATACTGAGCCATGCTGCCTATGTAGCTGTCCATAATTGCGAAAGTGTTGCCGGTGCAGGATTTTGTGCACGAAATGACCCCTCAATTATCTCCCATATATGTTCGATGGGATTCATGTCCCTCGATCTCGGTGGCCGAGATGTTTTCTTACGTCTGGTTAAAGTTAACCATTAATACACGCTCATCTGGAGATACTTTGGGTCGAAAGTCGAACAAAGGGTGACGGTTTGAAGGGCAGAGGGAAAAAAGTGCCAAGGCAAGAGCCAAGGGAAAATAACCTCTGACGTAGTTAGGTCGGGTAGTAAGAGCAGAAGCTGATGTCATGGTGTCAGCGACAGTTCGTGTTAGGGTAGGCTTTGTTAGTGCGTATCATGCAAGTCGATACGTTTGATGTAGTGCGGTGCTGTTACTAGGCGGCTGCCGCTGTGTGCGGTGTTGATCTCTCCGTCAGTGTCAGCATATCTGTAACGGTTAGGTTCATCATCGTTTTGTGTCCGATAGGTCAGGTATCAGATGCATGGTGTAGGGTGATGTTGGCAATTTGTTTGTGCGTCAGTGTGCGAGCTCGTCGGTTTCCCTGCTGTAGCCTGTTGGTCGGCTTTAATAGCAACTGGGATATCCAGTCATGGCTGCTCATATGCAGGGGCTTGCCGTCGTTTGTCGCTTGTTGGTGTATGTTAGCTTGCCATAGGTGGTTATGCCATAGCTAGTAGTGTCTTTGGCCGCTCATGCTTCCACATATGGTTGTGATCGTAGTTTCAAAAATGGTTCAAATGGCTCTGAGCACTATGGGACTTAACATCTGAGGTCATCAGTCCCCTAGAACTTAGAACTACGTAAACCTAACTAACCTAAGGACATCACACACATCCATGCCCGAGGCAGGATTCGAACCTGCGACCGTAGCGGTCGCGCGGTTCCAGACTGTAGCGCCTAGAACTGCTCGGCGATGGTAGTTTCCCAGAATAAGGATGAAAGGAATGTTCGAGTGTCTCGAAATCCTGTATAGTCGTGTGGCGTGTTTTTTGAATACTTCCTTGAGGGTTTCAGGGCGGTATTCATTGTGAGGATCCATGGTGCGTGTATAGCGTGGAGCGTTGCTAATGATGCGTAACTCTTTGTTCTGTATAATCTGCAAGCGGCACAGACGTGTAGGAGCTGCATATCCCCAGACGGGAGCTGCGTACGTCATCAGAGGTCTAATGAGTATCATGTTTATAGACCTCGACACCCTCTTATTCAGTGCACTTTCCCTGTTGAGCATTCAGTAGAGTTGTAACACTCGCACGCGCTCTGTTGGCAACGTATTCGATGTGGTTCGCCCATGTAAGTTTCCGGTCCAGCCAGACACCGAGATATCAGACTTTCTCTCGGAAACGTTTTGGGCGTGTATGTAGTGTTACCTGTCTACAGTGTTGATGTTTGCGCAGAAGTTCCGGTCTGCGTGTGAACAGAACTGCTTCGCATTTGTCGACGTCTACTTTAATACGACATCGTTCCAACCAAGGCTCGGCAGTTCTATAACGTCGTGTTTTGTGTTGCTGGGAAGTCGTTAATGTACAGGTTTAATAATATGGGCCCAGCATGCTTGTCCGGGATACTCCAGCTTGGATACCGTGTTGTGTCGATTGTTCGCCCTGCACGCCAGTGTCACAACATCTGTTCGTGAGATATGAGTGTATGAGACGTACGAGTCCGTCCGGAAACCCAGCTTCGCTTATTTTGCGACTAAAGCCATTGGCCCAAAGACGGTCGAAAGCTAATTCGGTGTCCAGGAACAAGGCCCCTGTGGCTTTGTTCATGTTGTAGCCGTGTGTTTATGGTCGACTACGCGGAGGAGTTGTTGTGTTGTTGAGTGGTGATTCCTCAAGCCGAACTGCTCCGTTCTTAGGGTGTCATTGGCGATGCAGTGCCTAGTGATGCGTTTTAGTGTTACCTTCTCAACAATCTTACTGAGCGAACACAGTAGACTGATGGGTCGGTAATTTTGTGGGAGGAAGTGGTCTTTCCCTGGGTTCCTGAACATCAGGACCTTGGCCGCCTTCCAGAAGTCAGGGAAGTGTTGGTGTTTAAGGATGGCATTCGTTATGTGTGCGACGTATTCTACGGCTCTCTCCGTGAACTCCTGGAGGACACAGTTTTGAATGGCCCAGGGGCTTTCCTAGCAGTGGTTTGCTTGATAGCCCATGTAATTTCATTTATACTAGTGCGTCTGATTTCGTCACGCGAAGGCTGGGCTACAAATCGTGTAACCTCCTGCCCCGTTTCACGTGTGAATACTGGATCTGAAGTAGCCAGATTCGGAATGAAAGACGCTGCATGTGTTGTGTCCATAAGCTCTGCCTTCTCCGTCGTGGAGTAAGCTGGGCCATCTGGTCTTTGTAGAGTGGGAATGTAATGTTTGTCTCTGGCGAAGTGTCTGGATACCTTCCACATGCCAGGACGTGTGGTATCTACCTCTGCGAGTTTCTGTCCCCATTGTTCGTTTCTAAATGTTTGTATTTTTTCCCGTATTATAACCTGGAGTCTGTTAATGCGCAGTTTATGGCTCTGAGCACTATGGCACTCAACTTAGAACTACGTAAACCTAACTAACCTAAGGACATCACACACATCCATGCCCATGGCAGGATTCGAACCTGCGACCGTAGCGGTATCACGGTTCCAGACTGTAGCGCCTAGAAACGCACAGCCACTCTGGCCGGCGCGCAGTTTACGCACACATCAAAAAAAGTTTTGATTCACCCCGGTACCCTGAACTCCTGAAGATAGACGTTGACTGTGGGTATTGTGTCACAGATACAGTCTCTTTGACTGTTCAGAGAGGTCACTAAACTCGCCCAAAGATGTAAACAACCATGCAGGAGCAGCGCCTATTAGGCGGAGGGAGTCAGACAGCCGATCAATTCCAGCCATTCCACCAGGAAGGAGATACCACGGCTCCTGTTGTCTGTAGTTCAACCATACCTAGGCAGTCAATAACGCGGTTCTATTGTGTTCGCATTCTTACTTTGTGCCAGGAAGGTATCTCAACAAGGTATGTGTCCAGGCGTCTCGGAGTGAACCAAACTGATGTTGTTCGGACATGGAGGAGATACAGAGAGCCGGGAACTATCGATAACATTCCTCGCTCAGGCCGCCCAAGGCCTAATATAGCAGTGGATGGCCACCTCCCACGGATTATGGCTCGGAAGAACCCGGACAGCAACGCCACCATGTCGAATAATGCTTTTCGTGCGGCCACGGGATGTCGTATTAAGACTCAAATTGTGCGCAATAGGCTGCATGATGCACAACTTCACTCCCAACGCCCATGGCGAGGTCCATTTTGGCAACCACGACAAGATTAAGCGCAGTACAGATGGGCCCAAGAACATGCCGAATGGACCGCTCATGATTGGCATCACGTTCTCTTCACCGATGAGTGTCACGTATGCCTTCAACCAGACACTCGTCGGAGACGTGTTTGGAGGTAACCCAGTCAGGCTGAACGCCTTTGACACACTGTCCAGGGAGTGCAGCAAGGTGGAGGTTCCCTCCTGTTTTGGGGTGGCATTATGTGTGACCGACGTACGCCGCTGGTGGTCATGGAAGGCGCCATAACGTTGATACGTGAATGTGAGCACCATTAGTGCAACCATATCGGCAGCATATTGGCGAGACATTTGTCTTCATGGACGACAATTCGCGCTCCCATCGTAAACATCTTGTGAGTGACTTCCTTCAGAGTAACGACATCACTCGAATAGAGTGTCCAGCATATTCTTCAAACATGAACCCTATCAAACATGGCAAAAAAAATGGTTCAAATGGCTCTGAGCACTATGGGACTTAACTGCTGAGGTCATCAGTCCCCTAGAACTACTTAAACCTAACTAACCTAAGGCCATCACACACATCCATGCCCGAGGCAGGATTCGAACCGGCGACCGTAGCGGTCGCGCGGTTCCAGACTGTAGCGCCTAGAACCGCTCGGCCACCCCAGCCGGCTATCAAACACGCCTGGGATAGATTGAAAAGGGCTGTTTATGGACGACGTGACCCACCAACCACTCAGAGAGATCTATGCCGAATCGCCTTTGAGGAGTGGGACAATCTGGATCAACAGCGCCTTGATTTACTTGTGGATAGTATGCTACAATTAATACAGGTATGCATCAATGCAAGAAGACGTGCTACTGGGTATTAGAGCTACCGGTGTTTACAGCAATCTGGACCACCACCTCTGAAGGTCTCGCTGTATGGTGGTACAACATGCAATGCGTGGTTTTCGTGAGCGATAAAAAGGGCGGAAATGATGTTTATGTTGATCTTTATTCCAGGTTCTGGAACTCTCAGAACCGAGGTGATGTAAAACTTTTTTTGATGCGTGTAGAATGGGCGCCTGGTACGCTGCCAGTATCTCCTGAGGCGGTTCCTCATTGAGAAAAGGACCAGGATTTCCTGTGACATGGCCGTCGACTGTTGTTTTGGTGGGTGGTTAGCGTGGAATGACATCAGTCATTGCGTCTTGGATGGCAGTAGTAAGAGCCTCCACAGCCTCATCAGTTTATTGCGTGTTGTTCATTTAATGGGTGTCCGGAATACGACTTCAAGCGTTTTGTTGAACAGGGTCCAATTGGCGCGCTTGTAGTTCAGTATCCTGCGTGGTTCTGTGTCCTGCAGTGTTTCTTCCGTGTGTAGTATTGCAGGTGTGTGGTCTGAGTCCAGATCGTTTTCAACCATAAGTTTGTGTGTGCATGTGATGCCCTTAATGAGGGCTATGTCTAACACGTCTGGCCTGTGTCGGGCCTGTGTAGGCACGTACGTGGGAACAACAATATGATACAGGTTAAAATGTTGGTCCTGAATATTGCTAATCTTAATCTCTAGCCCTACAAAAAAATCACTGAACCAGAACTGTTGCTGTAATTACAGAGCAAATGAACATGCAAAGTAATGCATCTGACTTTCTCATAACCCGCTTGAAAACTTACAATATAGCATTTTTCTGAAATCTTTTACTGATGTGAAACCTCTGAACTGATATGATATTTTCATAAATACATTCCGAGAATAGTTGTACCTTATAGTGGACGTATATTTTGACGATAATTAAATTTGGTGGCCTACCCGTGCGAAGGGTACGATCGTCTTTTCTGCAACTTGTTACTACTAAGATAACGATAAAACCATGAGAGTCATATTTCATTTACGATACTTGCGATTTTCAAAGCAAGTCAGTATCTTATAACTTTTCATAAAAATGCTTCTGCAGCACACAAGCCAAAACTTCTTAAAAACCCTCATGGGTAATAGGTCAGCCCCTATCAAGTAGAAAGCTGGGAGATCGTTATTGTACCTTCTGGTATAAGTAACTTGTCTTGCGTCTCGGTAATTTCGACGCGAGAGGCAAAAGTTACGTTCGTGAGTGCACTGTGAAATATGATTGAAGCAGACGGAATATTTTGCATTGGTGTAAGCAGTGTACACACAGGAAATTGGAGGACACTGGGCAGCAACAACGTATGAATATTCTACGGGATTTGTCTATGGTTTACTTACGAGAGCAACCATTTCCAGAAAGTATTATTTTCGTAGTACTTTCGCACTCGGAATTCACAGGCTGGACTGCTACCTGCAGTTAGCTGTCCTATCGGTAAGTCAGCTAACTCTGACAGGTATGGAGGGTGCGTTTGGACTTCAGATCTGCAGAACCGCAAAGGTAAGTTTGCTAAGCGCATGATCCAATAGACCCGTTAGTCTATGGTGTCCTGATACAAACGGTTTACAGTTGCATCTAGTGGTTCAAAGATTGGACCGTCGTACTCGTCTCTCGTAGCATGAAAATGTGTTTTCTTTTATCTGACACGAAAAGGTTTACAACTTATGTTACGACCCTGTGGGAGCATGATTTCCTATTTTTTGATCCTATTTGATAATTTTAAAGCTTCTGGCTACTTACATACTCTATGCTTGCTTCAGATAATCAAACCAAATACATGGAACAGTAATTATCGTTTTACTGATGAATGACCGAATGGTCATTGGACTATCTTTTTAATTTCGTGGCACAGTTTTGTACTGTCTGCATATATTGAAACTATTGGTATACGAAATTATTATTATTTTTAAAAATTAGCTT
Source organism: Schistocerca americana (assembly GCF_021461395.2). Lineage (NCBI taxonomy): Eukaryota > Metazoa > Arthropoda > Insecta > Orthoptera > Acrididae > Schistocerca > Schistocerca americana. Next base: position 747,810,017 of record NC_060121.1, on the reverse strand, counting down.
GTCATGTTCAACGTTTTGAGCACACAGTTTGTATGATCGTCAAAAGTTTTAATTTTTCTTGCTTAATTTAATCGGTTAGTCGGTGACTTCTGACTTCCGTCGGTGAGCTAACACAATGAGAAGGAAACGCTGGGAAGCCACAATGTACAACAGCTTATCTACTATTCACTGTACATCACACGCTATTCCTACATTTCTGGAATTGGAGGAGCGTCATTGTGTCTCATTTTTAGATGTGGTATCTCTGAATGGGTCATTCACCATTCAAACTTGTAGGATATTTCTACAGCCCCATCTATTTTAACAAGTAGCGAAAACAAAATTTTCCTACTTTAAAAGCCATTTATTCCTAAACTAAAGCACCAAGCATGTTCTCAGTCATGACCAGGATGAGAACTGATGCACTGTACACGCACAAAGGACTGACACCGACGTGGAGGCTTACGATGAAGGTATGATTTTTGTTGATGGTAATATTCTAGTAATTGGTAAAACACTAAATCCTTCGAAAAGACAGGAAAAGATAAATGGTTCAAATGGCTCTGAACACTATGGGACTTAACTTCTGAGGTCATCAGTCCCCTAGAACTTAGAACTACTTAAACCTAACTAACCTAAGGACATCATACACATCCATGCCCGAGGCAGGATTCGAACCTGCGACCGTAGCGGTCGCGCGGTTCCAGACTGTAGCGCCTATAGCCGCCCGGTCACCCTGGCCGGCAAAAAAAGAGATATTCAGTGTAATTTTGCAATGGTCAACAGAAAACAACCTTCATATTAATTAATTAGCAGTAACTTCGCCTGATGCATGAGTGATACACCCAATTGTTACACGCATAGTAAATTTACAAACCACATAATAAACTTACCAATTTTTGACGACAATATTGACTCAAGTAATCAAAAACTCCTGTTGAACGCAAGAGAATACTATGAAACAGACAGGAGATAATACGGTTACTAAAACTAGATTATCCATTTGCCAACCAAATTTATTCCCACGACTTGTTTCCATTGTTTTATAGTTATTTTTAAGTGTACTAAGTGTTTATGTTTCAATCTGGACGACATGTGTCGTTGTTAGCTGGAGCAAAAGTTGATGACGTATCTCTGCTAGGGATTCTGGTCATTTATTTGTTACTAATTTGTTTTCATTAACATGAGATCATGTTCATATCTGACCGTGTAAAACAAGGTTTGTATATTATGAATAGTGCGATAGAATATGATAAGAATCGCCATCTTTCCATCTAAATTGGACAAAGGACTGATATATTATTGTACGGCACAGAACAATGCTGGGATGTGAATCGAAGTGTATTTTGTTTGACTGCTCAGCCTGTTATAGAATTAGCAAAAATAATATAACGAAATACATATTACTAAATATGACCTTAATTCAACATTAGTGAACATGTCAGATCAGTTATTTACTTGCTTTGTGTAAGGGAGGAGGGGTGCCAAAACTATGATAGTTATCATAGTTGAATAAAGAATGGCAATTGATTTAACTGAAGGTAAAAAATCTAAGACACTTCTCTCTCTCTCTCTCTCTCTCTCTCTCTCTCTCTCTCTCTCTCTCTCACACACACACACACACACACACACGCATACACTCACACACAAATACGTAACATATATTTAATTCTTTTCTGGTAAAATTGATAACATTTTCCGACAAATAAATTAAAGTATTTCCAGTCCCCGGATTCTACCAATGTTTTCAGAAGGTCTCCCTTGGTTATCATGTGGATGCTGGAACGAGTAGTAAACTCACAATTCACCCAGAGGATTGGTGCTCGTTAATAAGTTATAAATCTGCGAATACAGTGTAAACGTATTACCCATGCCTGTGCCTCAGTGGCTAAAAACATTTTCTTAAGAGAGGAATGTATCCTAGGCAGTTTGTGTGGGCTGTGAAGCGATACGCCGAAGTAGCGGCTCCGGCTGTCGTGACGTATGCTAAGTGCTGAATATCGGGTTGCGTGGTTGAAACGCGGCTCAGAGACAGAGTCAGCGGATTAACACAGAGTGCCGTGCATGACTTCTGATAGGCACTGCTTGTTTAAAGTTACTGTTATTGTTATGTCATCAGAAGCATGGCCGTCAGTGAAAACACACATATTTTTATAAACTGCAAGTGTGTGATTGATTTAACTGAAAAATAAAACATAAAACTTTTTTTATCTTTTATTTATTTAGTTATTTATTTTTTGAGTCATCAGTCTTCTGACTGGTCTGATGCGAACCGCCATGAGGTCCTTTCTTGTGCCAACCTCTTCATCTCAGAGTAGCACTTGCAATCTACATTCTCAGTTATTTGCTGGATGTATTGCAATCTCTGTGTACATCTACATCTACATCTACATCCATACTCCGCAAGCCACCTGACGGCGTGTGGCGGAGGGTACCTTGAGTACCTCTATCGGTTCTCCCTTCTATTCCAGTCTCGTATTGTTCGTGGAAAGAAGGATTGTCGGTATGCCTCTGTGTGGGCTCTAATCTCTCTGATTTTATCCTCATGATCTCTTCGCGAGATATACGTAGGAGGGAGCAATATACTGCTTGACTCTTCGGTGAAGGTATGTTCTCGACACTTCAACAAAAGCCCGTACCGAGCTACTGAGCGTCTCTCCTGCAGAGTCTTCCACTGGAGTTTATCTGTTATCTCCGTAACGCTTTCGCGATTACTGAATGATCCTGTAACGAAGCGCGCTGCTCTCCGTTGGATCTTCTCTATCTCTTCTATCAACCCTATCTGGTAATGATCCCACACTGCTGAACAGTATTCAAGCAGTGGGCGAACAAGTGTACTGTAACCTACTTCCTTTGTTTTCGGATTGCATTTCCTTAGGATTCTTCCAATGAATCTCAGTCTAGCATCTGCTTTACCAACGATCAACTTTATATGTTCATTCCATTTTAAATCACTCCTAATGCGTACTCCCAGATAATTTATGGAATTAACTGCTGTCTTCCTCTACTCGTATAATTTTTGCTAACTACAATTTCCTCTGGTACCAGGACAGTCATTCCTGAGGTCTTCACATATGTTCTGTCATGCTGTCCCTTGTTACTGTCAGTGTTTATCATATATTGTATATCTCTCCAATTCTGGGCAGAACCTCGTCATTCCTTACCTTATCAGTACACCAAATTTTCTAAATTCTTCTGTAGCAGATCTCAAATGCTTAGATTCTCTTCTGTTCCGGTTTTCCGACAGTCCATGTTTCACTTCCGTGCAATGCTGTGCTCAAAACGTTCACTCTCAGAAATTTCCACTCAAAATTAAGGTCTATGTTTGATAGTAGTAGACTTCTCTTAGGCAAGAATGCCATTTTTATCAGTGCTTATATGCTTTTGATGATCTCCTTGCTGCGTCCGTCACAGGTTATTTTGTTGCCTAGGTAGTAGAATTCCTTAACTTCGTCTATTTCGCGACTATGAATCTTGATGTTAAGTTTCTCGGTGTTCTCATTTCTGCTACTTCTCATTACTTTTGTCCTTCTTCGATAGTATAGTTCTTGCTGCGTAGATAAATATGTCCTATAAAAAACTTTCATCGAATAAAGACGAAAGTTTTTACAGAATATATTTATTTACGTAGCAACAATTATATAATAATGTTTCTAACTGCTAAATACACTTTCCCACTGTTGCTGCTGCCGCTATTGCTGCGAGCACCTCTATCATCTAGTCAAACAATAAGTTAATATGCTATGTCATTGTTACACACTGAAGAGCACAAGCAACTGGTACACCTGCCTAATATCGTGTAGGGCCCCAACGAGAACGCAGAAGTGCCGTAGCACGACGTGGCAGGAACCCTGCTAATCTGAAGCAGTGCTGGACGGAAATGACACCATTAATCCTCCAGGGCTGTTCATAAATGCTTAAGAGTACGAGGGGTTGGAGATCTCTTCTCAACAGCACGTCGGAAGGCATCGCAGATGTGAGCAATAACGTTCATGTCTGGTGAGTTGGGTGACTGGACGTGTGGGGTGTCGCATTGTCTTGCTGGAATTGTCCAAGTCCGTCGGAATGCGCAATGGACGTGAATGGATGCAGGTTGTCAGACAGGACGCTTACGTGCGTGCCACTTGTCAGAGTCGTGTCTAGACCTATCAGGGGTCACACATCACTCCAACTGTACATGCCCCACACCATATGCAGGGTTCATGCGTTCATGAGGTTGTCTCCAACCCCATACACCTTCATGCGCTCGATACAATTTGAAACGAGGACTCGTCCGACAAGCAACATGTTCCCAGTCATCAACAATCCAACGTCGGTGTTGACGGGCCCAGGCGAGGCGTAAATCTTTGTGTCGTGCAGTCATCAACGGTACACAAGTAGGCCTCCGGCTCCGAAAGCCCATATGGATGAGATTTCGTTGAATGGTTCGCTTGCTGACACTTATTGATGGCGCAGCATTGAAATCTGTAGCAATTTGCCGAAGGATTGCACTTTCGTCACGTTGAGCGATTCTCTTGCGTCGTCGTTGGTCCCCTTCTTGTAGAATCTTTTTCTGGCCACAGCGATGTCGGAGATTTGATGTTTTACGGGATTCCAGATATTCCCGGAATACTCGTGGAATGGTCGTACGGGAAAGTCCCCTCTTCTTCGCCACCTCGGAGGTGGTGTGTCCCATCGCTTGTGCGCCGACTGTAACGCCACTTTCAAACTCACTGAAATCTAGATAATCTGCCATTTTAGCAGCAGTAACCGATCTAACAACTCTGCTAGACACTTTTTGTCATATAGGCGTTGCCGATCGCAGCGCCGTATTCTGGCTATTTACATATCTCTGTATTTGAATACGCATGGTTATACCAGTTTCTTTGGCGCTTCAGTGTGTCTAAAAGACACCGAGCCTTTCACCATTAAACATACTATAGGTTGGAAACAAATTTGATTTTTTTTTGTTTACACCACATACACACACACACACACACACACACACACACACACACATTCACTCACTTTCTACGGTATTGTGCGTGTACTTGTTTTCTATATGCCTTAAATTCGACCTGAATCGTATTCAAGCCAGTAGGTGTCGTTACATATATATGGGCATTCCTTCCGTACATTCAGTCTCCACAAATTTTACAGTCCCAGAGTCAACACATACTCGCTGTGTTGGAGGGGGTATACAGCCATTGATACATTGCTCCATTTTGTCCACAGTTTCACTGTTGTTGTGCAAATATTCATCAAATTTAAAGAACGCCCATCTTATAAAAAATGGTTCGAATGGCTCTGAGCACTATGGGACTTAACATCTGAGGCCATCAGTCCCTTAGAACTTAGAACTACTTAAGCCTAACTAACCTAAGGACATCACACACATCCATGCCCGCGGCAGGATTCGAACCTACGACCGTAGTAGTCGCGCGGTTCCGGTCTGAAGCGCCTAGAACCGCTCGGCCACCGCGGCCGGCCGCCCATCTTTCATTTTGGTGATAGCGACACAATTTATGTGTTGCCATTGGTAAGGCATAACATGTCTTTATGTTCAAGAACAGTTAAATGTTTTAGAAATGTGTTCCTGTCCCATGACGTTAACCATGATGTTGCCTCGCCATACAGATTTGCTACGGACACCTTACTACCATGTGCATGAATGTCGATCAGAATATGAGATGGATCTCACTCGTCAGTCATTTTCCTCTCCATACAGGCGGTGAGAAACGATCTGAATAGCATGCAAATGTGTTGCAAGGTAGGTTGTGGTGATTAATAATTGTTATGAAAAAACTTCTATAGGTTGCGCCATTTCTGAGTTAATTGGCCTTGAAATTAACCAAACAGGCCGTTGCACGCGTTTAGAACCACTAGCAGTTGGCGAGTAATACTCGTGTTGGTGCATAACAGTACCCTTGGAGGAGGGTCCTGTATTGTATATGTCGTGTCTTTAAATTGTTAACATGTCAGGCGTGATGATCTCCGTGGTACTCAAATTTTTTATTTTGATTTTATGAAGAAGTTTGTATGGTTTATTAATGTGACTTTACCACATATATATGACCCGAATTATGCAGTATACTGGATTTAGACTGCTCTGAAGATGCTTATCGTTGACTGAAATTAATTAGGTATCTGTTTAATAAACGTTTGTGATCCTTGTCTGGATTTGTAGCAGAACAGACTCTTGTGGGACTTGCTTGCACCTTAAGTTTAGGCAGCTGCTGTGGGCATAATCAAACGACACCAGGTCCCAGAGTTTGCGAAGACATTCTGTGGAAGTGACCGCTGCTGCTGTGGCTCAGGTGGGAACAAATGAGGATAATCGTCGAGCACTGGATCAGAGTCTCGTTGCCGCAGCTGTGGTGGCTGTGCTTCCGCATAGTTGAACGATACTACGTCAGGAAGACATCCTGCGGACTGTGCTAGCTGTTGTGACAGAAACAATGCCACATGTCCTCATGTGGAACAATATTATCAAAGTCCTAAGTATAAGAACACACATATAAAATAATAATAATAATCATAGTAACAATAATGGAGAATGAATGACAAAATACATACTACTAGGTCTCTTCTTCCCAGCGATCACGGCTACTGCTGGTGGCGCTATTGGACAGCACATGATGTCACACATACAATCATATTATTAAGAAAAATGCTTGAAGGGTGGAGACCTAAAACTGAATGCAATTGGCTGATAGCACGACAAACGGGGAGGCTCAGGACAGTGCCATGGTGAGGGGGGAGGGAGGAGGGGACGGGGGAGGGTCAAGCACACGGGTTGTGGGGGCGGGCACGCGGAGAGGCGGGCGCACTGGGGGTGGGGGCGCGGGTAGGTGGCGATGGCCTTAATGATAAAGTCTGCTGCTGACATCTGCACTGTTCTGCCCCATTTGACCTGTGACACATCACTAATAGGTAACTCATGTAATTATTATTGGTTGTGACTTTAATCCACCATCGATACGTCGGCAAATACACAGGTTTAAAGTCAGTGGTAAGCGTTAAACGTCGTTTGAAATCATACTGAATGCTCTCTACGAAAATGATTTTGAACAATTACTTCAGAAATTGATATGAAGTGTAATCGGTTCCGTAAACATGCTAATCCTCTTAGCAACAAATAATCCTGAGCAATTAGCGAGCACCATGGCCGATACAGCGATCAGTGACCACAAGGTAGTTGTAGTAAGACTGAATACCGTAACATCCAAATCCACCAAAACTAGGGGTAAATTACGTTTATTTGAAAAGGCGGATACAAATTCGCTTTGCGCCTTCCTAAGAGAGAGTCTCCGCTGTTTCCAAACGAACTACGTAAGCATAGACCAGACGTAACTTAAATTACAAGAGATAATACTGGTGGCAGTTGAAAGGTATAGGTATACCAAATAAATCAATAAGTGATGGCACTGATACTACGTGGTACACAATCCAGGTCAGAACACTGTTGCAGAAGCAACGAGAAAAGCAACCAAGAACATTGTTTTACCCGTTCGCTTGACCCCGCCCCCCTCCTTGTGCTGTCCTGAGCCTCCCCGTTTGTCGTGCTATCAGCCAATTACATCCAGTTTCAGCTCTCCACCTATGTATGTCACCATTTGCTGTCCAGTATGAAGCGCCACCAGCAGTAGCCGTGATCGCTGGGAAGACGAGACCTACTAGTACGTATTTTGTCATTCATTTTCCATTATTCTTATCAATGCGAGACGCTTTTAATAGTTCTCATAACGTAGATCTGTCTCAAAATCTAGCAGAAAATCCATCTGTCTCAAAATCTAGCAGAAAATCCAAAGAGATTCTGGTCGTACATAAATTACATCAGCCTCAGGACACAATCAATACCTTCACTGGGCAATAGTAATGGTAATGTTACTGATGCCGGTGCCACTATAGCAGGGTTATTGAACTCGTTTTTCCGGAATTCCTTCATAGAAGAAGACGAAGTGAATGTTTCAGGATTCGAATCAAGCCAACTTAAAAGCAGATATCCTTATAATAGTGAAGCGGCTTACGTCACGTAATAAGGGGAAGTCCTCTGATCCAGAATGTATGTAAATTAGGCTACTTTCGTAATATGCAGAATAGGTCCATACTTAGCAATCATGGACATCCGCTCTCTCTACGAAGAGACTGGAAAGTTCCACAGCTCACACCAGTATTAAAAAAATGAAATGGGAGTAATTCGTTGAATTACATTCTCATTTCACTGACATCGATTTGCAGTAGGGTTCATATAGCGTGTTCAGATTTATCGTGCGTAAGTGCTCTATGAGACGTCGCGATCATTTAGCTGCACTGTAGGAACACTATTTGTCTTGACCACGGTATTTTGTCGCTTTATTGCACCTTAAGCGTTGCAGCGTTCCTCCATTTTCAGAGCATCCAAATCATATCACAATGTTTTTGTGGAAAACAAAAAGCAGAATGAATCTGTCAAATATAGATACAAGTCATGAGGAGATACTTTCTACTTGCCAACCGTGGTTGAAAGTTATGAATTAACTGAAGAAAATGATTATTGAGAAACAGTCAGCACAGTATCAGAAAATATTGTTATTGTGAAACACAACTATTTATTCACACTAAGTAATGAATGATATCGACAAGGGATCTCAAGTTTATACCACATTTCTAGATTTTAAGAAAGCTTTTGACAACGTTCCTCATAAGCGACTTTCAGTCAGATTGCATTCTTAAGAAGGTTCGTCTGATATGTGTCACTGGATACGTGATTTCGTGTCAGGAAAACAAAAATGATTACTGCCGGTCCTCAAGGACGTGTTATAGGCCCTTTGCTGTTCCTAATGTATGTAAGGGATGTAGGAGGCGACGTGAGGGCAGACCTCTTAGATTATTTGCAAATGATGCTCTTATTTACCATCTTGTAAAGTCATCAGAAGATCAAAACCAACTGGAAAATGATTTGGATAAGATATCTATATGATGCGAAAAGTGGCAATTGATGCTGAATAATGAAAAGTGTGAAGTCATTCACATTTGTACTTAAAGGAATCCGCTAAATTTAGGTTACACGATAGATCACAAAAACCCGAGGGCTGCGAATTTACCTAAATACTTATTTATGGATTACATTTACGAATAACTTAAATTGGAACGATGACATTCATAATGTTTTGGGGGAAACTAACCAAGGACTGCGATTTAATGGTAGAACACTTAGAAGATGCTACAGGTCTACTATTGACACTGGCTACACTAGTCCTCCATCTTCTAGAGTATGCTGCACAGTATGGAATCCGTATCAGATATGTTGATAGAGGACATCGGAAAAGTTTGAAGAAAGGCAGGACGGTTTCTATTACCGCGAAATAGGAAAGAAAATTTGCGGATACGATACGAGAGTTGGTCTGGCAATAATTACTCGTAAGACAAAGGCGTTTTTCATTCCGGGAGGGCCTTTTCACGAAATTTCAATCACCAACTTCCTCCTGCGAATGCGAAAATATTTTGCTGGCTCCCATCTACATATACAGCACTGATCATCGTCATGAGCTAACAGAAACTACAGCTCGCACGTACAGATTTAAGTATCAGTTTTTCCGTAATCTGCTCGAGAGTCGAAAGGTGGAGTAATAGCTTGAAGGAGGTTCGATGGATTCTCTACTAGGCACTTGATTTTGTAGATGTAGATGAACATATGGATGAAGATGTAGATGTAGATGGAGATGAAGATGAAGATTTTCCCACTACTATTAATGAGAATCATTAATATAGAAGTAAAAGAGAGAGTTACAGTGAGCACCACCGCAGTTCCGGCTCGCAAAAATCTCAAATATGACAGTAAGCTAACTAAAGGGACAGACTTTTATCTTGAGCGTTTTTTTTTATCCTTGAGCGGGTTCTACTGCCTCCCATGTTAACTTGTGTTTTATCAAAAGCTACTGACATAATTTCACAGTTCATGCTATAGGCACCATAAATTTTACTGCTAACTTGGGCACGAATCTAGTCCACCGAGAAGTTCATCTTAAATGTTTTGGCGTTTGCTTAAAATCGTTGTAAACAACCAGTGCCTGCACGGAAGTGCTGGGTGATGATGTCTGGTTTGTGGGGCGCTCAACTGCGCGGTTATCAGCGTCCGCACAAATTCCCAACCTCTGCTCAATCCAATCTCGACACTTTCATGAATGATGATGAAATGATCAGAGGAACACAGACACCCAGTCATCTCGAGGCAGGTGAAGATCCCTGACCCTGCCGGGAATCGAATCCGAAACCCCGTACTCGGGAAGCGAGTACGCGACCGCGAGACAACGAGCTGCGGAAAGTGCAGGGTGACAACATTGTGTCGGACAAAATAATGAACGGAGGGTCCTGACACTGTACTGTTAGTCGGTGAACTGTAAGTATCTCGCTGACGTCATAAGTTCTGGGCAGAGTTTCATCTCTGGTGATTGGGTCTATTAGAACAGATAAATAAGGTACGAATCGAAGTATGTAACTGAGGATGCCTTTATGGGTCCTACAAACTTTACAGTTCAAGAAATACGAAGGGAGGATTTCAAGGACCTTAGTTGCGTTCATCAAACATTGAAGAAGCCAAATGGCCTGAAAAGCCTTGGAATGCTGTGAGTAGAAGTATGTGGTGATGATCCACCAGTTAGCAATAGGTTGCGTTAACCGTGGGAGAAATAAACTATACTCCCAAGTACAACAGGAAAGTTTCTCACGGCTTTCAGCGTTGAATGTCAACTATCCCCTGAATCAGTCAGAATCACGAAAGGTAACATGAAGTATCTATTATAATACTTTGATTGTATGGCGTGTAATCATACCAGTCTGTCTGTTTTCGTTAAAAATATCTGGTTCTCAACTGTTTCAAGTGGATGTATTTACAAAACTATTTAGAAATTACAATATGGTCCCCTGAAGAAAGAAAAAATGGTTGTTGTATTCGGTACTTTACCGTCATGCTTTCACAGTCAACTTAAATAGGGTGGCAACAACCTTTAACGATGACTGTATTTAAGTTTCAGTGGGAAGTAAAATTCATTTTTCCTACCTATTACTCTTCTGGACGCCTGTCTTTAATCTTCTCTGTCCATTATATTCGTCGAACATTAGGTAATTTTGGTGCGAGATAAATGTTTATGAAAGATTTGCAAAGAAATATCTACCACCGGAGATGAGTCACTGCAATCTTTCTATGGCTTACCTGTGATGCTGCTGAAACTGACAATCGCGAGTCGTCGCACCGCAACAGTTTGGCGATCCAGGGGAAGAAGACGAGAAGGTGAGTGTTATCTTTTCAGTGAAAGAATTACTTGAAAACGTGATCCCACCGCCACTCCAATGAGCTGTGTCTTTATAGAAATCTATCTGTCAAAACCTTTTAAACTGTTGTAGATAGGATTTGGGATTAGGATGTGCTAGGGAAACTGTTTCATACACACAATGGACGAAGGCATTCCTATACGTTTATCTGGAGTGCCGTCCATTTACAAATATTTCTTTTTCGAATAGTATGCTTTGTTCCCTACAATTACTCGTTTTACGATGGACTGTTCATTTGCTTCCACATGCTCTTAAATGGAAACTACACGGTCGCTTTTCATGATACACTCTGCACTACCGCTCTAGTCGACAATCCGTCCTCAACCACCGTAACGCCGATAACCATTGAGTGGAGAACCATGAGTGATTCCTTTCGTACATTCGATGTCTTGATAAGCTTCTGAATCTCTTTGCCAATCCAGTCTTAAGATCTTGGCTCTTACGTCTTCTTTTCTTACAGTCTTGCCCCCTTGCGAATCATCTTCTTTTCTACAATATCAACGTCGTATTTCTTCTTGGAACCTCGGCTCTTATCGCAACACTGCCGCCGTGATAGTTTTCTGGAAACTCTTGCGTTCCATTCGTTTCCATTGAAACGTCCCCTTTTGAACAATTATACATAACTGTGCTTAAACTGACACACAATATTTTGTTAGCGCAACGCAATCTGACTTTCAAAATTCCCTACAAAAGAATGGCCCTGACTAACATTAAACTATACCTTTCACAAATCACTTACCTCACAAAAATCTTCGCTGCTCAAGCTACTGCAATACAGCGAGCGCCACTACTGCCAGCTAAATAAAAGATTCAAACTATGGAAGGCACTAACTACTGATAGGGATAGTTAGCAAATGAAAGATATTAATAGAGAACAAACAATGTATTTACCTTGATATCATCATATATAAATATAGCAGTTCATGACAAATTTCAAAACTCCGCCATCTCTCTCCCCACATCCACCACTGCTGGCGGCTCACCTCCAACTGCGCAACGCTACGTGCTGTTCACAGCCAGCTGCCTAACACTACAATGGCGAGTATTACAACAATGCAAAGCAGCCACAGACTGCACACAGCACAGCAAGTGATTTTCATACAGAGGTGGCGTTACCATAAAAAACCTAAACAGCCTACTTACATAGAGAAAACATAAACAGCCTACTTACATAGAGAAAACATAAACAGCCTACTTACATAGAGAAAACATAAACAGCCTACTTACACCATATATTCAAACTGTTTCCTCTGGCTCACTGCTGTAATTATTTACTCCATACACAATCTTCTAACTTCCCCCACGAAGAAAATTTTATCTGTTTGCGCCAAATTACTACTCTTTTCATCTGTTAAGCGACACGTCCTCACACGTCCATCATCACATTATCGAGTGTCCGCACCGATTAAATCGTTTAAGTTGTCACTTCCTTCTCAACAAAATTTTGCACAGATAAAACTTCTACTGGACCAAAGCATGTCCTTTACATATAAATTGCTTGTCATTCAAGGTAAACAAAACATTACAACAAATTTTATATTCTACATGTCATTTACATTAACATACAAAATGAAGGAAATGAATCAAGGCTGTGCAAAATATATATACGGTCATCATTACATGTGTGGTTAATCATTGAAAATGCACTGTGTTTTACGTCTGAGAAAATATACTTTATAGTACATATTGTTGGCTGCTACAGACTGCTCCAATGCATTGGTGTTCTATCATACATCGTAGTAATGTTGTCAGTATTGTAACAGTTGTGATACTAAATGTAACACTTCTATCACTAAATGTAACTGGGTTTTCTCTTTTGACGCTGTCAGTTGTCAGGATGAGCATTCTAAAGCATTCTGTCAGGGTGAAAATATTAAATAAATTAACTTTTCTCTCTTAACAACATGTGGGCACGGTGGGTTCTTCTTGGCTCGGGTATGAGGTAGAATGAAACAGCATTTTTACGTAAGATAACTTTTATTGAAGTTCCGTACAACTGTATCTTACTGAATGTTCTGGTTCGGAGAACAGCAGCTGTGTCGTTTGCGTAGCCTTCTGCTGCGGCGGCGGCGTCTGATTGCGCGTAGCGGTGTGTATCTCGTGTCGCCGTCTCGCCCAGCTGACTGGAGACGCGCAGCGCGAAGTGGCCCGTTTATTTATTGCGAGCGAAATCGTGCATCGGATGGTGATACCTTGGATGTGGCGTCCCAGTGTTTCTCTTCTCTAAGCGGCCTCGTGTGTTGTGCGTCGGCCAGCGGAGCGGCCCGGCGGGGGAAGGCCAGTGTCGCGGACTCGAACCACGGACTCCCGCTTGCGTCTTCGGCTGTCAGGTCTTCATCCCAGCTCACAGGTGACTGCTGATGTGAGGCCGTCTCCTTCCCGTCCTCACGAGTCCCCGGGTACATAAAGATCAGACTTCAAATACATTTTAACTTCTGTCTTCTGGCGCCGAGACTGCTGCTCGCTATTCCATTACAGCGGCGGACTTGGTGCGACTGTGCATGATGTAGTCTTTTCTTGCATGACGGTCTTCAGCACCGAAACTGACTGAAAACTACTGCTACGCTTCTTCACTTCTTCGTCTTCTTCGTCTCTCGTCTCCGTCTCCGTCTCCGTCATCGTCTCCGTCTCCGTCTGTCGGGCCCACTACGTCTCGCGTATTTATTCACTTCAGTTTACTGGAGGTGAACGACTTCACGGCCATTGCCTCTTCTGTCACGTTGAAAAGCTTCTCGAAGAATCTTCTTAACGTCGGTCATTGGCTCTTGTAATGTAGGCGGGGGCCTCTAATCGCATGTGACGACTGAGAAACACGTGAGCCGGTCATTGCCTCTTCCGTCACGTTGAAAAGCTTCTCGAAGAATCTTCTTAATGTCGGTCATTGGCTCTTGGAATTTAGGCGAGGGCCTTTGCTCACATGCGACAACTGAGAAACACGTGAGCCGGTCGGGCGATGCCCTGACAGCTGAATCGACAGCGCCCGCTTATGTGGAACTTGCTGACTTCACGGTCATTGTCTCTTCTGTTCTGCTCTTTTGCCCGCTGTTTGCCAGTATGTAACTCTCTAAACTAAACCAAGTTTTACATTTATATTCTAATTTCTAGTTCACTTTGATTTCACTAATTTATTTACTTAAGTACCACTCAACAGTATCGTTACTAATATAGAAAAGGAAGTTCTGCCAGAATGGTCATCGATATCATTCCTATTGATTGTACTTTATAGGTTTATATTGGTAAAGGAAAGAGGTGTAGGAGTCTAAATTTCCTCAATAAAGAGGCCAATAAAGATGGGAGTTGAGGAATTTGGTTATGAAAGTCCAGTAGAAACTGAAATTGGATTGGTTGGTCCTAGCTACCCGTCTCTCTGTACAACAGATAACATGGATGTTGCAGAGAAAGGAGCAATATTTTATTTGCCATTGTAATGCATATAATATCGGAGGCTGTCGTTATGAACTGTTACTTTAAACTTACACTGTGGCTACAAAGTGTAAGTTGTTTTATCATTAAATACTGTTTGATACACCTTGAATGTGTCACATTATTACGATGGAGAACAGCCTTGCATTTGGTATGCATTAGCAAAATTAATGAAATTCATCTGAGGACAATCGAGTATGATTTCTAATATTATCCACTTAATTGATTAGAGGCAGCGGTTGTGAAGATAACTGTTACTTTTATTTAGCATCAAATACAAAAAAGCTCTCATCAATCCAAAGGTTGTTTGAACTCCATAGTGCTTTACTAGGCACCTCCAAGGAGTGGCATGGCATAGCCTTCTCCAGCTTTGAACTGTCTCACTCAACCAGTCGTAGGTGGACCTACAGTTTAACGTGTATTCCGAACCTTATCATAACTCGGTGTTTTCACATCAACAAACTTGGCCATCGGTGAAGCAAGTGATAAGTGAGAAATAAAAAACCTAGTGTTGCCTGAGGATCAAACACGAAACCTTTTGATTTGCAGTCTGGCACTGAGCCACCAAACCACCATGAAGCACACTAATCATTGGACTGTAATCCACAGCTAAGTGTCTCGGGAATCAAGCTTCCATCGTGTGGCTGTCTGCGTTGAACCTTTCAAACATTTAAAAAGCAGAAACTAGTCATAAATTAAAAACCAAATAAAAGTATTCGGACAAAAATTCCATTGTATTTTGTTTTTCTTTTATGAATATTTCATGCTTGTTAAGTGCGTTTGTGTGAAGGGTTGAACGCAGACACCTACACAAAGGGAGCTTGGTTCCCAAAACACGTAGTTGTGAATTAAATTCGTCACCTCGGTTTGTTGTGTGCTAAATAATGATAATGATAAAATGATTTACTTATTGAATACCTCACAGAAGAGATAAACTTTTAATGAGGTGGAGGAGGAGAAGATAAATGTTCAAGGTCCCGTCAACAACGAGGTTATTAGAGACGGAGCACAAGCTGGGATTAGGGAAGGATGGGGAAGGAAGTCGGCCATGGTCTTCCAAAAGAACCATCCCGGTATTTGCTTCAAGCGATTCAAGGAAAGTACGGAAAACTTGAGTCAGCATGGCTGGAAGCGAGTTTGAACCATCGTCCTTCCGAATGCGGGTCCAGTGTGATAACCACTGCGCTACCTCGCTCGGCAAAACTTTTAAGTAATACATAGGAGAGTTTACCCCGGCGACCTGTTTTGCTCGATGGATTTCTGGTAAAAGAACGCGTCTGGTCCGTTACATTTTCTCTGAGAACTGGCATCCCTTGAACTTTATTAGTACCGCAGCAGGGTATAAAAAATGTTTTATGCAGGCGTTAGTTTTTGCAGACACCGAATCGTCCTCTGATCAGTCCGGAGTTCCTTCTGAGTGAACAGAAAACCACGAAACAGGTTCGTTTTTTTATTCTTGTACTGTTTCTACGAGGGAGCTAACCGCAGCGGATGACAAACTTTTTACTGAGCAAAAAAATAATTCTTAGTACACGGAAGATTGCTCTCACAGTCTTTCTCTGGCCTCAGAGGCCACCTGCTCGGAAATTGGTAACGGAATAACCATAACAGCACACAGATGGCCATTAAAGCAGCAACAATAAAGCAGCAACAAATGAAGACGAGATGCAACAGTTATCAAATTAGCATTAGTGAGTATGCAAACGGCTATCATTTCAGTGCAATTGCACGAAGCCGAACCGCGCGGCGTAGCTGCGCGTTCTCAGGCGCCTTGTCGCAGTCAGTGCAGCTGCCTCCGTCGGAGGTTCGAGCCCTCCATCGCGCATGGGTGTGTGTGTGTTGTTCATGGCGTAAGTTAGTTTAAGATAGATTATGTAGTGTGCACGCTTAGGGGCCTCTCCAGTTTGGTCCCATAAGACCTTACCACAATTTTCCATTTTCCACGAAGCCTATAGAAGTAATGCTATCTACATTCTGTATAAAGGAAAAGATTACGTAACAGTTGCTCATTCAGGAATCTGATCTGAATGTTGCTGCTTTGTGGAAAGTCTACAGCGGCAGTATTGTAGCCTATCGAGACTTACATTTTCTGACGGCTTTTGTCGCCAAACCGCGACTGTTACGCCGGCCGAAGTGGCCGTGCGGTTAAAGGCGCTGCAGTCTGGAACCGCAAGACCGCTACGGTCGCAGGTTCGAATCCTGCCTCGGGCATGGATATTTGTGATGTCGTTAGGTTAGTTAGGTTTAACTAGTTCTAAGTTCTAGGGGACTAATGACCTCAGCAGTTGCGTCCCATAGTGCTCAGAGCCATTTGAACCACGACTGTTACGCGAATATGAAATTGATGGGTTCAGGGGGTCAATACTCAACGTACACTACTTCACAGTTGCTAAGGAATACTGATGGACAGGAATAATCGCAGACGATGATGGACCACATGATACTCAGTATATACATAATAGAGGTGGAGTGGTATATTCATAACATAAAATGGTACAGTTTGAACCACACGAAAATCTCGAGTAACAGACATAAATAAAGTTAATTTTTGACAAAGGTCAATCTCAGAACTTAAAGCTCGATATCGAACTCTTACAAATTGCACATTTTGCGCCTCTCTCAAGTAGATTTTCAGTTCTTGCACGATTCGGGAAATGCGTTTTCGTTGACTCACACATCTGCCAAGAGCATCTCAGGCATGTTCTATGGAGTTCAGGTCCGTGAAGTACACAGGACATTCCACACATTCATTATTTTTCCATTATGTCCGACACATCATCGGTCCTACGTGGGCGGGCATTGTCTTAAATATACAGAAAGCTGGGACCTAACGCACTTCTAAACAGATGGACATAATCCAAAACAATCTCCCTGCAACACCACTGTACTGTAATGGTATCTCGCGTGTTCGGCCATTGTGCGTAATGCCTGCCTACACAGTAATGCATAAGCCATACCGATGACATTTATAAGTATTCAACACTAACTGGCAGCCAGACTCAGTTGCCATAGTAAATCAGCACTCTTCGGAGAACATCACTCTGAACCACTGTTGCTGTCCCCAACCAACATGCTCCCTACACCAGCGAACTCTTCCTTAACGATGGCGTGGTTGAAGTGGGATGCATTTAGCAGGCCTCCGAGCACAGAAACCAGCCTGATTAAATCGCTGCGAAGTCGTTCTGGCATAGACGCGTGTTCAGGTAGCGGTTGCAAGATCTGAAGCGATCTGCGTAGATGTAAGATGTCTGTTCCTTTTCGCCACTGGGGCTACATATCGATCCTCATCCGGTGTGGTGGTCCGTCTCCGACCACCAGCGTGCTTTCGCTTACCAGTTCCACATTCAGCGACTTTTTTTCTAATCGCGAGATGGCACTTCTGGACACAACTGTTACTGTGTCCACCGGCTTCGAGCCTTCCAACTGTTCGTCCACGATCCAAAGTACTCAGATGATGTTGCCATACCACATGGAATGTCGTACTGCATGAACTGTCAAAAGCTTACAGAGCGTTCCTGCACAGGCTTCGCTGCAGATGACACGTCCAGCTCTATACATTAAAAAAAATCCTCTGTATCAAAGAAACAATCAACGAAAGTAAAAGAAGATTAAAATTCAGGTATCATAATAATGCTATCTTGAGTGAAAATGAGGACCAATTACATAACCTGTCGAATGTAAGAAACAATCTACTGAACAAAGAGTGGGCATTGAAAGTGAACCAAAGATATTAGAAAGTAATTCCACCTTGAAAATAAAATAAAGTTTGACGAACGAAGCGATGAGGGAAGAAGAAGCAGGTTGCCACATGGAAAACCGCATTCAGAACCAAGAGAACACTAGTGTATATCATCTGGCTTAACTTGTGAATGAAACTGGAGGCAACGTAGGTTGTGTGCTTTCCACCTATTCACTAATTCTTTGGCGGTTTCTACTAGTTATGTGTGAGGCTCAAATATAATGTCTCTGTATAAAAGGGATCTCTGTAATGGCGGCTAGATAAGCTACAGGCAGTTACAATAGCCCTCTGACTCGACTCCACCTCTTTTGTTGCAAGACTCTGCGAGGTAAACGGCACAGTAACCTGTACAACACCGACGCTCCACCTTCACCGCACGAACTGTTCTGATGCTGCACTCCTTCTAGTATCACTTTTGTACATTGTGACTAAGCAGTAGGTCAGGAAGGGGTTGGTTGGCCAGTAAGCAGATACCAATCTCATCCGGTAAAGAAGGACTATTTCTGAAGCCTTGTGTCCTCCAGTTAAGCTGGTATACACATCACATTTCGAATCAAAGCGAAACCAGTGTAACATCAGAATTGAAGGAGCCTTCATGCCTCCCACTAATTCAGACTAATCGTCTTCTCAGCGCCCGCTTTTCGAACTAGATTCTAAATAATTTGAAAAAATGTTTCAATTTTTTGGTGTATGACAAAATTTATAGGAAAATCATTAAGTTAAATGCTGATTTTCATAAATTACACCATCTACTTCAAACACACTTCTGGATTCTCATAACTACACCATGTGTAACTCTTCTGAGGTCGTCTTGGGGTTCCTTTTATGGGGAAAATACTATTCATAATCCTATCTGTTCATATCTTCTGTTTCTTTTTCCTTTGCAATTTCATCCTCAAATCATGCACAAAGGCAAAATCCTACAGGTGTAGGTCTGGAGACGTTAGTGGCCAAGAAGAGTGTCTGCTAATGCATGTTTCACAGATGTTTACGTTATGTATCAAGTGTTGGTCAGAACGCACAGGTGGTCCGTCATGCTGCAAGTAACACACCCATGCGTGAAGACAACGATGTAAGCCCGTGTAGGCAACGGTATCCTGTATGACGATGCCATAACACGGTACGATTAACTACTATGCACTCAGAGAATTTACAGAAAATTGTTCATGAATATGTGTACCTACAAAGGAATGTGGGTTTTCGTGCCACCAAGGATATGAGTTAAGATACCCTCAGAAATGAAAGTAGCCTCATTAGTGAGCAATAATAATGGGTTTAACAGGCATTTCGTAATTATCCAACAACAAAATCCAAGTCGTCGAACTTATCTCCTTCTCGAAGGTGTGGAGTCCTCTGTAGACTATAAGGGTAGAGGCCGTTTGTATCTAATTATTTTATGTGAAACATTCTCCGTGTGCTTCTGGAAGGACTACGTTCTATCAACTGAATAATGTCTTCTACTTTATCCAGCTCTGTCCATTTCTGCGTTCAGATGAAATACGACTTCAAGGCACTGCATTAGTCTCACGCAGTTTAATGAAAACACAAGTAAACACTCCTGAATCTGTCGTTATGTGTTTAGGGAATGGTCTGTCTATCCCCTACAAGTAGCAGTAGCGTCTCCAAATACAGTATCGGCACATTCAGCATCTGTAAATACATGCGGCACCCTTAAGCTAGCCGGCCGCGGTGGTCTAGCGGTTAAGGCGCTCAGTCCGGAACCGCGCGACTGCTACGGTCGCAGGTTCGAATCCTGCCTCGGGCATGGATGTGTGTGATGTCCTTAGGCTAGTTAGGTTTAAGTTGTTCTAAGTTCTAGGGCACTGATGACCACAGATGTTAAGTCCCATAGTGCTCAGAGCCATTTGGACCATTTGAACCCTTAAGCTAGTCAAAAGAAATAGTCGGTACATCACAGTCAAAGTCGAAAAATTGAATTGTGTTAAGTCAGGACAACCTTACAAAGTGAACTTTAAAACTAAAATGATAGTCGATAAATAGACCTATAACCGCTGGAGTACCCGCATGCGAAATGAATGCAATCAACTGTTTCTCTGTGACCAACAAAAATTGCCACATGTCATACAGAACGTTCTTTCGAATCATCTATACTTACGGCTTCTAAAATTTTGACTGTCCTAAAATAACTTGTACGTAAACAATGCAAAGTTTTCAGCTATAATTAAAGGGTAATGTCACTGGACTGTCGTACTGGACATCACGTCTATTGCTAGGGTACTCAACAACATGATCTTGCCAACATCACAAATTACTGGCTCATATTAACGCTCTGAACACTGATTAATTCCTAGAACGTTCTCCTGAAATATATTCGATGTCTGTGTTATCCTGTTAAGTATCTTGGTGGCCAGTGCAATTTGCTTGGTGTGTCTGTATTTTATACTCTACAACATTTCTTTAGTATTTTTGATAGCTTCAGGCAACATACGTGCAAAACGCAACGTAATGCCATAAATGAGCTTTAATCAATAATGAATCTTGACTCTTCATTTGAAACAGGGGCATTAAGACAGCCTAAATAGAACATATTGGTATCAGTATAGTGTAAGTTAGCTCTTTGTTAAATAATGCTGCAAAGAGTTACAGTTTAACAGCAATTAAAAATGATGGTAACACATCTAACAAACTGCAAAGTGTGTTACTATATGAAGGATACTTGTTGTGCATAGTATTGCTGACATACGCAGATGGGGTTCCAGCGTTAAGTATAGAATTTTGTGGCATGGTAGAATTAAGACCTCGCTCAATGAACAGCAGGTTGCATCACCTGCTTTTCGGTACGGATGTACTGACACTGGGCGCTGCCTACATATTCGATTCCTTGAGCACCGCGGCAAGGGATAACGGTTCGTGAAGTCTTCCGCAACTGCACAGCTGTCGGTCATAACTCACTCGATGGAATTTCACTGGCTGAAAGCTTTACGAACATAAACGGGCTCTCATCGGCTGTTTCACTGCATCTTTCCCCTCTCCAATAAGGAACGGAAGAGAGGATCCTCTCTATGTCGTACCTTGTCTAAATACCGAATATTGCCCACTTTAGTACGTTACTAGAACTTCGATATCGTACGGGTTTGTACTACTGACAGAAAAGCAAACTTATGGAAACGCAACAGAAAATCCAACTATCGTTGTTCCCGTAGAGCCAACAAACTTATCACTTTCTCCAGCATGCATCAGTAATTACGGTATCGACCACTGATGCTGTCACTAGAAACTGCTTTGAGATTTGCCACGGTTTATTTCCAATTTTGTCACTAATCTAAACATCTAATACGAAGGGAAGTGGTACCACCTAGATATAAATTATTAGTAAAACGAAATCCCATACATTCATCTCTGCAGATACACTCTATCAGATTCAGAAGCTGACTACATCGTTGAATGCGTATTTGGTTCGAATGCAAAGTTTTTGTAGATTGTGTCACGCTTTCCATAGTTCGTACTTTCGTGTCTCATATTTTCAAATTCAGTCCGGGACTCTGCTTTCTGAGCTATCTAATAAACTTTTCACCTACAGACAACTGGTTTTTGTACCTGGAAAGCTCCTAGTTCTGGAAACCATACGGTGATTTCATTCGGTGTTAGAAAAGTAAGGTAATCTTTGAATTAATGAAACATTAATTTTTATGAATTGAAGCTTATTCAGCTCCATGGGAGAGCTCTATGTGCGCGAGAAATGCTAAAGCTCACCGTGTTGTGTACTACGTTTGCAACTGCCAAAAACCAAAGTCAGTGTACGATATGGGATTTTTTATACATATGTATTAAGGGAGAAGAAAAAAGTCGCTGATATTTGTTTCTGACATGAAATTCTGTCAGAGGGCACAAAGAACTTGCGGATCAGGTCAAGGAAATGGATTCTGTTTGAAAAGAGTTTGTAAGATGAATAGCAATCAAACTAATGCAGTCGAATTGAAGCAGGTAGGGATATATAGAAACAGCAGCTGTGTTTCACTATTTAAGAAACAAGATAAATGACGATAGCCGAAGTAGACAGGATATAAAATGTAGACCTACAGCAGCAAGAAGCAAGTTCCTGAAACAGAGAATTAGGTTAACATCGAGTATAAATTTGTGTGTTTGGAAGTCTTGTCTGAAGGTATCTGTCTGGTGTGTAGCTTTGTACAGAAGCGAAAAATAGACGATTAACATTTCAGTCAAAAAAAATTTTTAAAAGGTGGTGATACGGAATAATACTTAATATTAGATCAGTAGAACGAGTAGCTAACGAGGAGGTACTGAACGGAATTGGGAAAGAGATAAATTTATAGAAAAAGAAGGGATCGATTAACAGATAAGGTCCTGAGCAGCAAGGAATCGTCAATTTGGTAATGGAGGAAAGTCTTGTGTGTAAAAGTTGTAGAAGGAAACCAAGGATCGAACACAGTAAGCGAGTTCAAACGGATATAGGTTGCAGTAGTGACACAAATAAGAAGAACCTTACCAGGAAAGATCAGTGTGGAGAGCTTGCAACACAAGAAAACAGTGTCTACTGAAATTTTCGCATAATTAATTCTGTAACCATAATACAACTGTGATGTAATTTCGGCCAAATGTACCTTTCATTGTTATATTAATGTCGCCGAATAATTAAATGTCAAGACATTAATTCAAACGAACTAGTTAAAAATAGAACTGTAATTGTAATATAGTAAAACCGTTGCCCCAGTCAGGGGAGTTTACTTGCTGTTGTATAGAGCCAAAGAATACGTTTGAAGTCAGGAATATTGTCCGTGGGCGCGTATGTGTGTAGGAGTTGGTAGCGACAAGTGATCAAGTGCAGACGCAGTGCACCGGAATGTAAGGAATAAACAGCAAGAGTTTTAATATTTGGCCAGGCATATTATGTGGTTGTAGATGGGTACAGTAAACTGTCATCAACAGGACATTCAAAAAGAGTATTGTGGGCTGAAACTTGTTAGGTGAAGTGACGATAAATAAGAGCCTGTTGTTGACGAAAAATGCGTTACATGGCACCAACAGCAACTCATCAAAGTAAGAGGCTACCAGCTGCAGTTTTAGATTGTACAATGGCAGTCAACATAGTAGTTTTTCTTAGTTGTATAGCAAAGTGTTCAGTGAAGCTGTAAAAGTATGAATGAACTTTAGCACAACCATTTACCTCACGGGGTCCTAGGGTATCACCATTATTGATTTCGAGAATACCACCAGTGAAACAAAGGAAAATACTGAAACTGATGAGCTTTCTTATGTTCGGTAACTAAGATAAAAAAGTGCACTCTTCAAAACTGAGTACTATCCAAAACTCTCATTTAACAGTAGTGAAATCTGTTGCTTGGTAGAACAACTAGTTACATACTAACGCCCTACAGAAAAACAGTAGAAACATAGTTTAAATGAATATTGACAAAATATTACTTACACATTTTATGTTTTTTGAGTGCGTTGCACACTTTGCTCGCCTTTGCATATTACGTAACAGCGTGGTGTAAAATTACTTATTCTTCACTTATAAATGAATTCTCCAGAAATAACTTACTGTAATAGAAAACAAATATTTACGAACATTTGCGTTTCTAAAATTTGTAACAGTATTCAAGTGGGTAATGCAAAGTTATTCATTAAACAAGCTATTTTGCAAACAATTAACTTTTACGTGCATGTGTTGGGTAAAAATTATTCTGATGGTTTTCTGATTTATTTTAATTCGTGGTATTAACTGTGCTTTTACATCTGTGATCGACTCAGTGCCTTCGGCTCCGTTCTTGCCCGATTACAATTCAAAGATTAGCTCGTAATTACAGTTTATAGATAATCAATAACCAAACAGTAATTTACGTTCACATGGTGAGCTGTCGATGGTTTTTAAGCAATTTGTAACCTAAAATCTAACAGATTCATTTTGTTTATTACAAATTCCATTAAATATTTGTTATTTTTACCTTTTTTGTCAAAACTCCTTCAGATCGTTGTCGTGCGAAAGTAGTCACGCGATAATGATTCGGTTATAACTGTATATGCACTTCTCCAGATTTTAGTTATTCTTCGGAATAGATGCCTTTCCCAAACAATACAGCGAATATTAGTTGCACCTGTCAGTTAAAAATCTTAATTAACTGGAAGTCTAAAGTCCGTTATAAGCTGCATCAAACAGATCTTCGGACAGGAAACGAAAACAACAAGAACAATAGCAACATACAGGGTAAGGCAGCTAAGATAGGCTACCTAAAATATTCTGATATCGAGTTGGTGTATTGAAGAGCGATTTCTGTTAAATTGTAGCCGACAATGTGACGAAACTATTAAATAACTGCTTGTCACAGTGAAACTTCTCGTTAACGTTACTTGTGATGTGCAGGATATGTTTGGTTTTGGTAGAACAAACGAAGTCAACGGGAAGTGCGACCGCGATAAACGACACGGTTGGTTGATTTGGGGGAGGGGATCAAATAGCGAAGCGAGGTCATCGGTGCCATCGGATTAGGGAAGGATGGGGAAGGAAGTCCGCCGTGCCCTTTCAAAGGAACCATTCCGGCATTTTCCTGAAACGATTTAGGAGACTCACGGAAAAACTAAATCATGGTGGCCGGACGCGGGTTTGAACCGTCGTCCTCCCGAATGCGGGTCCAGTACGCTAACCACTGCAACCGATTCAGCTTGTGTGGAATTATGTCAGGCTAATGGGAGATTTTGACTTTAATTTCCTTGTCGTTATCTTCTACAACTGAGGGTGCGGTTGCAATCTATGCGAATCGGACTGCGATGAGTAATACTTTCATAAGAGCGTCTGTAACATGTTCTATGCGGTTTAGGTCGTATAACAAGCACACCATGACGCAAAGTGAAACTGTTACTGGTCTTTTTCCACGTAATGACCATTGTGTGAAGTGATATTGTCTTCTTGTGGAATTTAATCACTTATGACACCGGTTTAGGAACGCTGTTTAGCCGCAGATCTTTAGATCTGTGTAGCTTAAGCTGCACTTGGAAAAACAAGGTGCCCATGCTCCAACGGAAGATATGACACTCAACAGCTGCTGCATTGTCTCAGGGTAGACCTTTCATGGATTTTTGATGAGTGATAATGTATGGCGATTTCTCTTCTAATCCAGACATACATGCTGCCAATTGGCAAGCTAAACTGGCACTAATCCATGCATACAATGGATGCCCATCAATCTGCCGCCTATTATACATGTTGGCACGCTCACTGCCAACTTTTCTCCTCTGGCGAAAGATGGTACCTATCCACTTGTGTGGTCGCTTGGTCTACATACAAGATTCATAAATTCTTCAATGCTCAGTTCTCGGCCGTATCAATCCTCTGCAGCTGCAGCAAAGTTAAGTTCCTCGGTGTACGGTCTCAGTCAAATATTTTCAACGGTTACAAATGTTGACCCGTTCCACCATAGACATCTTAACGCCATTCGATATTTAGTTGTCGTTTGTGATTATATTCCAAAGTAATGTCCTGATTCTATTACCATTATCATTTTGAACACGATCGCTAAATTTTATTCTGTATTTTTTATATAGTCTGTAACTGTTTGCACAATTAATTCCAGAATAATGTATATATTCTTCTTTTGATCCAGGAGAGAGTTTTCCCAGTTCAGAGGCTTCAGTTTGTCTTATTTTTTCAGAAGATAGGGCTCAGCTATGTCATCCATACAGGTAATAACGAAAGAGCTATAAGTTCGTGTAGTTTGAGTAGAGTTTCGCATCCGTTTTACGTTCGTACACTCACCACCGGGTTGCTATGCCCTGCCGCTTGTCACGTACACAACTTACACAAAATAACATCTAGCTTCGCATGGAAGTCAGCGAACATTTGGCTCCCAACAAATAATGTTTCCCATAACGTGATCTGTCACCCGCAAATGTTTGATGCAAAGATTTTTAAACACCTGTTGCATACAGATTGTATGCGGGAGGAATGATCAGTATTCGGGGATATGGGGATATGACAGGGACGATCGTTGACAGCAAAGTAGAATTGTACTTGTGAGCTCTATAACGCATTTCTTAAGAGCTGTTATCACTTCGTCGTCACCACGTCTTCGTCAATACTCTGCAACAAATCTCTTCCTGCAAGCTCTTGACACTTCTTATTTTCGAATGTGGTAGTGTGGAACAAAACAAGAAGAAATGGACTAGGCCGGCCGCTGTGGCTGAGCGATTCTACGCCCTTTAGTCCGGAACCGCGCTGCTGCTGCGGTCACAGGTTCGAATCCTGTCTCGGGCATGGATGTGTGTGATGTCCTGAGGTTAGTTTGGTTTAAGTAGTTCTAAGTCTAACCTCAGATGTTAAGTCCCATTGTGCTTAGAGCCATTTGAACCATTTTAAATGGACTAGTAAATATGGGCTGTAAAATGTTCACCTTAAAAGCTATGAGCTCTTGTTCGGTAGAATAGATGTGTATCACAGTAGTGAAGCTGAACAAAAGTTCATATCTCTTATGTTATGCACTTTAGTGCCCTGGTGTATCGGAAAATTTTTTCCTGTTTTGCTCCATGCTACCCTCTCTCGGATTCAGCATGGTGTAAGACAGTGGTGTAGTCTTTCGACCCAACTTTTCAGTCTATACACACAGAAGCAATGACAACAATGAAGGAAATGTTCAAGAGTGGGATTAAAATTCAAGGTAAAATTATATCAATGATAAAATTCGCTGATGATATTGTTAACCCCAGTGAAAGTGAGTAAGAATTACAGGAGGAGTTGAATGAAATGAACACTCTAATGAGTACAGTATATGGACTGAGAGTAGATCGAAGAAAGATGAAAGTAATGACAAGCAGCAGAAATGAGAACAGCGAGAAATTTAACATCAGAATTCGGGATCACAAAGTAAACGTTAAGGAATTTTGCTACCTAGACAACAAAATAAACTATAATATCAAATAGGGGCAATAACTCGAGGAAGAAACTGTTGCTAATGTACTTCTGGGAACAGCATTGTATGGCAGTGAAACATAGATTGTGTAGAAACTGGAACAGAAGAGAATCATTGAATCTGAGATATGGTGCTACAGAAGAACCTTAAAACTCAGGTAAACTGGTAGGGTAAGAAATGATGAGGTTCTCCACAGAATCGACGAATAAATGAATATACGGAAAACAGTGTCAAGAAGAAGGGGTAGTATGATAGGCCACCTGTTAAGGCGTCAGGGATTAACTACAGGGACTTGTAGACAAAGATAGTTTAGAGCATATCCAACAAATAATTGAGGACGTAGGTTGTAAGCATTACTTTGCGATGAAAAGGATGGAACAGGAGAAGAATTTGTGGCGGGCACATCAAACTAGTCAGTACACTGATGACTTATGACATAGTTGAAAGATATAATAAGACGGAATTAAGAATCTAGGAGGAAGCTTTAGAAAATGTAATAGGAGAAAAAAAGGAAGCCTCCATAAAATATCTACAAAAAGAAACAGACAAAATCAAGAGCATAATATAACCGAAAATCAGCAATTGCTAAAAGGGATGTAAAGAACCACACAGAACATGCTGGGACAGACATGTAAGAAATCTTGAACTTCATGTACAACAAGCAATTGCCTATGAATCAGTCATGGATTTAAACACACAAGAAAAAGAAACATTAAAGGTTAACAGAATCAACGAAAAGTAGTAGGAAAAACATTATAAGAACCTACAGTATAACTAAAACTTAATGGAACAAGCAGATACGTATGAAAGTGGGAAAGGGGTAGCTGCACGAACATTATCAGAATTACAAGAAACTGTAAATACAACGAAAAACAGAAAGGCAGCTGGGACGGGTGGCATTAACTGCCACTTGTTAAAATACTGCGGATTTTTACTTGTCATACATTTGTGCTGTGAAAATAACAAATCTGGCGAACACCTGTTGTGTACCAAATTTTTCGGTAAGGACAGTAGTAATTATAAGGAAGCAACTGTTTTAACGGTAGGATATAACTGCACACAAAAATTTTATCCCTAAGGTTAAGACCAGTAGCCGAAACGATATTAACTGAATACCACAGTGGATATTTATTGGGATGAACAACAATGGATAATATATTCACTTTCAGGTTAGTGATAAATAAAAGATGATTATTTAATAATAAGACCTGCATAGCTTGTACCGACAATGTCGAGGCGTTTGGCAGATTAAACAGTACAAAACCTGGGTAAATACAATAAGAAAATGGATTTATGTGACACTTGATATGGCGATAAGTTTATACAAGGAAACTAAATTTGTAATAGAAACAGTGAACAAAACAACTAAGGATGGCATTATACCTAACCAAGGAGTTCAACAAGGTTGCAATCTTTTAGCAGTTTTATTCAATTAGTGTGTAAATGGCATGATTAAAAAGTGGAATGAGGAAACAAAAAACAACAAAGGAATAAAATAAGATAATAATCATTTTACAAAATTATTAACGTCTTCTGATTACCAGATTAAAACAGCCACTGCAAAAAAAGAATTACGAAGAACTATTTTTAAATTAAACCGAACTGGTCAAAAGTACTATTTCAAAATATCCATAGAAGAGAAAAAAGTAATGACTTTCCGAGGACAACAACAAGTGGGATCAAAAATAGTGATACGAGACAAAATAATCTAACAGGTAAGTCCTTTTAACTACCTGAGCTGCAACATTTCTTTTGATTATGATGAAGATATAAAGAAAAAAATAGGGAAATTCCCAAGTGTCTGTGGAACAACAAAAGTAACAATGAACCAAAAGACAACTAACGAAACGCAACCGCAATTGTATAAAACACTACCTGTTCCATTTCTGCGTTACGGATCTGAGGAGTGGGTAGTAAACAAGAAATAAGAAACGAAGAAATTAGAAACGAGCTTAAAATGTTCATAAAAACAGACAAAACCACCACATTTAGGCTGAAATAGAAGGGATCTATATGTGGGCTGCAACAAGACAGATACCCTAAAAGAAGCTTTGCAATTTACCCTGAAAGTGGTGAGGGACATAGATCAGCTCACGAAACGATGGAGCTAGGAAGCCGAAGCCGGAATAGGTTCCGCGAACTTAGTTCATGATTGTATGTAGGTGATAATGATGATGGTGACGATGTAGTTCAATCTCTGTCTTCCCCTACAAGTTTTACCCTTTACTTCTCTCTCGAGTACCATGGACGATATTTCCTGATATCTTAATACCTGTTCTAGCATCCTCTCCGTTCTTTTTGTCAGTTTCTCACATTTTCATCTCCTCGCCTATTCTGAGGAGAATCCTTCCATTCCTTATCATATCAGTCCACCTGATTTTCAACTTTCTTCTCTAGCACTACATTTCAAACGTATCGATTCTCTTCTCTTTCGGTTTTCCCGTATTCCATGATTTGCTCCTATACAGTGCTGTGCTCCAAATGTATATTCTCAGAAATTTCTTCCCCATATTAAGGATTAAGGGCCATGTTCCTACCGAGCGAGGTGGCGCAGTGGTTAGCACACTGGACTCGCATTCGGGAGGACGACGGTTCAATCCCGTCTCCGGCCATCCAGATTTAGGTTTTCCGTGATTTCCCTAAATCGTTTCAGGCAAATGCCGGGATGGTTCCTTTGAAAGGGCACGGCCGATTTCCTTCCCTAACCCGAGCTTGCGCTCCGTCTCTAATGACCTCGTTGTCGACGGGACGTTAAACACTAACCACCACCACCACCACCACCATGTTCCACACTACCAGTTTTTTTTTCTTTTTTTCCAGGAAGTCCCTCTTTGTGTCTGGTAGTCTGCCTTTTCTGTAATCCTTGCATCGTTCGTCATGTGTTATTTTGTTTCCAAGGCAGCAGATTTTCTTAACCTCGACCACTTCGTGGTCAGCAGTATCATGTTAAGTTTCTAGTTATCCTCATTTCTGATACTCCTCGTTACTTTCCTCTTTCTTCGGCTTGCTCTCATGTTTTTAATTTTAAGATTTGTTCTAGGTTAAAGAAAATTTTTGAATATTTTAAGACTGGTCATTCTACGAGGGCAGTTCAATAAGTAATGCAACACATTTTTTTTCTGAAACAGGGGTTGTTTTATTCAGCATTGAAATACACCAGGTTATTCCCCAATCTTTTAGCTACACAACATTATTTTTCAACGTAATCTCCATTCAATGCTACGGCCTTACGCCACCTTGAAATGAGGGCCTGTATGCCTGCACGGTACCATTCCACTGGTCGATGTCGGAGCCAACGTCGTACTGCAACAATAACTTCTTCATCATCCGCGTAGTGCCTCCCACGGATTGCGTCCTTCATTGGGCCAAACATATGGAAATCCGACGGTGCGAGATCGGGGCTGTAGGGTGCATGAGGAAGAACAGTCCACTGAAGTTTTGTGAGCTCCTCTCAGGTGCGAAGACTTGTGTGAGGTCTTGCGTTGTCATGAAGAAGGAGAAGTTCGTTCAGATTTTTGTGCCTACGAACACGCTGAAGTCGTTTCTTCAATTTCTGAAGAGTAGCACAATACACTTCAGAGTTGTTCGTTTGACCATGGGGAAGGACATCGAACAGAATAACCCCTTTAGCGTCCCAGAAGACTGTAACCATGACTTTACCGGCTGAGGGTATGGCTTTAAACTTTTTCTTGATAGGGGAGTGGGTGTGGCGCCACTCCATTGATTGCCGTTTTGTTTGAGGTTCGAAGTGATGAACCCATGTTTCATCGCCTGTAACAATCTTTGACAAGAAATTGTCACCCTCAGCCACATAACGAGCAAGCAATTCCGCACAGATGGTTCTCCTTTGCTCTTTATGGTGTTCGGTTAGACAACGAGGGACCCAGCGGGAACAAACCTTTGAATATCCCAACTGGTGAACAATTGTGACAGCACTACCAACAGCGATGTCAAGTTGAGCACTGAGTTGTTTGATGGTGATCCGTCGATCATCTCGAACGAGTGTGTTCGCACGCTCCGCCATTGCAGGAGTCACAGCTGTGCACGGCCGGCCTGCACGCGGGAGATCAGACTGTCTTGCTTGACCTTGCGGCGATGATGACACACGCTTTGCCCAACGACTCACCGTGCTTTTGTCCACTGCCAGATCACCGTAGACATTCTGCAAGCGCCTATGAATATCTGAGATGCCCTGGTTTTCCGCCAAAAGAAATTCGATCACTGCCCGTTGTTTGCAACGCACATCCGTTACAGACGCCATTTTAACAGCTCCGTACAGCGCTGCCACCTGTCGCAAGTCAATGAAACTATACGAGACGAAGCGGGAATGTTTGAAAATATTCCACAAGAAATTTCCGGTTTTTTCAACCAAAATTGGCCGAGAAAAAAATGCGTTGCATTACTTATTGAACTGCCCTCGTATTAAACAGGTCCTGTAATTATTGTTCATAATCAGTGATGACAGAATAGTCATCAGCGAATCTCATAATTGACATTATTTTACCCTAAAATTTAATCGCAATCTCGAAACTTTTTTTTAATTTCTGCTATTACTTCTTCCACCTAGAGATTGAGCAGCACCTGCCTTATACACTTTTTAATCCGAGAACGTTGTTCTTGGGTTCCCAGTTTTCCGATTATATTGTAGCTATTCAATACTTAAAAACCGTACTACAGGACTTTGTCTGTAGTGGGAGTCGTTAGGTAAAATAACACGTCCAGCTGTTTACGGCTTCTACCCTTAAACACCGGCTGCATATGAAATACGTACACCGAGAACCCCCACATTACGTTACCATGTGAACTGCTGACCGAACCGGCATATCTGCTTATCGACTAATCGATAATCGTCCCTCGACTCTCGCTGTTCAAACTAGTCTACATCTACATCTACATGATTACTCTGCAATTCACATTAAATGCTTGGCAGAGGGTTCATCGAATCACAATCATACTATATCTCTAACATTCCACTCCCGAACAGCGTGCGGGAAAACGAACATCTAAACCTTTCTGTTCGAGCTCTGATTTCTCTTATTTTATTTTGATGATTATTCCTACCTATGTAGGTTGGGCTCAACAAAATATTTTCGCATTCGGAAGAGAAAGTTGGTGACTGAAATTTCGTAAATAGATCTCGCCGCGACGAAAAACGTCTTTGCTTTAATGACTTCCATCCCAACTCGCGTATCATATCTGCCACACTCTCTCCCCTATTATGTGATAATACAAAACGACCTGCCCTTTTTTGCACCCTTTCGATGTCCTCCGTCAATCTCACCTGGTAAGGATCCTACACGCGCAGCAATATTCTAACAGAGGACAGAGGAGTGTAGTGTAAGCTGTCTCTTTAGTGGACTTGTTGTGTCTTCTAAGTATCCTGCCAATGAAACGCAACCTTTCCATGCCTTCCCCACAATATTATCTATGTGGTCTTTCCAACTGAAGTTGTTCGTAATTTTAACACCCAGGTACTTAGTTGAATTGACAGCCCTGAGAATTGTACTATTTATCGAGTAATCGAATTGCAACGGATTTCTTTTGGAACTCATGTGGATCACCTCATACTTTTTGATGTGTCGACAGAAGTGCCGACACAGTGTGATTTGAGGGAACCGCAACGCACGCTATAAACACACGAAGGATGGCGTGAGGTCTGAAACAGGATACGTAATGAATGCTATAAAGAAAAGTACGTAGCTTTTAGAATACTTAACTTTAATCCATCCTTGTTGTATACATCGTTCTTGATGAGACATGCTTTATACGATAAGTATCAATTGCTACGTAAGGCTAATGGCGCCTTGCTAGGTCGTAGCCATGGACTTAGCTGAAGGCTATTCTAACTATCTGCTCGGCAAAGGAGCGAGGCTTCGTCAGTGTAGTCGCTAGCAAAGTCGTCCGTACAACTGGGGCGAGTGCTACTCCGTATCTCGAGACCTGCCTTGTGGTGGCGCTCGGTCTGCGATCACACAGTGGCGACACGCGGGCCCGACATGTACTAATGGACCGCGGCCGATTTAAAACTACCACCTAGCAAGTGTGGTGTCTGGCGGTGACACCACACTTTTCGTTATTTAGCGTCAACTGCCACCTGCCACACCATACAGCAATCTTTTCTAAATCGCTTTGCAACTGATACTGGTCTTCGGATGACCTTACTAGACGGTAAATTACAGCATCATCTGCGAACAACCTAAGAGAACTGTTCAGATTGTCACCCAGGTCATTTATATAGATCAGGAACAGCAGAGGTCCCAGGACGCTTCCCTGGGGAACACCTGATATCACTTCAGTTTTACTCGATGATTTGCCGTCTATTACTACGAACTGCGACCTTCCTGACAGGAAATCACGAATTCAGTCGCACAACTTAGACGATACCCCACAGGCCCGCAGCTTGATTAGAATTCGCTTGTGAGGAACGGTGTCAAAAGCTTTCCGGAAATCTAGAAATACGGAATCAGCTTGAGATCCCCTGTCGATAGCGGCCATTACTTCGTGCGAATAAAGAGCTAGCTGCGTTGCACAAGAACTATGTTTTCTGAAACCATGCTGATTACGTATCAATAGATCGTTCCCTTCGAGGTGATTCATAATGTTTGAATACAGTATATGCTCCAAAACCCTACTGCAAACAGACGTCAATGATATAGGTATGTAGTTCGATGGATTACTCCTACTACTCTTGTGAAACACTGGTGCGACCTGCGCAATTTTCCAATCTGTAGGTACAGATCTATCTGTGAGCGAGCGATTGTATATGACTGCTAAGTAGGGAGCTATTGTATCAGCGTAATCTGAAAGGAACCTAATCGGTATACAATCTGGACCTAAAGACTTGCCCGTATCAAGGGATTTGAGTTGCTTCGCAATCCCTAAGGTTTCTACTTCTAAGAAACTCATACCAGTAGCTGTTTTTGTTTCAAATTCTGGAATATTCCATTCGCCTTCCCTGATGAAGGAATTTCGGAAAACTGCGTTCAATAACTCCGTTTTAGCGGCACAGTCGTCGGTAACAGTACCATCGGCACTGCGCAGCGAAAGTGTTGACTGCGTCTTGCGGCTTGTGTACTTTACATACGACCAGAACTTCTTCGGATTTTCTACCAAATTTCGAGACAATGTTTCGTTGTGGAACCCATTAAAGGTATCTCGCATTGAAGTCCGTGCCAAATTTCGCGCGTCTGTAAATTTTAGCCAATCTTCGGGATTTCGCGTTCTTCTGAACTTCGCATGTGAATTGCGGAAAGTCATTTATTGAGGTTCGAGAAGCACGCCACTCTTCTGATCTACTCAGTTTCATTCACTTTTATTTTCTCAGCACTCATGCAGTTGTTTCACATTCCCGCTTCATCATGTGTTACATGTAGTATAATCGCCCATCGACACCGCATAGGAGACAGTCGAATCAGCTTCAGAAGTTGGCAACGATGAGTTCACCAGCAGCAGCGAGAGGGGGACCCATAGGCTAGAGACGCCTGTTCCCTGGACGCGGAAGTACCACATCTGTGCGGGAAGCGCCGCCACAGCACCGCAACCCAAGTACATCAGAGGCCGCCAGTCGCGCTCCAAGAGACGCTTTATCTGGAGTACCGTTGTAGTGTGGACAGCATGTAAGTGAAAATAGAAATATTAATACTAGCAGTGTTGTCTACATCTAACTAATAATGTCTAAATATCTCATAATAATCTATAACACGAAAGTAAATTATAATAGTTTACAACTCAACCACTCGTGTAGGTGTTTTAAATTTTTTTTCTTTTGTTCACTGCGTCATGGACGCAACTCCCAACACACTAGAGTTGTTACTTGCAGATCTTTTTCGGGCTACCTTTCTTGAATCCAGATAAGGTGATTTCATGCCAGTTATCCCTGGTGAGTGACTTCATGCCAGTTATCCCTGGTGAGTGAGTGTGTGAATACGAGGAACACGTGTTGGAAAAGAGCCCTGCAGTAGTAAAATTTGGCGACTAAGTTTTCGACACGCGTATATCCTCTGAAGCCTTGTTCCCGCTAACTGTCTCGCCCGAACACTCGCCCACATCCAGCTGTCCCAAGAACTGAAGAAGTAACCGGACGGATTATTTGGCGATATGACGTTTTTATGAGCGATGTGTTTGTGGACTTATGTTTTAGTAGCAGTTTCCGCGGCGAGTATTGGAGACAGTCAGCCAACCCCCTTGTGGTGTCTTCCGGTTAACGCTAAGTGAGTGATTAAACCTCTCTCGGCAGTTCACATGTGACCAGTTTACCCCTGTCCGCAATTCACATAATTAAGAGAGAGCTGCCTTCAGTTTACAAGTTGTATATACACCGGTCAGTCATGATGAGGGCTAATTTTATCAGCAACATTTCGTATCCTAAATTCAGTTGGCTCAGCGTGGGATACTGATGAACGTCGTCGGTAAGTTCAGTGGATACTTCATCACACTCGAACTTACAAACTCAGATCACGAAGTGGCGTAATATTCTATATAATAATGAAAAATAAATACCAATCATATCGACATCAAGGTGTACTACCTCAATAGATAACTATTAAGACGATGCAACGATTTGCAAGCAACCTTCGGATCTTATTCTAGATACGACTGAGCTCCGTTTTTCCAGGCCTTCATTTTCCAAGGTTCTTCTGGGAACAGTACGAAATTTATGATTCCTCATTACAGTAGTCCCAATAGTTCGGAAGTAATCGCACGCAAACAACCAACAGATCTCGTGTTGCTGAATCGCCTGTGGAGTCCTGCAGTTCTCATCCTCTTTTGGTATCAACGGATCTGAAGGGCTTGAAACGTCACTGCGGTCGACAACAATCGTAGTCGAGATAGCGTGAGAGTCCCAGAAAAAGAAGCGTTCCAAACTCCATACTGTTAGGAAAGCCTGCGAAAACTGCCGGGCAAGGCATTAGTCTTCATTATTAGTCAGTTCTATGGACATAATATACTTGACATTAAATAACTGCAACAGGAATTGTAATAAGGTAGTGAGACTGACACCAAATGAAGAGAATAAATAGAATGCACGAGAATAAATATAGTGGACTAAGGGACCTATTTCGCTTATTGACATGTGTGGAAACTTGCACAGCGATGAAAATTCACAAGGAAACAAACAGTTTCCGTCTGCTTCAACAGTAGAAGCCTTTTTTAGAGAAGATACTGCAAACATAATCTTTTTGATGCAAATGATACTGAAAACTGGAAGTCAACTGAAGGGTCAGACACTTACACTAAGAATTAAAATTAAAAATTGTAAATCTTTTACAGTAGAAGATCTTGAATAAAAATGGCAGCTGCAGATGTCTGGTATAATGAGTCACCTTCACATCGCCAACGACCTTGTGAAAGAGAGCACAGTAGAAGCTAGAGGCTTAGGGCGCCCTCTTGTGACTGATGGCGGGAAACTACCACAAAAGGCGGAAGATTCAGCAATGATCAACTTCATTACGAACTAGAAGACAATACACATAGAGCGTGTCCACAGAAAATGTGACACACTATTGATTATCTCTCCATTGACGAAAGATCCCCAGTTAATAGGGTATTCGGATCTTGAGATAAAAAGTGACAAGGAAGGGGGATTGAGGGAGGGGAGGGGAAGTAGATCAAAAAAAGACTGAAGGGTACTGAAAAATAACAACTAAAGGGCAATATTCTACGAATCGGGGATCAATCTAGATACAATGGTGATTAGTGAAATTAAATGGAATGAAGATAACGATCTCCTTCTCAGGCGAATATAATAGTAAGAGCAACAAAAATTGTGCAGTTGGAGCAGGATCCGTTACGAACAGGAAGTGTAGAACCACCGGTGAGATTTATAGGATTATGCCAAGCAGATCGACGTATCTCTTACCGAACAAGCCATGTCATAATCGATTCCCTGAACACAGCATCCAGGGACAAACTGTACTGTCTTCCTGGTGTTGTATCGCCGTACTTGAGATTGGAAGTGACGGCCAGAAAGCAGTAATCAATTGCATTGTTGTTGTTGTTGTGGTCTTCAGTCCTGAGACTGGTTTGATGCAGCTCTCCATGCTACTCTATCCTGTGCAAGCTTCTTCATCTCCCAGTACCTACTGAAACCTACATCCTTCTGAATCTGCTTAGTGTATTCATCTCTTGGTCTCCCCCTACGATATTTACCCTCCACACTGCCCTCCAATACTAAATTGGTGATCCCTTGATGCCTCAGAACATGTCCTACCAACCGATCACTTCTACTGGTGAAGTTGTGCCACAAGCTTCTCTTCTCCCCAATCCTATTCAATACTTCCTCATTAGTTCTGTGATCTACCCATCTAATCTTCAGCATTCTTCTGTAGCACCACATTTCGAAAGCTTCTATTCTCCTCTTGTCCAAACTATTTACCGTCCATGTTTCACTTCCATACATGGCTACACTCCATACAAATACTTTCAGAAATGACTTTCTGACACTTAAATCTATACTCGAAGTTAACAAATTTCTCTTCTTCAGAAACGCTTTCCTTGCCATTGCCAGTCTACATTTTATATCCTCTCTGCTTCGACCATCATCAGTTATTTTGCTCCCCAAATAGCAAAACTCCTTTACTACTTTAAGTGTCTCATTTCCTAATCTAATACCCTCAACATCCCCCGACTTAATTCGACTACATTCCATTATCCTCGTTTTGCTTTTGTTGATGTTCATCTTATATCCTCCTTTCAAGACATTGTCCGTTCCGTTCAACTGCTCTTCCAAGTCCTTTGCTGTCTCTGACAGAATTACAATGTCATCGGCGAACCTCAAAGTTTTTATTTCTTCTCCATGGATTTTAATACCTACTCCGAATTTTTCTTTTGTTTCCTTTACTTCTTGCTCAATATACAGACTGAATAACACCGGGGAGAGGCTACAACCCTGTCTTACTCCCTTCCCAACCACTGCTTCCCTTTCATGTCCCTCGACTCTTATAACTGCCATCTGGTTTCTGTACAAATTGTAAATAGCATTCGCTCCCTGTATTTTACCCCTGCCACCTTTAGAATTTGAAAGAGAGTATTCCAATCAACATTGTCAAAAGCTTTCTCTAAGTCTACAAATGCTAGAAACGTAGGTTTGCCTTTCCTTAATCTTTCTTATAAGATAAGTCCTAAGGTCAGTATTGCCTCACGTGTTCCAGTATTTCTACGGAATCCAAACTGATCTTCCCCGAGGTCGGCTTCTACTAGGTTTTCCATTCGTCTGTAAACAATTCGTGTTAATTCAATTGCATTAACCTTGTAAATAAACAAGGTGTAGGGTCACCTGCCAGCCCTTTAGCTGTTTAAAACTAAAGAAAAGCTATTTTTAAAATAGAGAGACTCTCTCACACAACAAAATGCACAACACTGCGCCTGTGGATGGAAAGAAACGATCACGTTAGTGACTGGACAACATCCACAGAAGAACTGCCGCATAACCACATCGACGAATGGACGATCCGGAAGTCTCTCAACAAACTGCGCACTGAAGTAGCGAGGACTGAAAAAGACTAGTAGGAACCTTCCAGACAAAAAGACTCCTTGTGGCTGTGCACACCTGCAGACTGCTACACCTTCTTGCAGTGTGAGTTGTGTTCAAACACCTGCACTATGGAGAATCTACGCATGGCTAATCCAAACGCACGGCACTTGGCATGCTACTAGTCCAAGGCCACAGTACCTAAAACAGATGTATGTACAGTATACGAAAGGAAGATATTCTGCTGCCATGGAAGCAAAGTAACTCGCGACGGATGAAGCAAATAGGCTATAAGAAGGAGACTAGCACTGCCAAGAGGACCTTCCTCGTTGAAACGTTTTGTAACAGTGTGGTTACAGCATGGATGTCTCAGAAGGCCGTGTGCAGAACTGCGATTTGTGTAGTCTAAGTGCTCGGTTTCTATCGTATTTGAGCTAGGAACGTGGAGTGGAAAGTTTTTGATTTATTCCGGACAAGCAACGATTTGTATAGCCATCCTTCCTGTAGCTATGTTACAGTGTATTAAGCAAGGTTTGAACAACGAAACGGGACTGGCACCCAGACAAATTGTACGAATCGATTAATTCCTTTTGCAAAAGATTTTAATTGGGCTACAATTAATGCTCCACTAATGGCACCATTTTCGTGAGCACCGTTCGAATTTTACATGCAAAAATAACACCCTCATTCTAATTTAGTGCAAAAACAGTCACCCTTAATAACACCGGATTAGAGCGAGACAGATGGTTCAAATTTGGTCCATCGGTGTGTCGGAGCTTGGTCTGAGATGTGTTTTAATGGTCTGAAAAAAATTTATTTTGTTTGCATTTCTTGGGCAAAAATTAGGTTTTATAGGAGGTTTTTGGACTGCGTCGTTTCTTTACTTTAAACTTGTACGAACCGCTTCAAACTTTGCATTTTTTGTATCCAATAATCTCAATCCCTTGTCGAATCAACTTAAATGTGACATGTCAAACTCGTTGTTACGTGAATTACATGATATAAATACGCGGGAACGGTTAAAAGTGAATCAAAGAAAATGCATCCTTACAATAAAACTGAAAACTGCCTTCTAGAAATCTAGCTTCATTCGGATTTTACGTGCAAAACACGCTCTCTTGTGAGTTTTTTTACGCCCGCCACTTTTATGTTTCAGACTACTGCGAATCGGGTCAAATTTTGTAAGAAGGTAGACAAATACAAGTAATTAATGGTAGTTTTGTTGTTTTTCGGATGATTTACCCCCTGTCACGATATAAGTATCGTGCTCGAAAGACATCAAAGAAGCATATACCGGCTGACTTGTCCCCCGAGACAACAAAAATCTACATCGGTTGCCAAGCTATAGCGACCTAATGTCAAAAATATCATAGAGTAAAAGTTGGGAACCAGAGTGCCTAAGGCTCGTATCGCAGCACAAATAAAGACGAACATTGAAATCAAAACATCTTGGCATATTGGCTCGTTTTCTACGAGCTAACCCTGCTTCTATTTTCAGGATAAATTTCAGTTGTAAGTTGCAAATAAATTTTATTATGCTTTACCGGTTTCGACAAATTATTTTGTCACGTTCAGAAGCTTAATTCAGCAGTCAGTTAATATCTTCTACGTAGAAGGAAAAAGCCATGGTATGTTGGGAAATTTACATATTGTATGTAAGTATTTTAAACACTGTTTGACAAGTTACAATAACTGAATCACAACAGATATATAGATGTGATTCTGTTACATAGATGTGATTCAGTTACTGTAAATTGTCAAACAGTATTTAAAATAATCGCATACAATATGTAAATTTCTGAACGTATCATGGCATATCCTTCTACGAAGAAGACAATGTTTGTTTGCTAAACAAAGGTTCGTAAGATAAATTAATTTGTCGAAGGCGGTAAAGTATAACAAAATTTATTTGCAACTGATGAGTGAAATTACTTATGAAAAAATGATACTACAATTGCTGAAAATTACAGCCATGATAACATAATAAAGCTATTTTCTCAGTGCAGTGAGCTCAGTTATAGCCATTCCCTCTTACATGTACAGTGGGGGATGTAAGGACAAGTAGAAACAAAAGTAAATGCTCCTAGAGGTTCGGATGCATCTACAGTAAGAAATATCCGAAAGTGGGGCTGCGTCTACAATAGGAAGTAACCCGGTGTGAGGATGCCAGCATCCTAAACTTTAAAGACGCGTTGTGTCATATTGCATAACTTGACAAATGCCGTGTTGGATGACATGTGGGCATGTGTCGTATTATACTACATGGCATCTTGCATCATGTTACTTTACCTGTCATGATGTACTATAGCCGGCCCGTGTGGCCGAGCGGTTCTAGGCGCTTCAGTCTGGAACCTCCAACCGCTACGGTCGCTGGTTCGAATCCTGCCTCGGGCATGGATATGTGGGATATCCTTAGGTTACTTCGGTTTAAGTAGTTCTAAGTTCTAGGGGACTGATGACCTCAAAAGTTAAGTCCTATAGCGCTCAGAGCCACTTGAATCATTTGATGCATTATATTATATGAAGTGAGTGCTAATATTTCAAGACGTTTCGATTTAAATGTCTGTGAAGCTGTCAGATAAGTCGAAAAGCTCCCTTTACATCCTTAACTCCGGCCAGAACATATTCACCTTTTTTTGTGCTACAGTAGGAGAATTCTTCATTCTGGCCAGACATATGCCTCAGTTAGGAGAAGAAATTCCAATAATGCACGTCTGAAGCACAACAGTGTATCGACATGAATCAAAGACTTTCCATAACAAAGAGCGTCGAAGGCTGTGAAAAGTGATGCAATTAAATTATGCTGTAAATTAAGGTTACTCATAAGAAATGCGTAGGTCCGCCGAAGGATGAACTAGAAAAAAATGTTTCCTGAAAGTTTGGCCATGTAATTTTGTTACACCCTGTATATGTGAAACGCTGAGAGTAAGGGACAGGATGATAGGACACATTTAAAGGCATGAGAGAACAGATTACGTGGTAGTACAGCGAGTAGTTGATGCCAAAAATTGTAGGGGAAAATAGAAATTGGAATACGTTCCACAAATTACTTTGTACTTTATGTTTAAGTGTTACTGACAGTTAAGGAGGTTTTGGCCGCTGCAGTAAGTCAGAAGACCGAACTGATATCAGCTTTTGTTATGAATGCTGAAATCTCTATTCCCTGTCCAGCTCACATTTTCAATCATGCGCTGCTCTTAATTACACTGCATATTGCAGTAATCAGAAAACTTCATGATTTGTAAATATATTTGCACTAAGGTCTGTGGTGGCGCATAATGGAGAAAAAGTATTTTCAAAACTGAATGAAGCCGTAGGAGACTGGATATGTAGTTTCTACACGCTTCCGTTGACGTAACAGCATATAATTTGGCCCAGCTTCACGTACCACACATTATTCTTTGCATGAGTAAATGAACTATCAAAACAATAAAATGTTTCCACCTGGTAATTGTGCACTTATACCAAGTATTGATTACTGGCGTAAAAATTTCCGGAGCTGACTTGTAAAGGTTAAAGCAGAAATTCAAAACGTAGCACAACGTGAAAATATTATTCACAGTGTAAAAATATTATTTTAAAATACCTCTGACGTAAAATTTCAAAATCAGTAAACTCACTCCAGAAACGAGGAAAATCCAGGTATACATAGATACGTATCGTTTGGGGGTCGCGGGCAAATTTAAGTGATGTTCTGTTCAAAATTACCATTAGAGTGTTATCATAGTAAAGCTATAAAGGTCACAAAACGCTTGGTGGAAAACCAGTGAACAAAATATTCCAGACGAGCTGATCAAATGGACTACTCCAAAGTTTATTTATTTATTTTCATTCCGGCAGTTAGCATGTAACGTAATCGACGTGTACCTTTAGTTCTTTGTTTCCTACAGAAATTTCGTTACCTTTTCAGCCCTCAATAATATTTTTCCCCGCCACTGTTCTCCTCAAATTCTATAGACTGTCTGAGAACGTATTTGTAACTTTCACCCTGTTAAATTTTAGGCTTGTCTGTAGGCTTGTCGCATTTCTCGTCTTGAACGGTAAAAGGTGTCAGTATGTTGCCACCACATTATGGGTTATAGAGCTGGCGGCTTGTCAGCTGCATAGCACTGCGTCAGAAAAGCTTTCTGTCCCCGGCAGCATGTATTGGAAAGATTGAGGTGAGCTGACGACCCATCACGCTCGGCAAGCATGCTCGGTCAGTGCGATGCGGGCCACGAGACGCCGTTTCGGACAGTGAGTTCCGCCACGAACAGCAGACTGGGGACGGAAATTGCCCTGGCAGGAAATTGCGCCTGCGAGGGATGGCCATTTGCGAACGCAGGGGGCGTGGCAACGACGTAATTGAAGCGTGAAACGTGATCCACAGCGCATCACTCTCGCAAAGTAGGGCGTGACAGATGGCACAGCGGTACGACGGCAGAGAGATCTTTTTGACGGTAGTGTGCGGACCGCAGCCGCCTAGGGAGGAGACGTGGTGGGGTACGAAGACGGCACAGGAGAGAGGAAAAAAGAGAAGTGGGAGGGGTTGCGTTGCCAAAGAGCCGGCGCAGTCGGACAGATGGCTCTCGGAAGCAGACACGTCCACTTCACCATCGAACTTCAAGAACAAATGCCGCTTTCAACAGTGGCAATGCAAGACGCTGGGTATGGAACATCAATGCCCTAATAGATGTTGCGCGGTTCTGTTTCACTAATTAAAATGAGTGACAGTCATCTTCAGTGACAAAGATGTCGACAACGATTGCACTGCTTATAGTGGCAGTTATTTTTAGAGTCCACTCGTTGCCACCGGAAATCGTAACATCTACAACGCCAGTGGCAAGGAACGTAACTCTGAATAGACACTTCAATGAGAGTCAACCTAATGAAAGCTCGACTGCTTCGGTGCGCATACAAACAGCTGACGCAGATGATGCCGCTGAGCAGATAGATGCAAGGTTTACAGAGAGAAGCGCAAGCAACGACGGCTTGGAGGAAGGTGACAGGCGGTGTTTGCAGGAGGCGCACAACGCAACTGGCAGTTGCCGGCACGCAGCAGCAGCAGAGGCCGCGTCTACAAACAACTCGAGGCTCTCGGCGCGCAACGCCCCAAGGCGGAGAAGAGCTGGTTGCAACTTGAGAAGAGCAAGCGGTGAGGGCGGCGAAACAGCTCTCGCCATCGACAAAGGTACTTGCCTCTAATACAACCGTGCTTCTACAAATAATTCACACTCTTTTATGAATTAGCTACTATTCATTCGGATCCGACCCCTCGTCTCTCGTTCGTTTCCATCTCTCTTTATTCCTGCTATTCATCTTCTCTCTGTATCTGACACACACACACACACACACACACACACACACACACACACACACACATACATACACACGAAGAAAAGAAACACTCAGACGCAGCTACTCCTTGAAAAGAAAGAGAAACGGCTCTGAGAGAAATGATGACGGAGAGACAGAGAGGTCGCCTTTTCTTTTTTTGTAATGTTATTACAAGTGGAAAATGAAATTACGAATCTGTTTTATATTTCCAGTTTTATTCTTGATGTAACCACTGCTCTTGCATTTCGGTTGGACGTGAAGAATACGATCTCCGTTATTTCTTACGTAGTGTTCACGTCATGCTTCAGGAGAGTTTTAGATATATTTCTCTCTAAATCATGTTTTGCTACATTAATACGTTTTTAAGTACTTGTTTCTTTGTGTGATAGTTCAGTGTGTCGCTGTTGCGGTCTGCAATACAGAAGACCGATTTTGTTTAGCTCTCCATGCTAGACTGTTCTGTGCAACTACTGCAGTC
Organism: Schistocerca americana; assembly: GCF_021461395.2. Classification (NCBI taxonomy): domain Eukaryota; kingdom Metazoa; phylum Arthropoda; class Insecta; order Orthoptera; family Acrididae; genus Schistocerca; species Schistocerca americana. The sequence goes on along the minus strand of NC_060121.1, from coordinate 747,765,438 downwards.
GATAACCATTTTAAGTTACTGAAGTCAAAACATGTTTTACCCCAATGTGCAAACTGACTATTTCTCGTTGGCGCAAGGTGCAATATATACCTTCTTTTAGTCAAACTGTGCCACAATTTTTTCTGTTTCCCAATTATCTCCAGTATATGTTATTTAGGTATACGTTATGGAAACTGTAGCGTTCTCTAGTAGCACCAAATTTCAAAAGCCCCCGCTTTCTTGTTGTTAACTGTTTATCGTTCATATTTTGTTTCCGTGCGAGGCCTTATTCCAGAAAAATACCTATAGAAAAAGAGTTCCTGACATGCAAATTTATTAACAGATTTCTATTTTTTAATTTAGTGTATTCAAGACGAATTGAAAATTATAAAACTGTATACAATATGTGAAGCACCTGCCTTCTGGAAGAAGTAACTGATCTGGATTCTCTGGCGCTACTGCCAATTGCTCAGGTCAATTTCCATAGACCTCATCTTATTGAAACAATGTGCAGTCTTATTGCGCACACAACTACAGAATTACAGAATCAAGCACCAGCGCTAGGGGACTGAGGGGTGTTTAAAATGTTCTCGTTCCTCCGCACGCTAAAAATTGCCTCCAATATCTATACATATTCATCGATGACATATAATTCTGATAAACGTGCTTCTGCATAAAAGTTTTTGCATAATGCTGCTGGGGTTTTGAGCAGTGCTCAAATTATAATGTCTTCCAGTTTTATGTCCCTGGGATCAATGAGGTACTAACAGCGGTAAAAGTGACAGACTTTTTTTCCACAATTCCGAACATTCTCGTGACCGAAGATCGCTTTTGACCTCGTTAACGACGCTATTCGCTTAAATATTTGTCTAAATTTCGTGTAGTTTACAGATCGCCATTGTGTCCACGTGCAGTTTGTGCACTCTTCTCAAATAATGTCTCTGAGTTTCCTGCGTGCATTTCTAAGAGTATATGTTTTAAATATTTCCCAGATCCACTGCAGACAATCCTAAGTCAACAACCCGTTAATGTAAGCCATTACCAGACCTAATGGTTCACATGGTTGTCTGCACATCTTCAGAAACAATATACTTAACAGTCCTGTTGTAGATCTCAGAAGACAATAACGAGAACCTGTATTCATGTGACATCGGTTCTTCTGATCTACAGTATGTCCAAGAAATGTTGTGACAAACTTAGAGGGATTGTAACAGAGTGTCCTGACAAAAAATCGAGGACAGGAACCCATGTCCGGAAACGTCAACCAACGACGCTACAGAGCATTGAAGTTATAGGCACCGGCGCTAGCCTCTAGGCCCCCACTTTCTCAGTAAACGAGACTTGTACGCTGACGGACCGTACGCACAACGTCTCACAATGTTGGTCGCGAACGATTGCCACGATCGTCTGGAGAGTAGATGGAGCTAGCTGCCGCCTAGAAATGCCTTGTCTACTATGAATGCGATGCTCTGTTGCCTCGATGGATAACGGTTTCGGAAAAAGGTTTTATTGCCCAGTTTATTTTTCTTATCGAACCCTCTAGAATCTCCATCGTTTTCACCAAAAAGCGCTGTCATTCTGTGTGAAGCTGGCAAAGTTGAAACGTGCATAGGGTTAAGTGCAACATCCCTCCCCATTGCCTTTGCGTTCGAAGAGTAGTCACAAAGTTTAGATTATTTCCCAGAAAAAAATCAAGCTGTGACGATGAATCTTGACTATGGAGTTAAGTCTTCCAAACATATTCAGCTTTCGATGCGAGATGTACGCAACGGTGGATGACTTGCGGGAGACGTTGGTTGTAGAATTCCGCATTTTTGCTGTTCGGAAAACGTTCCACGTCGAAAATCAGTCTAGATACTTTTTGTATATCCATACTTTTAGTAGAAGGTCTCTGGGACGACGGCTGTTTGCTATCGTGGCAAATAAAAACGCCTACAGCCGTTCTTACGATTTTATTTCATTTTATCGCTACCAGTTTCAACGCGCTTCATCTTCAGACTGTTTTTGATGCGGTACAGGTTGATATGATCCCCATGCATAACACATCAGTTTCCAGCATCATTGGATACGCAGATAATGTGTCCGCACCAACTGGAAACCCATGTCGAAAACCGTCGTCAAACGAAGCAACAAAGCATCGAATCCATGGGCCCGTCTATGCAGTAGCTAGCTCCATCTTCTCCACTGGCGATTGTCCCAATCAGTCTCGATCACTGAATGATAAACAACGTTGCAAGATGTTCCGCCTACGGTCCATCAGCGAACAAAGTCACTTTTGCTGCTGAAGGGGTGGCGTAGTGAGAGGCACTGGCGCCTACTTCCACGCTCCGTGGCGTCGCTGGGTGACGTTTCCGAAAGCAGGTTCCTAGGCTCGGTTTGTTCCTCAAGACACACCTTACAACCACTCGAAGTTTTTCGTAACATCTCTGGGATATCCAGTATACAGCTATTCTCATTATTTGCGTGTTCTCGAGTCAGTTGGCAGTTGATGGGGGGATGCTGACACATTATATGCGCATCCAGTAATGTTGGCAACTGATGTGTTACGCATGGGGATCATATCAACCTGTACCGCATCAGAAACAGCCTGAAGATGACGCACTGAAGCGTTGAAACTGGTAGCGATAAAATGAAATAAAATCGTAAGGACGGCTGTAGGCGTTTTTCTTTGTCACGACAGTCTATAAATGGTTGGCATCCAATGGTTTCTTACAGCGTCGCTCATTCTTGACAGTCTCCCGCAACCCGGTCAGTGGACATGGGTAGCATCCACTTACGAGCATAATATGAGTCCTAAACATTCCTCGGCATCACCGTACCCGATAATGAATCAGTCGTCGCCATTTTCGGTGTTGGTAAATCCAGGTCTTCCACTGCCTTGTTTACTACTTTTTCTCGGGCTGATAACAGAACATCCACCATTCACGAATGGTAAATAGCAGCGTATACACGTCATTTGGTATGAAACTCCATCATTTCCGCTGTTGCCTCAAACCGGTGAGTTTTTTAAATGGGTGTGAGGAGTCGTGGAACCCAAGGGAACCGACTTCCGTGAAAATGTTGTGAAAGATGTTGAAAACTGATCCACCACTGATTTTCACTTTTTCCACTATCGCCTCGAATGTGATACGCCGGTCTTCGAATACCAGCTCTCCCCATCTCCTGTTAACCCTATTCTGCATCGATTGTCTGCATTTTTCTGTCATTGTTACTTTTGTGGTGATACTGGAAGCGTCTCGCTGGTGTAATATGATGCTGCATTGTTGTCTTACACTACTACCTATCAACATGTACGTTGCGACATTGTTCCTCTTCAAGTGCAGCACGACGTTTGATCAGTGAGCTTCGCCATTTTGTTTTGGCTCCTCTAGCAGCATGCCAGGACTGTAGACATATACCTAAAAACAGACGAAAAGTAATAAGGTAGTTATGTCTTCTAGCTGTGACAACAAAAACTTCATGACATACTCTCATACTTGTTGCGTGCTTCCTGTAGCACCTTTTAAGTCATATAAGTATTATTAATAAAGAAATTATGCAAAGTGCTACATGTTTTTATTCTTGGTTGACTTGGTGCACTACTTTTTACATTTACAGCTTTTTTTCTCTTTACATCTGGAGCATCATCTGCCTACTAAAACTCACTATTAACCCTACTGCGGTGTTTATTTTACACGTACACTTCAGACGTTCAGGTCAAAAAAAGACCAGTTTTTTCTGTTTCCTGTAAGTATACTTTTGCACATTTGTGTACTGAAATTATAAATCAAGTTATAATTTCGATATTTTAACGTATTACTCATACAAACTACATAATGGAAAAGTATAACAATAAAATCATCGAATTTTATAATTATGTGTGTGTTAATTTTTCTTCATTATGGCTAATTTTTACTAACAGTTTTTACATGTGTGTGTATGATGGTTTTTGCAAGTGAATTTTTTACACTTAACACATTTAACTGAACTTTTATTATCAGATTCTCCAATAGATGACATCAGCCTCTCTTCTTACTGCTAGTATATTTCTCTTCATATCCTCATCAATTAGCTGCTCACCATGAGTTTCTGGAAGCAGTCTTCTTCGTTATAGGGTGTTGCTTTTCAGTGGAGGTAGACTGCCTTGTACAGCACATAAGAGTTATATGCTGATATGTCGATAATATTTTAAAACACAACAATTGGCTATTTGTCTGTATTTCTCATTACTGTATAAATAAACATCACCGTGTCTAGTGATCAACAGCTCTGTTGTAGTCTAAAATAATTTGAGATGTTCTATTGGTGGGATCACTTACTTTTGCACCGTTGTGCAGAGTGCTTTGCACACAGGCACATATGTTTTTCTTTTGAATGTATGATACAAGCGTTGTGTCCTTTGTGAAAGCAAATGTTGATGTGTAATTGCGAATCCCCCAGGTCTGGAATAGGCTCGGTGGGATGGGAGGCATGTTTTTCCACAGTTCCAGTCATTGTAGTATTTCTCTTCATCAGCATTTGTTCTGGCTCGTAGATGGAGCAAAATTTGTCGCATGTAGTATTATACCCTTTCAAACCATAAGACAAGTCAGTTACAACCATTACACCTTAGTTCTCCTCAGGGGCACTACCTGACTGGAAGTTTCCCAGTATATGGCTTAATATTTCATACATAACTTACTTCAGTGTCACAAAGTAACCAAACCTGATGCCACACATTGCTGTTTAATAGGCATGTATTGGCGAAAAGGGCAGTTTTCCCTGAATGCAGAAAGTTTGTTTCTTGCGATAAACACATAGGGACGGTATAATTTACATAATGTCTCTAAACATTCGTGTCACAAATTCCTTACGGGTGCAAACCGACCTTGTTCATGTCTTTGTAGTCTTGTCTCCCAGTCATCAAATCCAATAAACCTTGATATCTTTTGAAGCGTTGCTAGTGACGGTGTAGCTCTGAAATTTGATTGACCTTTGTATTCATCAAACAAACTTTCAGTAGGCTCATTATGTGACCTAAACTTCTGGTATTAACAGCAGATCTGTGTAAGCATCTAGGTCAAGAACAACACATTCTTTCCCTTACGTCCATATACACTCATTCTTTTAATATTGGAATGGGTGAGTATAATGTTTTCAATTGATTGAGGAAGGAACAATTTGGAAACTGAATATTCGTCTACAATACGCGATGTGGCACACCTTGTTGGTCCTGAAGTTAGGTGAACAATTTTACATTCTGCATTCTGTCCCAGCTGAGGTAAGGGCGTTGTCTTTCATTCAATTGATTTATCATTTGACGTCATATTGCACTGCTGACCATTTGCTGTTCTGGTCTATCATCTGCACCTTCTAGTGAAGATGAAAAGCTGCATTCAGAAACATTATCTTCATCCTCCGAAACTACCTCATCGCAATCGGATATATTCATCACTATGTCTGCTATTTTATCATTTTTCGAACAGACCATTATCTTGAGAAAAATACTTACAAAATACGTGAATTGTAAAGGCAGAAACCTAGTGACCTGAGTAGAAATTAACGACTTTACAAACTAATTTAATTACGAAAAAAACTCGCACTCCCCATTCCCTTATTTCCACAGAGATATACATTCTATTGCCAACGACTTCACTTCTTTATACACACCTTATTGTAGCCATACACATTCCATTGTTGGCAAATTAAATATTGGCAGAATTTGCTGTTATAGTGAAGGTTAAAACACATAGGGTCCAAAGAGACGCCAGCAGCTTGAGAAGTACTATTTCTGTGGATGCGAAACTGAAACTCAAAAATAATTTTTTTCCGTCAGAATACACTTCACTAAGGGTCAAATGAAATCAAAGACGGCCATTTATCGGAACCAGATATTTTCAGAATTATAGATCATCAAAAATCCTTGTGGGTCAAAATAGACCCGGACACCTTACGAGAGTTAGTCGAAAGTTTCCGGTCACATATCTGTGGACTTTAGCAATCGGTGAATATGTGTGCTTCTTTTGCCTTTATGACGCCTTGAACTATGTTGGGGACAATGTCAGTGAAGTTCCTGATTGTCGCGGAATGGGAGCTCGTTCTTCCAAAACGAGAGAAGATTGCGAGTACTGTTGGACGTTGAGGTCTGAAGTAATGTTGAGGTTCTATCTCATTCCGAAATTATTGTCCACAAACCATTGCAACACGTATGCTGCTGTACATAAGGGTGCTTAGAAAAGTGTTCATTCTTTCCGCAGTTAGAGTTTTCTTAAGCGAAGTGTCAAGGGACCACACCCTAATCACGGAAAACACCACTACATCATAACGCCACCACTTCTGTACTTCACTCCTGACACTATCCATGATGGCAGGGACCGTTGTCTAAGCATTTCCCAAATTCACCACCTTTCATAAGAGGAGGAGGATATTAGTGTTTAACGTCCCGTCGACAACGAGGTCATTAGAGACGGAGCGCAAGCTCGTGTTAGGGAAGGATGGGGAAGGAAATCGGCCGTGCCCTTTCAAAGGAACCATCCCGGCATTTGCCTGAAGCGATTTAGGGAAATCACCCTTTCATAAGATTCCCGTAGGGTATAGCATGATTCATCGCTCCAAAACACTCGTTTCCAGTCAATCACTATCCACTGGCGACGCTGTTTACACAATCTCGTGCATCGCTATAGAAATGTGTGGCTTATGCTGCTTGACAGCTGGATCCCGTACTTTAACTCCATATGCACAGTCACTGTGCTAGCTGGACTGTTGGTGGAACTCACGAGTGATTCCTGCTGCCTATTTCATGCGAATTTTTACAACCATCGAGCTTAGTATTGACGGTCTGTGTCCATGAGTTGATCAGGGCTGTGTGGTCTTGATTTTCCTGTGGTTTTTCCTTCGATTTTCCAATTCACTATCACATTATCAACAATCGCCTTGAGCAGTTTTAGAAGTTCTGAAATGTTCCCGGTGGATTTGTTACTCAGGTGATGTCCAATCACTAGTCCACGTTCGAAGTCACTGAGCTCCCCTGACCGCCCCAGGCTGCTGTTAGAGGGTGACTGCTGATAGAACAGTACTCCCCGCCTCCTTTTGTACTGACGAGTCCGCTTCTTATGACGTCTAGTGGTCGATTCTGCATTACATAAGGGTATCCGGATACTTTCTAACAGATAGTGAACACGTGCACTTTTACAAAACTTGTTTCTGATGCAAAGTGTACGAGTGTATACAGTTTGTTTATTCATATATTAGGTTATCTTTAAGATCTCATTGCCTTTTGACAGAGTGTGATGATGATTAATAGTGAACAGATGAGATGAGTGACAGAATAAAAAAAAATGAAAATAATGTAATGGCATATTGGAGATATCACACTAATCTTTCAGGTTGTCATTAGGATTGTATACTAGTTCCTAGACAATGGAAGTTTCTGAAGATGTGGAGCTTTAGGTCACGGTGGTACTCCAGGCCAAGTGCCCGTTTCATTCTAGTTTCATATACTACGGGAGTTTTGAGAGCCAGTATGTGCCCGAGCGTTTCTCAGTTACACAGCCGCTGTAGCCCCACAGTTACAAGACTACCTGTCGGCTGGCTTAAGCATTCCAGATCCACTCTCGCTTTGCTACACTTAGCTGGTCTCTTAGTGTCAGAAACTGGGTTCTGTCCACAGGTCGCAGCCTCGTCGGCCACGCGCGCGGGAAGCTGAAGAAGAAAAAGAAGTTGAAGAAGTTCGTGATACCGCTGCTGATCGCCTACAAGCTGAAGTTCTTCGCGCTGGTGCCGCTACTCATCAGCGGGCTCGTGCTGCTGGTCGGCGCCACGGGGGCGGCCGGCTTCTTCTTCGCGCTGTTTGCCGCCACCATCAGCATCAAGAGCCACAGCAAGTGGTAGCAGGGCCGCCGAGGCAGTCCAGTACATTAAGCAGGGATGTACAATACCTCGTCATCAAGAAACAGACGCCTATAGGTTGAGTGGATTCTGACCCTAAGAAAAGGAAACATACACTAACGTATGTTTTCAGGTTCATAATCTAATTTTTGTTCCAAAAGTGGATATTCAACTCGCCTAGATACCTTGGTGACATGACAGAGTCTTCTCAGAAACCAAACCTATATTCTGTTATAGGACACAGTGACTTTGGAACAAAATTGCTCTCTTATCCTGTCAAACGAGTTTACCATTTAAAGCAATAACACTCTGCAAAGTGCAATAAGTAACTGTAGTGTTACTGAGGAACTGTATCCAGCGAGACTCGATCCCAGTGGATTAGGCAGGCGTCCGAAGACTTTCCTGATGTTTTTAGTGAGTTCGTCGTTAAGAATGTATCGAAAATCGGTAAGGTCTAGGAGCCAATGCTATGAATTTAGTGTCTGTCTCTACCGTACAACTTGTTGGACTACCGGCAAAGCCTTATGAACTTTTTGTTCATGGTGAAATATTTATACTTCCCTTCGTTATGAGGGCTGTTTGATGTACATACTGTACTTTGTCAAATAAATCGAATCGTACTGGTGTTGTCTTTGCCTTTAACCTAGCAACATGCTCTACTTTTTCTATATCACTGTCACAACACCTAAACTGCAGTAAGTAGCGACGAAAATTAGCTGCAAATTTTTCTAATGATTCTTGGTTGTCGTTAGACTGTTAGACTATTTAGAAATATTTTGTAAATCCCAAATCCTTTATTTTAACATTACATTTACATAAACGTGTAATCTGCGTGAAAGACGACCATTTGAAAGAGTACAATGCCCTAAAGATCTTCAAATCCGCTTGAGAATGGTTTGTAGTGGAATAAATTGGATTTTGCAGCCCATACAGTGGTGAAAACTTTTTCTTTTCAATGAAAAATATTTTGAATCTATCATCCTACTTGTGTATTTATTGACAACCGCTTCACATCCCACAGACATTAACATGGGCGCGGGAACACTGGATGCTCGAAATACGGACTGATGAGTTGTGGTACGTACTACTGCCCGTTGGCATGGTATGGGTTTGTCAAAAGCTACATGAGTCTATGCATCCCGCACGCAAACGTGGCATGGTTCAGGAGGTTGAAGGCGGTGTTCTCGTGGAACGAATATCTAAACCTGATGGAATGAATGAGTCTTCTTTGTACGTCTGTCATCGTCTTGTGCTGACGAACGAAAATGGAACCGGCTGGCCGATAAAATGCAACAGTTTGTTTGCTTACAACAGCAAGCAAACGAACAATATTTTCAGCATACTTGCACCAATCCATCACTCCTGTATTGTGTCAGATGTTTCGACAAACTCTCGACTGATACAACGTCGCTTGTACTGCGACCATCTGGCAAGATATGGAGCGAGATGAGGCCGCCATGGTAAGAGCAACCCACGACTGTTCCATATGGCAACTGATATTACGCTTATGACGATAGCATTCCAACGTTCTCTTTGCCTCATAGAGACCATGTCAACAGATATTAGCGCCTTCTTCAGGGAGAAAGTATGAGCAACTTGCTACAAAGATGGTATCCCAAATTTATTCTGTAACACAGTGATCAGTTAAACCACTTGACCATGTGCCCACGTACCTAAGGATCTCGGGCACAAGGCAACCAGTTCCGAATATGGGCGAATGGAAATGGGGAACGTATAAAACTCACTGACGAAAATGATAATGACAACTCACTCAACTACGGCAGCAATTTTTGCATCGAATTATTAATGAACAAAGGATTAAAATGGCTGCTTATCTATAACAGAAATAAATATTTACATTGGATAAATGATATAGTTGCTTGAAATGATATCACATAATTTTGAAGATATGCAGTCGCCGATCCATTTGACAAACTTCATTGGAAAATCAGACGATTACAGGAGAGGCGAATGTGATCTACAATTGCGTGTACCATCTTCCCTCCGGTTACTTAATATAGACTACTTGGATCGCCTTGTTCGATAATTTACAACACACTCTTCATAATCTGAATCGTATTGTGATTAATGTAACTTTTAAATGACACTGAACACGACAAAATATGTCGCAGTACAGTAAAAAATATCTTCAAAAATCTATTTTTAGATGAATTAGTCTGAACAGATAAATAACACTATCAAAGTAATGAAGCCCACTTTTTTGAAACACTGCACATCAAGCGATCTAAACACAAGAATATAGAAGCAAAATCAAATGTATCTCAATGTATGCGTAGTGCCTGCATTCAAAATCACTTGAGCGATTACTTTAACAAATCACTACTAGGATGAAGGCTATGCAAACTGGCTGTCAGTTAATTTAAATTTACTTATGAATTTTACTAAGGATCAAAATGTTATTCTATCAAACTCCGTTTCTCTTTTATGATACAAAGTTATGCAAATGGGCATCTTGGAATTAGAAACCTATTATACATAATTATGAAACTGGTCAATAATGTAGTCTCCCACACACGATATACATTGATAGAAAAACATTACATTATAGGAAAATACATGTTCTCATGTGAGCTACTGGGGTTTGTTACCCAAAAAGCGTGCCCCGTTCCAATGGTATGGTGCTAAGAAGAAGAGTGCCTCATGACACTGTCAACGTCAATGATCGAATTCTTGTATATTCGCCTTGACCAGTTGAAGTTTACTGCGGAGCTCAAGTGGTCTTCCTCGTTTCTCATTCCTAGAACCGAGCCCGTATACTCTCGTAATCCTGTCTCTTAATTCTTCCCCTATTATCATGTTCCAATCGCCCATGAATATTAAATTTTCATCTCTCTTTATGTGCTGAATTACACGTTCAGTTTCCTCTGATATTTAAACTTTTCACCTTCTTCTTGTGACGACGATATGTCTGCTATAACTGATTTTCTGTCGATTTTTATGAGATAAAGAAATTGTTCAAAGTAACTCACTCTCTATACTACCTCCCTATCCATAACTAATCTTACTACAGTTGTACAATTTTCTGCTGTCATAGATATTGCCCTTTATTCATGTGGCCAGAAATCCTTATCCTCTTTCCATTTCACTTCACTGTATGTAGACTATATTATATCTATGTATTCCGCGTATATCCGGAGTATTTCCGTTATCCGGTTTCCTGGTTTCTCTACCACAACAAGACCTCTGGGATTTCAGGCTCTCACTAGTAGAGCGTTAACCTTTCGTTGATTTGTCAATATTTGTCGTTGCCATATGCAGAGTGAGTCCTTACGCCCCGAAGCCATCGGCCGCCATTCCTAGCTGGGATCGAACGCGAAACCCAGTAAGTTTCGATTATTCTTCAAAGACACTACTTCCAGACCACACCATACATTAAGAACATAGGAAACATGTATTCTGGTCTTTTATAAACGCCCCTTTTGAATTTGTGTATGTGGCTTATTTACTTTCTTCGAAAAGGCTTCTACAGCTATAGCTGAAGACAGTGTGTTGGCCAACATAATACACTGCTTTCTCCGTGGATAAAAATCTACGGGCCTCTTGGCTCGGATGAATTTCTACCCCAGTTCAAATCTCACACGCAGCCGTAGGCCGTAGCCGGCTGGTGTGGCCGAGCGGTTCTAGGCGCTTCAGTTTGGAACCACGCGACCGCTACGGTCGCAGGTTCGAATCCTGCCTCGGGCATGGATGGGTGTGATGTCCTTAGGTTAGTTAGGTTTAAGTAGTTCTAAGTTCTAGGGGACTGATGACCTCAGATGTTAAGTCCCATTGTGCTCAGAGCCATTTGAACCAAGCCGTAGCCGTTTGTTAGACTTTCCTACAGCGAACTCCAGCGATTTATATCACGATTCTCGCCTAATACCCTTCGATTCTCACTAGCGCATTACACATACGTACTATAACGGTTGCACAATTACAGCAAGGCATTATGGAATCATGAATAGTTGGGCTATATTACTTCACAGGAACCTTGAATGCATATGTCACCTATTTCATCAACATTCTATCTACATTAGCTAACATCGAATGCGTACATAATTCATTTAATCAAGATTCTACATTAGCCTGCCCTGTCTCCATTGAATTATTTTTCTTTGCAATGACTTACAGCGTTGTGATCTTCATTTCGAAGACTGGTTTGATGCACCTCTCCACGCTAATCTCATCTATGAAAGTATCTTCCCTGCATTACTAGTACAATCCACAACCATTTGTACCTGCTTACTATATTCACACATATTTCTGAGACGCTTTATGTTGCTATAACCTGTCTGCATTTTATGTCCTCTCTAGCTTGATCATCATAATTTATTTCGCTGTACAGAAAGGAAAACATATTTATTACTTTTAGTATCTCATCTAGCACCACAGAAGAGCCTCGGATAGGACTGATCTCTGTAAAACGACCTAAGCAAGAACAAGGACTACGGAAGGAAATACAACTAGGGACCTGGAATGTCAGAAGCCTATACCAACCTGGGGCAGCAAAATGTGTATAAGGGAGGCAGATAAGTATCAAATTGATCTATTGGCCTTGCGAGAAACAAGGTGGACAGAAACCGGAGCTACAGAAACGGAAAACTATGTCATATTCCATGGAGCCGCAGAAACAAACCACTCACTAGGAACTGATTTTGCAGTGAAGAAATCACTCTGTACCACTGTAATAGATTTTAAATCAATCAACCCCAGAATCTCACTCCTAACCACAGACACAGGAAAACACAAACTCACATATATAAATTGTCATGCCCCAACCGAAGAAAGCGATGACATCAAAAAAGATATTTTCTACGAGGAATTAGAAACGGTTTTAGACAATGTACCAAGTGAACATTACAAAATTATCCTTGGAGATTTTAACGCGAAAATAGGGAAAAAAGCAGCCTTCATGGGGACCATCGGAAAGCACAGTTTACATGATGTGAGCAGTGATAACGGCACTAGGCTGGTTAGCTTTGCAACGGGAGAGACAACGGGCCAAACTACTGTGGATACAAAGCAATATGCAAGAAGAAGAAAAATCGAAGTTTGAAGAAACACGACGACAGACCCTAGCCACATTGAGGAAAGCAAAGAGAAAATATGTTAAAAGTATCATGGAGGAAGCTGAACAAGACTTTCATGGAAATAGGTATAAAGAACTTTATAGAAAAGTGAAAAGTTTTAAAGGAGGGACATACCATCAACACATATTCATAAAAGATGCCAATGGAAGAATGTTAACAGAAGATCGAAAAATTGGAAGAAGATGGATGGAATACTTCAGAGAATTACTAAACTCTGATGAACCAACCGAACTACTTGAGTTTGATGAACCAGTAACAGTAGACCCAGAATATCCTCCACTCACCATTGAAGAGATAAGGAACCAGATTAAAAACCTTAAGAATGGTAAAAGTCCAGGTGAGGACGGTATTCCTGCTGAACTTCTCAAGGCTGGAGACGAAGTCCTCTGTTTCAAAATCCACAAGCTACTCGAGCAAATTTGGGTAAAACATGAAATACCAGAGGAATGGAAGGTAGCAGTGATATGCCCCCTATATAAAAAGAAAGACAAATCCCTATGTGACAACTACAGGGGCATAGCGCTACTCAACACCTGTTATAAGATCTTCTCCAACTGCCTATTAGAACGAATAAAACCTATAGCAACAGACATAATTGGAGAATACCAAGGAGGTTTCCAGGCAGGGCGATCAACCACGGACCAGATTTTTGTCCTAAAACAGGTCTGTGAAAAAATGTACGAATACGGACGAGAGATACATCTCCTGTTTGTAGACTTCAAGAAGGCTTACGACAGTATACATAGACCTAGCCTGATTAGAACTATGACAGAGTTTGGTATACCAAAGAAGTTGGTCAAACTGGTAGAGGTATGCCTAAATGACAGAAAACTTAAGGTTAAGGTAGGCAATCAAATGACAGAAGGCTTCCAAGTTGTAACAGGATTACGCCAAGGAGATGGGCTATCACCTGTCCTCTTCAACCTGGCACTTGAGAAGGTAATGCGGGATTTCAACAAAGAAAACATCAAGGGCATTCAAATTGGTAATGAACACATTACATATCTGGCCTATGCAGACGACATTGCACTATTAGCATGCACACAAGAAGATCTGAAGAGAAGTATCCAGACCTTGGAGTTATTGGCAGCTAGGATCGGTGTACAAATTAGCTCTGAAAAGACAGAGTATATGACCATAGGAAGAAAGATCCAGAACTCTCAAGATTTAATTGTGAACAACACCAGGTATAAACATGTGAAAGAATTCAAATACCTTGGATCATTTTTTACAGAAGTAACATCAACTGAAGCAGAATAAAAGCACGACTACAGGCGGGAAACAGATACTATCATTCTCTAGACCCTATATTAAAATGTAGAAGTGTCTCGCAACAACTAAAGCTACGGTTGTATAAGACATTAATAATGCCAGTAGTAATTTATGGTTCTCAAACCTGGAGCACTCGAAAACAAGACCTTAAGCGACTGCTAACATTTGAAAGGAAAGTCCTCAGGAAAATATTTGGACCAGTCAGAGATCAGACTACTGGAGAATGGGGAAGACGCAATAACACTGAATTAGAAGAGCTGTACAAGGAGCCTAACATCTTGGGAGTGATGAGAAGCAAAAGACTGCAATGGGCTGGACGTGTTTGTTAGAATGGAGGCAACAAGATGGCCCAAAATCACAATGGACTGGATCCCGTCAGGCAGCAGACCAGTGGGAAGACCTAGAAAGAGGTGGATCGATGGAGTGAGAGAAGACCTGTTGCAGCTGGGAGTCACGGAAAACTGGAGACAGATAGCAGAAGACAGAGACGGATGCAGAGCTCTAACTGTGGTGGCGCGCGGTCCTCTGGGCCTGATCGCGTGAAGAAGAAGTATCTCATTTTCTATTCTAATTCCCTTGATTTAATTAGACTATGTTCCATTACCCTTCTTTTACTTTTGAAAATGTTCATCTTATAATCTCAAATCGTGACACTATCGATTCCAACTGCTCTACCGTACCCCTTCCCGTCTCTGACAGAATTACATCTTCGGTAACTGTAACGTCTTTATTTCCATTCCTTGAACTTCAACTGCCTTTCCAAAGTTCTCTTTGTTTCCTTTACCGCTTGCTCAAAGTACAGATTACATAACGTCGGGGACAGTTTATAACTCTTGTCTCACTCCCTTCTCAACCACTACCATCCCTTTATGTCCTTCGGCTCTTATACCTGTCGTCTCGTTTCTGTATAAGTTTCAAATAATGTTTCGGACCCTGTATTTTATCCCTGTTATTCTCTGAGATTCAGATACCGAATTCTAGTCAACATAGTTCATCAAAAGCTCTCTCTAAATTTTCACATGATTCGCCTTTCTTTCACCTACGTTCTAAGGGAAGTCTTATGGTCACTATTGCCTCGTGTATTCCTTACTAATCTCTGGAACCGAAACCGATATTCCCTGGGGTCAGGTTATACCAGCGTTTCCATAATTCTGTAAATAATTTGTGTCAGTATTTTCTAACTATGACTTTTAAAGTGATAGTTCACTGATAAAGAAAATAAAATTCTTGAATGAGTCTACGATCATTCTCCCTATTTCGTATTTATTTCCCACGTTTCAGACACTAATTGCCTAATACTCACTGTCTAACTCTAAAAGTTTTCTTGTTATTTTAATTTACCAGGTCCTATCTACATATGTTGATTAATTTATAGCATACAGAATAACCATCAGATGTACGAATGAAAGAAAAATTTTAAACGCAGATACTTTCAGAGAGCTCTTTGTGCCCACTAAGGAATCCAGACTTCTGGTTATTGTATCACTTCGTGCAACATTTGTCACAATTCTCAGGTGGTAGTAGCCTAGTTGTTAGGAGCATCAAAGAGAGTTAACGTTCGACGTAATCGATCGCCTAACGCTCCTCACAAACAATTACAATAAATTTTTCGTTGTATGCTGCAGAACATTGATAATGTTTGTTTACAAGGCGGTACGTTCTTCAGAAAAGCAGCAGAAACTGTACGTATTAATGCAGAGAAGAATGCTGCCTATATTAGATTTGTGAACATAATATATTAGCTTCATTTTCTTCAGCTTATCAGTGTAGCGTAATTGCCTTTGTTTTCTCTCCTTCATTTCTGATCAACTGAAGCGTCCTTTCATTTTATGTGTATAGAGCGTGAGCACAATAACTAAGTTGGATTACGAGTGTTCAATGCATCGTTAATATGCATGAAATAATAATCCAGAGAATATCAGTATCCCTTCTTCTAAATTTAAAATTTCACAAAATACATATAAACTCATGGTAATATTTATAGAAGTGTCTACGCAGGTAACGTGCCGATTACGATCTGATGTAGAAGTCTGTTTAAGCATTTTGGCTACGCAAACGTTTATGTGTGGTAGCACGTGTAACAGTGGGGAAAAAAAGCTCAGAAAAAGATAAGCAATGTATATGACAAAAAGCAGTTAAATTTAACAAGCAAATATAGAAACAAAATAAGGCTAAAAAAAGACAAAAATTATAGACTTACTTAGTTGGGGATTAGGAGGATTATTAATAGTTTCTAGCTTCATTCTGAAAACATATAATAATCAATAATCGCGACACTATGACCTATACGGTCCTTATATAAAATTTAAAATAGACGCTCCACTTATTAATTTCACGGTTTTCTCCATGTGATCGGCAATACCTTGGACACGTAGCTGCTGCCATCTGTAGGCAGACGCTTGAACTGCTTGCACGCGGGTTAAGAGGAGTCAGCATCTTTGTGACGAGTCACGACATATCCGTCTCTTCACAATTTACTTCTTACACAATCGTCAGTTACTGTAAAGTTAGAAGCCTTGAAAAAACGACAAGCTTTAATCTTATTTTAGTAAAGATTATTATGTCTACGGGCAATGACCAACATCATTTTGTAAACTACAACACTGAGTTCTAAACAAGTATGCTTTCCGTACTCTTCAATGTTCCAAATTTCACCTTTCGTTTCTTCCATAAGAATACAAAATAAAATAAAATAATAAATATCTAGCAGTTGTAACAATTTGGCGTTGTTACTACTGTAGTAATGACTACTTAAGCGTATGGGTATCCAAAAAAAATATGTTTACAGGAGTGAAGTAATTAATTGCGACCGTACTGTAAGACGATTCAGCTTTTGGATGCGAATACAGACACCTGATGCAAAGTGCTAATGAATTTATCTTATTTTGTAAGAACAGACAGGAAGTACTACAGGCTCATTTTATGAAAGGAGTTTGTAGCTTAGTGGTGAAAGAACTATCCCAACAGCAGTATCGTTGCAGTGATTTTGTTTACACTTTATAGGTCATCAAGAAATATGAAAAGGCTGAAATAGCAGCGGACACCCCGCGTCACAAACTTTATGGGAACGTTCGAAATAGTGAGATGCAGAGTAAAACTGGATAAAAAATGGAAAAAAAGAATTTTACGCTAGTCAAAAAGTACTATCCTAACTGAAGAGAATAAGGAAATGATCAGAGTCTTCTCAAATGAACCATGCCAGGTCTCGCCGGCAGTAGCTTTTTTAAATCGGGATGGCCCGACAGATGGCAGACAGTTACGTCCTTGTAATAACAGAGGCCTGATATTACGCACTGCGGAACATTGCCTAGAGTGTTATTACTGAAAGGCATCATTTGGGTGACATCATCCAATCTCCTACTAACTGATTTTATCTAGTATATCTTACCATATTATTAGTATGAATGATGTGAAATTACACTTTCGTATGATCAAATCGAAGGTGTCTAACGATTTAAGAAATGAATCCGGAAAATACGAGTATTCCGCAGTAATATACTTATTTGCGTACCAATGTTATTAGGTTGATACTGAAAACAAAATGAATCTGAAACAGCAAAAAAAAAAAAAAAAAAAAAAGTCGAAACGTTAGGGAAAAAACTGTGTGTGAAATCTTATGGGACTTAACTGCTAAGGTCATCAGTCCCTAAGCTTACACACTACTTAACCTAAATTATCCTAAAGACAAACACACCCATGCCCGAGGGAGGACTCGAACCTCCGCCGGGACCAGCCGCACAGGCCATGACTGCAGCGCTTTTTTTTGTGTCGTTGCGGACGTCACTTGATATCCCTTCACGTTCGTTTGTTGGTCCTTGCACTCAGTTTTTTTTTTTAATTATTATTACGCGCCTTAGACCGCACGGCTAATCGCGTGCGGCGAAACGTTTGGGAAAGTCGTGTCGAATATCGACAACAATTTCTGGCAAAAAATAAGTTATTAATACTACTGAAAGTGGACAAACAGTAAACAAACTTCAGAAAAAGTTCTTATTCAGGATTGATACTATCTTTACTACTTCGTTTGCTTACAGAACTTCATATATGACTGAGCCTTCAAAGTTCAGCAAAATGTAAGAAATTTACTCTCAGCTGTGTACTCTTTCTGACATTAGATGCATTAATTATGAATATACCACATATTGGTGACATATGAAAATTTGTGCCAGACGGGGACTCGAACTCGGAAAAAAATTGGAAATTTGTGGTAAGATCTTATGGGACCAAACTGCTGAGGTCATCTGCCCCTAAGCTTACACTCTACTTAATCTAACTTAAAATAACTTACGCTACCCCGGGCGGCTCGAATCCGGATTTCCTGCTTGTCACACTTTGACTATCAGAGCACGCTCGAAGACCGAGTTCAAGTCCCGGTAAGGCACAAATTTTCACATGCCACTAATATCTAACATCTTAATACCTAATGCACATAATTTCAGAAAAATGGAGAAAATTCTTTACCTTTCTTCCCCTTTCTTCTGTAGCAGACAACGCTTTTTCCGAATGCTGTATCTGTGAGCAAACATGAAATATAGATATACACGCCTATAGTAAAGCAAGGTCCTATTCTTCAATCTAAAGCATCTCCACCGTGTAAGACTGAATGTAGACTCAGCAGTCAGTCGTGGGACTACTTTGTCCACAGAGAAAGAGTGAACTATTGCTGGACTGCGTTGTGCAGCAAGGGGTGTTTTGTAATGAATGTCTGGCAGGTGTACTTCAGCAATGTTTATTGTGTGCTAGGAATTTCCATCGGTGCGTACTGTGGTAAGCAAAAAGATTATGAGCACGTCCTTAACAGCGTGTTGGTAATATAGCACAGAATGCGTGTCATCGATTGACAAGACCTTGGTAGATTTCCAGGAGTATGCGGAACCAGATATATATGCACAGGTTACGTAGTTCCCGTAAATCACGGGCCGGATGTTTGTGGACGTGTAGTTGGCGTTCGATAACGTCCCGAATTTGTACCTTCGGCTGCGGGCGAGGAAAATTTAATAGTTGAGACATAAAGGTGAGGTAACAGTCACGCTTCTCAAAGCACTTCAGCTGGATTCTGGCTTTGTGAAAAGGACAGATTTTCTCCTCGAAGATTCTGTAGCCGCCAAGGCAGATATTGAGAATGAAGGGATGCCGGTGGTCAAGATTATTGTTCACCTATCATACAGCTGCGCATTCGATTACTACACAGGCACTAAGGAGGTCCAGGTGAGCATCCAAATAATAGTGAACCAACAGATCTACCTCCATGGTGGCCGGCCGCTGTGGCCGAGGGGTTCTATTCGCTTCAGTCCGGAACCGCGCTGCTGCTGCGGTCGCAGGTTCGAATCCGGCCTCGGACATGGATGATTGTGATGTCCTTAGGTTAGTCAGGTTTAAGTAGCTCTTAGTCTAGGGGGCTGATGACCTCAGATGTTAAGTCCCATAGTGCTTAGAGCCATTTGAACCATTTGAACCTCCATGATGCGCAGCGTTTTTCTTGCAGCCGTTTGCCAAACTACGACTGCAAATGTTGTACTAAGATTCATCCGACCAGGCAACACGTTTCCATTGTTACAAGGTCCAACCCCGACGACGCCGTGTCCAATGAAATCATGACTGCACTGTGTAGGCCGAAACACTCTCACCTGCACCAGAGTTGTGTTCTGTCGTCAGATCTGCCACAGATCGCTGCCTATCCAGATTTACAGAGTTTGCAAGCTTCCGGACACCACTTACTGCTCTGAGGCGTGGTCGCCCAGTACCTTCCCCACCAGTTTCCATAGACGCTAGCGAAAGTAGCACGCGAACGCTTGACCAGCCTCACATTTTCCGAGATCCTCGTTGGCAGGCCTTTGTCTAAATCGTTTATGTCAATATATTTCCTCGTTCGAGGAGCGTGTCTTCGCCAGAGAGAGTCACAGTTCGCCTCTGCTCCGCTGTATAATTTCCTTACTGCGTCATGTGTCCGCAACGCCAACAGGTAACATTTAGTCTCGCAGGGTGGGAGGGTTGGGAGAGGTCTCAATGTTCTGGGTCTACAGTGTGCTCGGCTGCTTGTTGCAACAGTCTCTTTCCGCATCCGGATAAGAGCTGTAAGAAGAACGAGGGACGAGGGAGAAAGGCTGGAGACACTTTCTCAACAACGGTCTGTAGAGGTTCGCGTCCAACTATTTTTCCTACGCTCAGAAATGCTAAGTCTGTTGCTTAGTACAATCTTAGACAGTCATTGCTAAAAATGTGTGAGAGTTTTGTAATGAATTCCATGCGGGAGGAGTGCCACTTCGGCCTCTCACGGTCCCGCCCCCTGCGGCTGTTCTCGCGTCCGTCGGCCGTCGTAATTTAATATATTATTATTGTTGTTATTATTTTTTGATTGTTGCCGACTTACGTGGTGGGCCTTAATAAAAATGATATTCCATTTAATTTTGATTTTACCATTAAATGCTTTCCTGAAGTTCTCCTTTTTAACAATACTAATCTCAAATTATTTGTTATGTTAATGAATGTTAGACTCGCTGCATCTTAAAACATGAGCATACAAGTTGAACATTGGAATAAACCTTTCATATTAATTTCCTCGGCTAGTCAGTTTACTTTAAAGCAAAAGATCTTTAGTTATTAATTACAATTGCGGCCCACACACGCGCGAGAGTATTTTTTCTTACCTCCGCTAACCATTGCCACGTAGTCGGAGTCCTGGCTCTGGCTGTCGGCTACGCCAATGAAAATAAGAATCTTAAAGCTACGTATTTCTGCAACTTCGTGCGGCTGTGGAGAAAAATTAATATTATGTTAATAGCGGGCGAGTATTTCGCTTCCGCTAATTTTTCGTAAGCTAATATTGCCACGTAATGGCGTCGTTGGCTGCATCGGCAGCTGCGAATGTTGAACTGTAAATTACTTTAATGCAGGTTAATTCAAGGAAGGCGGACATGAAATCGGGATCACCTCTTACAAATTAAAAGTGCACAATAATATTCAATTAATATATTATCTGCTTAACTCATACAAATATGCTTACATTTGCCAGCGCTCGAAAGATGTCCGTCTATACACACTCAAGACAAAAGAGGAAGTGAAGACGACTAAAAAATTTACAAAAGAGCGTATCTTGTCGTCTCTTTAGATCACTTTGTTATATTTCTTTGTATTGCATTTCTTTGCATTTCTCGACAGAGAAATTATTGTTTTACGGCTACATGATAAAAATATATTATTCACTTTTTGAATGTTTCTTCTTTATTGTTTTTTAAGTCTTTTCGTAATATAGCACTGGGGACGCTATACTGTCTATGACCATCACCAACTATCCACTCACGCCTCTGGTCTGTATTGCTACAAGTCAAACTGCAAATGTTGCCAGCGCTGCTGGAAGCAGAATACTTACCTGCAAGCCATACTCTCGTAGCGCTATATTCAATAAATAAATACAGTTTTCAGTGATCTGAGAGCTCACTGCAACTGTACGTGATGAAGTTCTTTTGAAGGTTGACCTGCTGGTGTGAAGTTGATGCTTTAACTTGTGAATATTGTTATAAACAAACCTCAGTATGCAAAGCTGATACTTTTAGAGCTGTATGCAATCTGTACGTACCAATCAGAAATTTTCCTAAAATTTTAATAGTTTAATAATGGCTTCTTGTTGCAATTGGAGTATCAGTCCTCAAATTTCTCTTCCACTGAGAGAAACGGCGTTAGAAAAAGTTAAAAATCTTGTGCTGCACATAAGAAACTATGATTCTGATTTCACGGTGTTCAGCGATATTTTGTTAAAGACTCTACAGTTGTTGTCAAACAAAGCTTTGCATAAAATTTTGGTATTGGGACAACCGCAATAGGTAAAGGTAATGTTCATGATTAAAGATTCGCTACAGTTGTACAGTTATTTACTGATGCGCTTACACTACCAGCTTTCAGCCACTCAGCTTCATCTTCAAGTTTATCTGTGAGGTAAAATAGAACAATATCTCTAAACTGCAAGATGGCTTAGTGTTTTATTCGTGATAAGGGCTTGTTCATTGTAATTTACATAGTAACACTAACTAAGCACATACTAATTTAAATTCCACAACATTTCTCATGGGACCATTGTTCATCGTTAGTACGAACCTGTGAGGGTGTTCGTGTTCTGTGGTCCTATTTTCATTTTATTTTATTGCTACATGTTTCATTAAAAATGATCGATGTCCACTATTTTCCATCAGTGGTGAATATTTCTCGTACGTATGTTCTTACTTTCGGCTGCTTGTCTCTAGCCAGTTCTGATTTCTAATTTTTCATCATGTGTCTGCTGCTTGTCCTAGTTACACTTCAGATCGTGATGTGCGCTTCTTACGCCGTTTTTACGATGGTGCGGCCCGTAGTGCTACTACCCAGTTCTCTTTCCGCTTACAGACATGATTTTTAGTCTGTTTTTCTGTTTTCTACTCCCCCACAGTGTGTAATCTGGGTTTGGTTTCTTTTAGACTCCGTACCCTCTCGCCGTCACTTTCAGAGCAAGAGTGACTTACCTCATTACAGTGGAAACGTGCTTGTTGCGTGTGGGTGTTTGGCTACTCAGTCTTATGAGTCATGTACGGTGGATGTGTTGCCTTATAATGTAGCACTGACATGGGCGCTCCGACCTAGTATTTGTATATATGCTCGAAGGAGTGGATTTATGTGACGCCAATTATCTTTTTTCCGGTGCTGTTAGCTTGTCAATGGTATTGCAATTTATAGATATTGGTAACTTGCAGATACTCCTGAAGATGGGGCTAAGTTCCTACAACCTGATGATGCAGACAGTGCAATCAATAAGCAGCTGCACAACTGCTGCAGATGTTTAAAAACTTCGCATGTCGTTGATAGTGGACACATTGTATCTATGCGGAAACAGTACGTAGTCTTTACGCTCGATAGTCAACTGAACTGAATCTTCGAGTTTAACTTCTGGCATCACGCAAAATTTATTCACTTGAAAGTGGTTCGTCGCGCAGAGTGGCCGCTCGATTTGAGCTGCCATGTCACGGATTGCGCTGCCCCTCCCGCCGGAGGTCCGAGTCTACCCTCGGGCATGGGTGTGTGTGTGTGTGTGTGTGTGTGTGTGTGTGTGTGTGTGTGTGTGTGTGTTGTTCTTAGGATAATTTAGTTTAAGTAGTAAGTCTAGGGACCGATGACTTCAGCAGTTCGGTCCTTTAGGAATTCACATACATCTGAACATTTTTGTAGGTGGTTGCAAATAAATTAAAATGTATGAATTTTGGAAACCGCATACAAACTATACATTCAACTCGGATAACTATAACTATGTTTTACAGAGAAACTTCTAATAAAATCTCTTATGGTAATTGGTTGTGCCGTACGCTACGTCATATTAAGTTATGATTTATTCAGAAATTTATACGTGACTCAGAGATTAACAACTACGCTTACAGACATTCCAGATGTAAATGATTAAATACGTTTATCTGTTAATCTCTGCTTGGATACGATAACAAAGTCAACCCGATCCGAGATAAGCTTTGTGATCAAAATATTAGCCACACTGCCTTAAAAAGCTCACTGGTCGCTTTCGAATGCTACAGATGGAATAGAACTGGGAGAGGAGCTCATACAAAGCGGTCATGTGATGCTCACCGGCAGTGAACTATGTACATGTGCCGTTGGCACAGAAAGGTGGGTCGACGTGACACATTTGTCGACAACAACTGTTGTGTTTGGATGTGACCGTGTCCATTCTGTGAATGAAGTTTGTTGGTATATCAATAGTTGCCCAACATGTTGGTATATCAACGAAGGCTTTACGAACTGTCTACAAGGAATGGTGTGCTATTGTTAGACATGTAAGACTGTTAGAGAACAGTGACCGTACAAAAAATCCTATATGATAGAGACAGGACACGAGTGTAACGCCTTGTCAGTGACAATCGGTTTCAAAGTAGAAAGGAATTACGGCCGTCAGTGAACGGAGATCCATCTCGTCGTTTCCGAGCGAGCAATGCGAAGGGAACTGGACGCAGTACATATTTGGAGTTAGTTACCTCACAAAATGCCATTGCTCACAGCGGTACATAAAGCTTCACGTCTTCCATGAACCAAACAATACGGAGACTGCTGGCCTATAGTGCCTCCCATAGAGTAACTATTTTCTCTGGCGCAATGAGGCCACCTACCGCCGACTGAGGCGTTTAACCAGCGTTTGTGGAAAGTGTAGTTCAGGCTGTGATTCTGTGAATTTTGGGGGATTTTTTAGTAAAATAACTCAGTCCCACTGATTCAGGTTACCGCGAACAAGAACCGAAAGTTTATATCGACATTCACGATGACCAAACGTTATCCTTTCTTGTAAATTTTTGTGCCAAGTATGATGCTGACATCCCTCTGTTACTAGAATATAACAGCTATGTTTACTGAGCTAGACGTCTTTGTTCCTGGTTGCATTAACACTCAGGTACCCCGGTCTTGCCTTAACAATACTGATAAAGCACCGACCTTAAACGCATAGGCAATGTCTGGACATATTTCGAACACCGAATGAAACGTAGCAATCAACATATCCGCAATGGGATAGCTCTGTGAGTTCCACCCATCAGGGAGTAGTTCCAAGTGGATGTGGTATACATGCATATATTTGTAGACTCTCATCCTCGCCGACTAGAGGCTAGTATCATGGCAAGAGGCGATATAGCACGGTGATGCCTGTTCGGAGTTCCTAAATTTTTGTCTGGTGTTCCTAAGTCAGCTGCACATATTTTAAAACTATATGAACCTGATTTCTTCTCACCCGCTATTCATGAGCTAAGTTTAAATGTTTAGCCTCGAGTGTAATATGTTATGTATATCTGATGTCAGTAGCTTACTTAAGCTCAGAGTTGGTACCCCTGCTTCATTTCCCTTTATTGTAATAGAATTAAAATCGTAAGCAATGTTCTGAACTGGATATCTTTGAGAATATTTTCGCTCACTTTGCTATCTTATTATTTCATCAATAAAAATATTTAGACCACCATTTCAGAATTGGTCGAGTGCTGAAAACCGACTGCATAGAGACGTGTCCAACAATGTGTCTTACACAGAGGTTAGGCATCTCATGTCTTTTCGCGCTTTGTCTCTAATGACCTCGTTGAGCCGTGCTCACTCCGAACTATGCGTTTTCTTGAGCTTGGCTGTCTATCTGTTTGGTTTCCCGCCGTTGTTGCGGTTATGCCCTGGTTCTTCGTCTTTCTACGTGTGGCAGTAGCGATGTGCATCGATATTTGCACCATGTACCATCTTGTGCATGTAGTTTCTTGCTAGGGGGATTGTGAGCAGTCGGTCGGTTGGTGCGGACCAGGGAGGATATCTCCGTGCGGTGCAGTCGGCTGGGTCCACTGGCGGCCCCAGCACAGTGTCGTTGCGTGTGTGAAGCTGTCCGATCGCTACGAGCTTCGTCTCTCACCGACCCAGGACGAAAAAGCTGAGTGGTGTGTTAAAGTACCCAAACCACGTCCGTTCATGTTGTGTCGTTCGTTTCGGTAGTTCGTTGTCGGGGAGCTTGTCCTGTGAGCAACACCGAGTGTTTGTAGTGGTGAAATCGAGGCGCCGTGCAGGAAAATTAAATACATTAGTTCTCTACAATTTAAGTGCACCAGCGGAATTTTCTGCCCTGTGGCCGTTAGTGTTCTGGTTACCGGCCCTGGCCACTGACGTAAATTCTGGCAGTGTTCTTTTTTGGTAAAGTTAACTACATTACTTTATTTCAAATTCAAATTCAAGTGTACCAGTGGAATTTTCTGCCTTGTTACCATTAGTGTTCCAGTTACCTGCTCTGGCCACTAACGTAATTTCAGGCAGCGTCCTCTCCTCACCTGTTGTCGCTATCCAACATGGTGTGTAGTTTGACAGCTTAGTACATATTTCATTCTGGATAATCACGTCCGTAACAGTTTGGTCTTTGCGTTTGTATGTACCGATGGTGGCAAGCAAGTCGTTTGGTCGGTTGGTCTGTGACTGTCTCTTGATTGGGTTACTGATGGATCAAGTGTAGATGAGCCCATCACCTGTCTCATTTAAATGAACGTTAATGTTTCGAGGGCAGGTCCACCCCCCACCACCCTGGAGGCGTCTGAGTGCCGTTGTCTATACTGTCCTTTTCATGGGTATTTAATGGTCTGTTGGTAAGCTATTATAAATAATGCTTTAAAAGAAAATTTTTTTATTGTGTTTTATATAAATCAATTTATGTAAATCAATTTATGTAAATCAATTTATGTAAATCAACTGTCGGCCTTCAGTAGCTTAAAACCTTATTGTTAAATGTAATTATTGTCCTTCCGTTTCTTTTTCATTTAGTGGCCATTGTAAACTTAAAGGTTAAGGTATTTTTCAATTTCTGGAAAATCAACTGCGGGCCTTCAGCCGCCTAAAGCCTTATTCTCAAAATTTCCCATTAAGCGAAAACATTGAGGCGTTCTGCCTCACAAGATTATGGTAAAATATTTTAAAATTTTGAAATTTTATTGTGGCCTTCAGCCGTTTGTTTTGCACCTTGTATATGTTTGTTCTATTCACTTTGTCTTGAGGCTTTCCGCCTAGCTGTGATAATTATTTCATTTGCAATTTTAACTGCATGTCTTCAGTTACTTGACATTTATCTTGTTGCTTTTTAAGATTTCTGGTTTGAAGGCCTTCAGCAATGAAAGAATTGGATTTTGAAACTCGTAGTTGTAAAGGTTCGGCTATGTGCCGTTTTGGTTTAAAGGTGTTATTAAATTACAATTTTGAAGTGAAACTTACGGACACTTTACTTGGCTCTTTCTACAATCCTAATCACCTGTTCTGCCCAGCGGGTGTAGCGGGCGTCTTACTCATAGCAGAGCGTGGTTACACTCGTGTTTACCAATCTAGTTGCGGTCAGTTTCACTTTTGTTTCCATTGTGTCAGTGGCATCGTATTGTTTGGCTTGTTATTGCTTCAGGTGTTAAGATAATGGAAGTCAGACGGTGTCCGGGGATTGGCCTGCTAAGAAGAGACCATCTCATTTACGAGTAAGCATTAAGGCGTTAACTGACGGAGGGCAGTGTTCCAAAATTGGTGTCCCTTTTTCGCGCTGCCGTGCTGCACCCGGTTGACGTCACCTCGGCAGTTATCTGTGCGACAGGTGCGGCCATCCGATTTCTTAGTGAGGCCCTTAAAGGCCTTGAGGAAACTATTGGTCTCCTAGAAGGAACCCAACCTAGTGACAGTCAGTTGGGTCGGGTGCGGGCACATTTCGTGCATTTAACTAATCGGGTGGCTGATTTTGAGTTCGTTAGATTTGGGAGAGCATCACAAAAAATCGAACGCTGAGTTGGGAACTCTGGTGAGCGTGTTGCAGTTTAAGCATACATGCTTGGAGTTGGATGGGAGGAAGTTCGAAGATAGTGACTCGCCCTATCAAGGGGAACAAGGGGGTCTGGCCGGGGGTGGCATTCTTCCAGCGGCTGTTAAGTTAGATGCCGTATTTGCTAAGTTGCCTAACTCTCTGGCTTATTTCTTTCAGGGTCTGACCGAATTGATTGTGGTGCGATTTGATCAAGTAGAAAATCTAATGTGGTTGTTGGTTCATCTCGAACAGCATACGGCCGCTTTTCGCGTTCCGCACCACGTGATCCGGTCGTTGCTATACCCGCTAGCTAGAGGCGAGTTGCACAACATCCTTTCACGAGCCATGGCCGAAGAGTTTAACTTGCAACAATTCAGGGGGGCTCCTAATTAGTCAAAGGTTAACGACCGGGGTTCGGGAACAACTTGAGTGTTGCCACATTTGGGAAGTGCAGCGGGGTGACGAGCAGTTATATCAGTATGTCGATAGAGTCCGCACAGCCTCCTTGGTCTTGCTGACTGAATTACCTGAACGCGAATTAGTTTATATCATTCTCAAGGGAATGCGTGCGGCGGATAAGTCGCATTTTGTTTCCCGTAAGTAGCCTGAGGCCTGGCGAGAACTCCGTGATATGGTTGCAGCACCATCCGCATTACCACTTGAGAGCCACGGGCGTCGGGAAGGTGCACAGCGCGACATAGGGGCCGACTCCCGATTATCTACATCCGTTGAAGTTAGCAAAAGAGAATCCAGGCGTTGTTTCAGATGCGGCAGTACAGTTCATTTGGCAGGCTCTTGTGATCAGCCTCGTACTCTTGGAGCTAGTAGATGATGCCGGATTGGCACGCGAACACAAGTTCGAACCTTTAGGCCTTGGTGTACTCACTTGGTCACCCCCGATCATCCCCTTTGCCTTACGTTTGTTCTCGGGTATGTGGAAAGCCCGTTTGCGCTCTCTTGGATTCCGGTAGTTCCTTGTCATTATTGAATTTTGAGTGGTTTTTGGAATTTGGGTACCTTACTAGATTTCGTTCAGGCCCATCCCCGGTGCAGAGATGTCGGATGGCCAATGGCCACGTGTTACCTTTGTAGGGCTACGTCCGGGGGGTGTATCGGTTGCCGATTTTTCCTGGCCTGTATCTTTAGCTTTGGTTAAGGGACTGCCTGTTAATCTAATATTGGGGTGTGATTTCATTTATGAAACCAGGCTCATCTTGGATTATTCCAGGCACACCTTTTCCTTGAAGTTCTTTCCTGGTGAGAAGTTTGGCCTTTGCGATTGCGCTAAGCCTGGTGTATGGCGAACTGCCGGGACCTTCGGCGTAGAGGTTGTAGCTAATGAATTTGATCTGGACCATCTCTTGCTCAATCAGGCGTCTCAGCTACGCGATTTGTTGCACAGATTTTCTCAACTGCTTAGCGATAACCTGGGTATCACCAACGGTCTTTAATATTATATCCGTTTGTCGAATGACACCTCTGTTAGGCAATCTCCATACCGCCTCTCACCCCGAAGGTTAAGATATCTCAAATGCTGGAACAAGGAGTCATCAGACCCTCTACTTCTGCTTATGATTCTCCAATTTTTCTTGTACCTAAGTATCAGGGGCGGGATTTCAGACCTGTCGGTGACTGTCGGCGTTTGAACGCCAAGGTTGTACGCGAATCAGTACCTTTGCTGGATCTGCATAATTCTTTTACTTGGTTTGCGGCGCTAATTGGTTTACGTTCTTGATTCGAATCGGGTCTATTATCAAATTCCGTTGGCTGAAGAATGTAAACATGTCACTGCCGTTTGTACTGATTGGAACTTTTTCGAGTTTAACAGAGTTTTAACTGTGAGTTAGCTACCGTTTATTGGCTAATATTCTTGGGGACTTGAAGTCAGTCTGTGTTGACAATTATTTCGATGACTTGGTTATCTATAGCCGTTCGTTTGCGGATCATTTGGAGCATATCCAGCAAGTTCTTTCGAGGTTACAGCGAGCTGGTCTAACTGTTAAACCTTGTAAAATTACGCTAGTTAGGCGCGAGGTATCTTCGTTAGGCCATAGCTTGGGGTCAGAGTATTCGCATTGACCAAGACTGGACGAAAGCCCTGCGGGCATTGCCTCCTCCTGTTGATAATCGGGGAATCGCTAGATTTATAGGCATGGCAAATTAATTTAGGAGTTTTGTGCCCAGTTTTGCTCAGTTGGCGGCACCCTTAAATCAGTTACGACGTAAAGGCGTGCGGTTTGAGTGGGGACCTGCCCAGGAGGCCGCCTTTGAGCATATTAAGACAGCTGTAGCCAACCCGCCGGTTCTTGGGGTACCCGATTTTAGCAAAAGATTTATCGTGCAGACTGATGCTTCTAATGCCTGTATTTCAGCTGTTCTTCTCCAAGAATTTGAGGGGCAGAGACAACCATTAGCTTACTTGTCTTGGCGGTTAACATATGCCAAGCTTAAGTACTCTGATGGGAAAGTTGCATAGGTCACACCAATATTCAAGAAGGTAGTATGAGTAATCCACTAAATTACAGACCCATATGGTTACCGTCGATATGTAGCAGGATTTTAGAACATATATTGTGTTCGAACATTATGATTTACCTCTAAGAAAACTCTTTATTGACACATAGTCAACATGGGTTTAGATAAATCGTTCCTGTGAAACACAACTAGCTCTTTATTCACATGAAGTGTTGAGTGCTATTGACAAGGAATTTCAGATCGATTCCGTATTTCTGGATTTCCGGAAATTGCGTGTTTATGGAAAATCTTCTCAGTTATGTGACTGGATTTGTGATTTCCTGTCAGAGAGCTCACAGTTCGTAGTGAATGAGGGAAGTCTTCGAGTAAAACAGAAGTGATATCTGGCGTTCCCCAAGGTAGTGTTATAGGCCCTTTGCTGTTACTTATCTATATAAATGATTTGGGAGACAATATTAGCAGCTGTCTTCGGTTGTTTGCAGATGACGCTGTCGTTTATGGAGTAATAAAGTCATCACAAGATCAAATCAAACTGGAAAACGATTTATAAAAAATATCTGAATGGTTCGAACAGTGGCAGTTGTCCCTGAATAACGAAAAGTGTGAGGTCATCCATATGAGTGCTAAAAGAGACTCGTTAAACTTCGGTTGTCCTAAGTCCATCTTAAAAATAGCAGTTTCGTGTCAGCATGTATCAGTCTAGGTGGTAGGCGACTGTCGGCGTCCGCAAGACGCAGGATGGTCTCGGTCGGTGAAGCATGCTGGGATCTACAAATGGTCTCCTGTCTTAACCAACGTGTGGCGTCACCCCCGTACAACAGGGGCCGCTGAGGCGAGAATACGTAGTCTGCACTCCAGCGTTGTGGGACTGACAGCCCATGAGGCAGCTTAATTTGGGGTGCGCGGATGGCACACTCGCAGGTAGTGAGAACAGTGTCTATCGGCGACAGCTCAAGCTCCATTTCATGACACTGACCAGCATAGACTTCCCTCGCGCTTCCCGCAGGAGGTGACACACTGCTTGTCTAAAATGGACAGTATTTATATGAGCTCCGTCAGTCAATATTTCTGCAACAGTAGCGGTTTCCCTTCAGCTGAACCGGGTCCTAAGGCATGAGTGTTGCGCAATCCTGACATCGCTGCCTCGGGGCTAAGTATTTGCGCTTTCTCAGCGGTACGGCAGCCCTGATGTGCTGTGACGGTCTCACAAATTCGCTTTTCAGGTGTCCCACATGATGGATTCTGTGTGAGTATAGCCTGAACACGGATTACTGTGCAAGAACACCTACCAGAAATTCTCACGCCCACCCCATCACCGCTGCCATGACATCTATGTCTGTTGAGTTGTTAGTTGTTAGGGGTTGCTTCCGCTATTTCAACCAAAGCCATGGTTCAAGAAACACTTACCCTCTTTCTAAGAGTAGAATAAAGTCCGTGATGATACCGGGAATTAAGGCATTAGTTGGGACATGAAATCTGATAGGCGGCAGGCGGCTGTGGTTAATTCGTATTGTAGTACTTCATTGGAACTAAATAGATGGCTTCCGCCAGAGGTTCGAGTCCTCCCTCGGGCATGAGTGTGTGTATTGTTCTTAGCATAAGTTACTTTACGTTAGTTTAAGTAGTGCCTAAGTCTACGGACTGATGACCTCAGCAATTTGGTCCCTTAGGAACTCACACACACAAACACACGAACACACACACATACACACATACACACATACACACACACACACACACACACACACACACACACACACACACACACACACACAAACACACGTATACAAAAAAACACTCAAACAACACACAGTAGATCGTGAAACCCACCCAACACGCTCAGGGTAGGAAAGGATCAAACATCAACAAGTGGAAGGGAGACTCATCAGATAGTTCGTCGTTTTCACCAAATTATCATTTCATTAAGAAAAACATACTGATAAATGCCATATCAATAACATGAACAGCATCAGAAATATAGTGACATATAAAGAGGCAATCTACTGAGATTTACAAATATAAGCAAAAGGAAGCAGTATTCAATAATCACAAAGCATATGAGTTTATAACACTAAAAATGAAATTTGTATCGTAATTTACAAAATTCACGAGTTAATCCCACCAAACTCCACAGCCTACAACCCTGGCGGCAGTCGCTCAATCCAGGTATAGCTCCCAGGAACAAGACAACTTCTCAACTTTTATTAGGTATGGCAGTCGATGCGGCAAAGCGTTTCCGCGCCAATAACGTAGACCTCGGGCACTGGCCAGGACGCTGCCAAGGTAGCGGCCCAGAAGTAAAGGCTGCATACACAACGGTAGACTCGCGTGTTTCGTAGTCAACAGTGATCATTGATCACACACGAGGCAGCACTTTCAAACAATAACAGAATATACAGTCACAAATGATTAGACTCGCTTTAGCAACGTAAACACAATTTGTAATGTTGGATAAAACAACTAGTTAAAGCGAAACTTAAATAAATACACAAGGCCTTTAATCAGATCAGGGGAAACTCGCTATGGTTGACAGATAATTAGAATGGATGTTTACGTACAAATGGGTCTGAGCACTACGGGACTCAACATCGGAGGTCATCAGTCCCCTAGAACTCAGAACTACTTAAACCTAACTAACCTAAGGACATCACACACATCCATGCCCGAGGCGGGATTCGAACCTGCGACGGAAGCGGTCGCGCGGTTCCAGACTGAAGTGCCTAGAACCGCTCGACCACACTGGCCGGCTTTGACGTACACTCTGTCCAGGTAAGATGATAAGCGAATACATGTAACTGAGAAGGTGAAGGTGCAAACAGAGCAGCTGTAGTTAAACCCTTATGCAAAGCACATAATTTCACTCAGCAGTAGCCCTAAGTGATTCAGTTATGACTAAAACATATCAACGTAGGTTAGAATAAATAAACTATACTAAATCACAATTAGATTTCAAATTTATTCCCAGTACCATGACATTACCACCGGGTACAGTGCCACTCTCCGGTGTTACCACTTCAATTCACAACATCACATCCCATGTGGGTGCACACATACGGTTCACCAAGTAACAGAATCACGTGGCTTCAAAGAAGATGCACTAGCAATAATTGGCCGCTCTCAAGCCAAGGCATACTGCATGACAAACAAACACATATTATTCACTGAATAAGACAATAATATTGTGTGAATTTTCCTTTAAACAACTAAACCACAGAGCAAGAAGATACATAGGCAGTATGTCTTTAATCCCTTTTCATATAACAGTAGGAGGCCCCCGTCACCAGAGCACGATCTTCGTCACCTTCTTTAGCGGCTGCCCAACATTCGACAAGTTGCTCGGCGATCCGGTTGTGTACACGCGCTGTACATCCCAAATTTGCCCAACCAAACCCGGCCGCCAGGCACTGGTGCTCCAGCCGCCTTCCTTCCGTCACGTGCCGTTCACTCACTCACTTCGCCGCGCCGAGCCTCCACACCTCAACCAGGAAAACGAAAGATAAGTCACAAGGGATGTGATTATCGATACCGGCGTCACAGGTAGTTAGGGCAGCAAATCGAGCCGCCATGACTCAAAACGCTTAAAAAAGCTACAGCCGGTGAAAAATTACTTTGACACACGAATTGATCACCAAATGCGTTACAGATTTATTTTGATTATCAAATATCAAAGTGTAGAGAAGGTCACAGGATACGATCATTATTAGGATGTATATGTAACGTAAGCTGACAGAGGCAAAATTCGAAAGGCATCAAGTGAGCATTTTGAGTATCAAAGTCAGTTTTCACCGGCTTTATGACTTTTTGAAGCGACCTACTCAGCTGCAGTAAAGCACTGCAATATAGTAGTACTTGACATCAAGACTATGTGGCGTCTGTCACAATGGTACTCGTGCAAGCGTTGGAGCATTTGTTCAGAAGTAATGCATCCTTTCTGAGTTGCTATGAGCTGGTCGAGAGAGCAGAGAAGGTCGGTTTCCAGTGCATCATTGGGTAGGTTAGACTTCAAGAATGACAACTAATTGCAATCCTCAGCTGCCGACAGGTGTTGTTAATATACCTCGATGGGGACAACTGAAAATGTGTGCCCCGACCGGGACTCGAGCCCGGGCTCGAGCCCGGGCTCTCCTGCTTACATGGCAGACGCTCTATCCATCTGAGTCACCGAGGACACAGATGAATAGCGCGACTGCACGGACTTATCCCTTGCACGCTTCCCGTGAGGCCCTCATTCCCAACTATCCACAATGTATATACGTAATGTCCCTAATAGATATTTGCCCATCCTCTCATTACTGGCGCACAATAAGGTGACGATTCCCATAAGAGTTCGGGCAACCTCACGGGAA
This sequence comes from Schistocerca americana, assembly GCF_021461395.2. Lineage (NCBI taxonomy): Eukaryota > Metazoa > Arthropoda > Insecta > Orthoptera > Acrididae > Schistocerca > Schistocerca americana. The sequence continues at coordinate 747,731,125 of NC_060121.1, read as the reverse complement.
GCGTGCAAGGGATAAGTCTCTGCCGTCGCGCTATTCATCTGTGTCCTCGGTGGCTCAGATGGATAGAGTGTCTGTCATGTAAGCAGGAGATCCCGGATTCGAATCCCGGTCGGGGTAACATTTTCAGCTGTCCCCATTGAGGTATATCAACAACACCTGTCAGCAGCTGAGGGTTTCAGTTAATTATCATTTATTCTAGCGAATCGGCACTGTCATTAATGGTTTCTGTTCTTCCGAGAGCAGTTACTATCTTCATATATAGGTTAGATTTCAGGGTACGAGCACTTCCAGTGTTTTATCCACCCACTACAAAATGGATAAGTCACATTTACCGTGGTACTTCCGGTGATGGTACCTGAAAGATGAGAAGTGAGTCCCGAGATATAAAAGGTTATGTTACTGATTAGAAAACCACTTCCTTGCAGCTCTATTCGTATCACACCCTCAGGCCGACCTTGCTCATAACACCGTACAATATCCAATATTCATTTGCTCTCGAAAGAGTGTTGCTGTGCCTGGACATCCCACGGGCCCCACATCCGCTTTTGTTCACCAAAAACAGTGGCTCTGAGCACTATGGGACTTAACAGCTGTGGTCATCAGTCCCCTAGAACTTAGAACTACTTAAACCTAACTAGCCTAAGGACAGCACACAACACCCAGTCATCATGAGGCAGAGAAAATCCCTGACCCCGCCGGGAATCGAACCCGGGACCCAAAAACAATGTTCATATGTGTGTGAAATCTTATGGGACTTAACTGCTAAGGTCATCAGTCCCTAAGCTTACACACTACTTAACCTAAATTATCCTAAGGACAAACACACACACCCATGCCCGAGGGAGGACTCGAACCTCCGCCGGGACCAGCCGCACAGTCCATGGCGGCAGCGCCTGAGACCGCACGGCTAATCCCGCGCGGCCCGCTTTTGTTCCCCCTAGGAATAATTGCACCTTGCAGGCTCCTGTATTCCATCGTTCAGTTGCTGGTTAATGAATTCTGCCTTAATTGCTTATAAATGACGGGTTTCCCGAAGTGACTTTTGAGGTCACTCGTTACTTAAGTTCAGTCATAAACTCTCGCTGCGTTGCTAGAGTTGCCACAAGGATTAAAGATTTTCTCAAATTTTTTCAATAGCTACAACATCGCTAATTTCTCCACTCCTTCCGAATGTTCCACTTTCGCACATAATGAAGACTTACTTATGGTTTGCTTATAGCTCGGGATCTCATCTTGATCTATCTAGATCATTCTTATATAGAACTGCTGAAGTGCCTACTAACAATCCTTTTGATGAAATAATATCATCAGCGCTGAAATTATCCACTCTGACGGGAACCACTCGTTCACCGTCCACTACCTGCATGCATACAATAACCCTGCTTACATGACATTGTGATGCATCTAAACTATCATTCTGCTCCAGTACCACTAGAACACACAATACGTTTAGAGGCAGTTCCCTTTCTACATTCACCCAAAGAAGTTTCCATATGCCTTGCAGAACATTATCATGCTAATTGAGTCTTAATAGTGTTGCACGCACTTTAGAAACGAACCCTACTTTAGCGCGTCGTTGGCAACTCATTTCCCCACTTGGAACAGCGTCCCACATGTTCCATCGTGTGTTGCTGAAGATCAATTTTAGCATGACGGTTATAAGAGAAATCTAACCTCAGGACCGATCTTCCATACTCTCTCGCAACCGTCATGTTCCGAATGAAATCGTAATATTGCTGAACACAGCGACATCACATCAGTTATCCTCTAATTCATGAAACCTGTAACGTAAAGTGGTTTAACCGCCTCTTCCCCAAGAGGTACAGACTCGCCGCAGGTATGTGAGCCCCCGTGTCTGACAGTAAGCTATTCTCTCATCCGTCTGCTACGACAATCAAGCAACTCCCCACCTCTGCATATGTCTACACATCATTGAGACTTAACAGGAATTTTGTCTTTCGGATTTGGAGTTTACATTACCATCAGTCCACAGATTATGATTTTGCCTCTTACTTCTACTTCTACTCCACAACTGTTACATTGCGATTGCCAACTCTCCCTCTGAAAGTGACCCAAATGTCCGCAACGATAATGCTTCAGATTAGTAGGTAAGACTTTCCTTCCATCCTATACTGTTGTCAGTACGTCTATCTCAAAGAGTTCTGTGGCTACGATGATGAAGCCAGCCAGGTCCTTCAGGGGCTCCGCCCGCATCTTCCTCGACGCATCAGGCGGTAGCCCCCTCAGGAGCTCATCTAACGCACTATGTTCTGCTTCCTGCAGAATAATTTCATTCGCTTCGCCATTCCCTGTCAGGTCGTAGGTATTGCCGTTAATCTTTCTTATTCTATCCAAAAAATGTTCTACTGATTCACTTTACCTCTGCGACATTTCACGTAATTATTCAAAAAAACTTCTGGTGCTAATCTGCTTCCTCTAGCACTGTACCAGAAATTCTTTAAATCCCTCTAATGTAAGACAATTTCTTAAGTGTTCGTGATACATAACACTGCCCCCATTAAGAACAGCTTGGTCATTTGTAGTAACTGTTCACTCTTCAGAAACCCAGCCTTGCAACTGACAACAGGTCATCTATGGATGCCAACACACCCTCCGTTGCCTTACTTGAACTAGGACAAACCAGAGTAGCGGAAATTGAATCTACTGAGAGGGAGCAGAATGGACGAAACCCTGTATTCTCTTCAGCAGCCAAATGTTTATGCATTTATATATTATCCGCTTTCATTTGAGCTAACTGAGGGACTAAAGACTGTACCTCCATTGGCATATTAGCCCCCTGTGTTTCTGAATCTGACATTATGGAATCCCTACCCAGGCCGCGCGACCGGTACGGTCGCAGGTTCAAATCCTGCCTCGGGCATGGATGTGTGTGATGTCCTTAGGATAGTTAGGTTTAAGTAGTTCTAAGTTCTAGGGGACTGATGACCTCATATATTAAGTCACATAGGGCTCAGAGCTATTTGAACCAATCCCTATACAGGAAACAAATAGTAGAAAAACAACATGGGCTACCTCTAACCACTGTCTGTAATCAGAAGTCACACTCCTTGCTCATAATGAGCTACATTGCCCATAACAGCTCCTCAGAAAACCATATATGTTCACTTGCCACAAGTTGCATAGGAAACCATAATCGAGCATCTATAGAAGTCCAACTGAATTGCTGGGGAAAAAAATTGCACTCATCCTACTGGATCTTTATGATGGCACATGTCAGTGGCAGTAACAGCTGTGACTCTACTTGAGTGAACGAGCTCTAAGGTGGGTGGTGGGACTGAGCGGCTTGTGATGAAGACCTTCAGCTCTCCATCCCATGCATGGTTGCAGCGGTCTGGTCGATAGATACCAAGTAGATGTCTGATGTCCAGCCATAAAACGATAAATTTCACACATTCATTTATTTCGTTTCAGAATACATCATCGTAGATGCTAGGCGATGGTCAGCGCCACATTCAAGTAGGCTGGCCCCGGTTAGTGAAGATCAGAAAGCACCGTCCTGTCACGGCCAGTGTCTAGCGCCTCCCCCGTACACCTGGCAACAACTGAGCCGAGGCTACGTGGTAAACTCCCCTGCAGTGTTGCTCTGAGTCAGGCAAGTGGTAGCTGGTTTGTGGTAGCTGCCGAACGTGGCTAACAGCAGTAACCATTGCCTACAGAGGGCCTCGAACTGCGGCAGAATTACCCCACCCAAGCAATGACGGCTGGGCAGCTACGGGACTCCGGCGCAAACTGCTGAGCTCCAATGCAAGCAGCCTCCAGTGGATGGAAGTTAACCAGTAGGTGGCCCATCGGCTGTAAGGCTTTCGGATTTATGAACGGATAACAGATTCACAGCTAGTGAAAGCGTCTCCTGCTCCTCTTCAGGGTGCTGACAGGCGTGGACTTCCCATCGTAGTTGTTTGCAGGTAGTGAGTGGCAGAGCTTATCTGAAGGGGCAGATTTACAAGCGCTCGATGAGCCATTATTTCTGCAAAGGCTAAGTTTTCCCTCCAGCAGAACTGGAGCCTTAGGTATAGGTATAGCCGTAGCGATTATGACATCACATCCAAGGTGGTTCAATCCTTGCAACGCGTCAGGTAAAATGCAACCCTAATGTGCTGTGCCGGTGTTGCAACTTCACTTTCCAGGAGTCCCAGGTGACGACTACAGCAATGTCAGTATTATCTGAATATGGCTCTATGTGCCAGAACGTCTACCACCGAGATTTCTTGCTCCGCCCTCCCATGACATCTGTCTGCCGATTTGGTGACAGGTTTCTTCCACTAGGTTAAACAAAGCTGCGTTGCAACAGAGGAAGCTGAGAAGAGATTATCCATGACCAGCGACGATTTGTATAGCCATTCGAACATCTGGAGCTTTTTTTTTTATTTTTTGAGTCATCTGTCTTCTGGCTGGTTTGATGTGGACTGCCATAAACTCCTTCACTGTTCCAACCTCTTCTTCTCAGAGTAGCTGAATGTGTTCCAGTCTCCATCTTACTCTACAACTTTTATTCTTTACAGATCTTTCAATTACCCTGGAAGTTACTCTGTGATGTCTTAACGTATGTCCCACCATCCTGTCTCATCTTCTTGTAAGAGTTTTCCATAAATTTCTTTCCTCGTCGATTCTACGAAGAACCTTCTCGTTTCTTATCTTATCAATGCATATAATTTTCAATATTCTTCTGTAGCACCACATCCCAGATGCTTCTGCTCTCTTCTGTTGCCAGTGCTAGTCTGCTTTTTAAGTCCTCCTTGCTCCGAGGGTCATGGGTTATTTGCTGCCTAGATAATAGAAATCCTTAACTTCTACTACCTGGTGATCACCAATCCTGATATTAAGTTTCTTGCTGTTCTCATTTCCACTATTTCTCATTACTTTCGTATTTCTTCGATTTACTCTCACCTCATATTCTACATTCGTTAGACTTTTCATTCCATTCAGCAGATACTGTTATTCTTCACTTTCATGGGGGATAGCAATTTCATCAGCGAATCTTATCATTGATGTCCTTTCTCCTTGAATTTTAATTCCACTCTTGAAACTTTCTTTCATTTTCCTTATTTCTTCTTCTATGTATAGATTGAACAGTAGGGGAGAAAGACTACATCCATATTACCTTTTGGAAAATATTTTAATTAGACTGAAATTAATGTTCAGCTAATGGCACCGTTTGTATGTGCGACTTTCGAACTTCACGTAAAGATACGTCACCTTAAAATACTCCGGACAGGAGTAAGACTATGATAGTTCACATTTCGTCCACCGGTGCATCAGACTATGGTTTAAGGTAAGGTTGAACCATCTGAAGGATATCTTGCTTTGTTTCGATTTTACGTGAAAAACCAAAAACCAAAGAAAAAAAATGGTTCAAATGGCTCTGAGCACTATGGGACTTAACATCTGAGGTCATCAGTCCCCTAGAACTTAGAACTACTTAAACCTAACTAACCTAAAGATATCACATACATCCATGCCCAAGGCAGGATTCGAACCTGCGACAGCAGCGGTCGCGCGGTTCCAGACTGAAGCGCCTAGAACCGCACGGCCACACCGGCCGGCTGTTTTTTTATTCGGGACCCTTTGCCCGTTTTCAAGATACGATGGTTTACTGTCGAGCTAAATGTAGCACATAAAATTCGTTCTTACGTCATTTGGACTTTCAGAAATGTTTAAAGAAAATAAAATAAATAAAAATGCATTCTTGCGATTAAATTTAAAACTCGCTTTCAAAAATGTAGCTTCATTGAGATTTTACGTGCAAAAAACATGTTTTTTTGTGAGCTCTGTACGCGCGCCGTTTCTGTGTTTCAGACATGTGCAAATCGGTTCAAATTTTGTAAGAATGTAGGCAGACACATGTAATTAACGGTCGTCTTGTTGTTTTTGTGAAAGCTTTATCTGTTGCCTTGATACAAGCAACAAAGTTCGAAAGACAATAAAAAAACCTATACTTTATCAGTCGACGCCCGAGTCAACAGGGATCTAGAACGGTTGCCGAACTATGACCGTCTAACGTCAAAATTCTTGTAGAGCAAAAATTGGGAACCAAAAGAAAATTGTTGCTATGGTAGCACAAAAAGGCGAATATATTCTGGGCAGAGTTAGGGAAGTAAAAGGAAGTAACTAGTTTTTCAACTTACCTGGCAGCTTCGAAGGCCATTAAATCATCTTTATGTGATCGCCCTACTTTACGAGTTAACCTTACTTCCCCAGCGAATTGAGTTCTCTTATACCCACCCGCTTTTACTTGTATGGTGAAGGGTGACCATCATCAGGTTCATAAGATTATGCACAGCATCATGTTAGGCGAAATCATTAATGACAGTTGATAAAACCAAGGATTAGACACTACTATCACATCATAATATAAGTTACACCATCAGTCTATAAAAACTGTTCTAGGTAGTGCACTCATTCATGTTGTAAGTGCAACCGACGTCCTATGAACAGATCCATATTTCACAGAGCCGACTGCAAGGCTGATCACTGTTCTACTGCATTAATAGTTAATCAGCTGAGCTGTTCGCTTTGTGAAGTATGGATCTGTTCATAGAGCGTTGTTTGCACATAATGTCAATAACTTAAAACAATGGAATGTTTATGTGACATGAAACAGTGCTATTTTCAACACACATACACACACACACACACACACACACACACACACACACACACACACACACGCACATACATACATACACGCACACAAGTTTGAGGTGTCACAGTGTTATTTCCAGGTGTAACTTAGTGCTTCCATGTCTAAAATACCTGTACTATTTATGAATGAAAACAATTACACACACAAAACCAGAGTTAGATCTTTGTACCACACCCAGTGCAAAGCACAGTAGAGCCTCAGATTAAATATTTTGATGGCCAATTTGTTTATTATTGTTATATAACTGTAAAAAAAACACATGTCGGCTAAAATAATATGCTAAGCTTGCAAGGCAGCGGTAGTTGTCAGTTCCAAACTATCAAATAGGTATTTAATTTCAAATAGTATCCTAATACCAGAAGGTTTCAGAGTATGTATGCCGTAAACGGACATCAGGTGTCAGCTATCGGAAGAGTGCAATTATTGTATAACTTACAACATTTAAGTTTTATGTTGCAAGATAAGATTAATACCCCAGCAAAGGGGTAGCTGAAATATTTGGGTGATTTGGATAAATAGTTGAAAGCATAGCACCTCTTGTTTATTACCCGTCCATACGTGTATTAAATCGGATGTTAAAACTACTGTCCAGTTTTTATTTCATCGCTGTGTAATATTGTTTCCACTGTGTGAGAGCATAAGTCAAACAGTCATCAACAAGTGTATCTCAATCTGCAAGTTAGACAAGCAGTGACACATGTACTTTGAAAGAGAATTTAGAAGTGAAAATATTTGACTTGTGGCCCATTGTGTCATGTACCAAGTGTGGTGTGCTTTGTTCGTCGACAAGTATAGCTTACATACACGTGCAGCCTAGCTTGCTAGTACCAATGAGAAAAGACATCTATCTCGTAGTGTATGTATTTAGATAAATAATGCAGATAATTTTGAGTGTTATTTTATTTCGGTGCAAATATAGATTTTTCATTGGTAATGAGAGATTTTTACTGTCTTTGACACAAGCAAAACGAGCAATGTTTAAGATACTAACATATCGCATTTGGTCAATTTCGATGTTATACCTGCGTATTACGGCAATATGCAGTTTAAATGATGCAGCGGATTGAAGACGTCGCCAAATCGCACTAATTTCTGTACGTTTTGTTATGCTAAAATGTCAGAAAGCGTGACATCGGTGGATCAACATGATACAGCGGTTGGTATTATTTAGTGTCTGGTTAGGGAGATACAGTCTCAAAACTTTTTAGAGGGTCTCGGCACCATACCCTATCAGTAACTGTCACATCCTTCCTCGAAAGTTCGTTTTTGTACTCCAGTGGAAATATCCACAGGTAGGACCAAGATGAACATAATACAAAAAGCTAAATTAGAGAGTCAATTATCTCAATTACAGTTTTCTAAAGGAGAATATGATACATTATGGTATCCCCCTTACAAAGATGCTCACTTAGGTGCTTAACGGTTTTCTACCACAACTGAAAGACGTATATCGTGATAAAAAGAAATCATTTCTCCCATAAGTAGTGGTAGTTCTGCCCTGAGACTTCACGCTATGCAGAATGTACAATTCTTAAGCGCCAGAAAACATTTTGAATAAGCTACCGAATTCTTAAAGTTTAATGGACACAGACACTTACAAATGCACTTTTCTATTATAGCGCAATTGAAAAAATGGGCCTGTTTAACTACTATTTGACTACTGTGCAGTGAGCAATGACTTATTAAGACGGTGATCCAAAACTGAACGTTAGTTTTCTGCTCGTAGCGTCCGGCTGTGCAGTGAGGTTGTTTCCTCAGTTTTGTAAACTTTTTATGTTAAATACAAAGATTAATTAAACACTCGGCACCAACATATACTTCATGAATATCTTTCGCATGCAAAATGACAGTAACGTGTGAGAACCTTCTACACGAAATTAAGCAAGCAATAATTGTCTTAGAAGCACCTGTCGGTCTACCTCTCTGCACCTGAAACCTGACAGTATCCAAAGAAAACATACATTTTATTATTGTAGAGAACGTGGGTTTGACGTATACTGCATCGGAAGAAATGGTTACGCAAAGTTCAGGAAGTCACGCCAACTCTTTCGCCGGGACGTGGGTTGGGAATGGTGGCGATAACTGGAAGCGAACGGCGAACGACTAGTAAGACATCTCTGCTATAATTACACTTTCATTCACGGTAAATGTAGACGGTTTACCTGCGGTCAGGGGGTAGCGTCTTTGACTAGAAATCGAAACACCCGCCTTTTCATGTTCGAAACCAGCCGCAGCCTAAAATTTTAAATAAAAATCATCGGTAATGGTGGCCGAAGACTGTCGGCTTAACAGGTCACCCTCGCTCTGCCAACGGCCTTCTTAAACAGGGCGGAGGAGCGGACAGAAGTTTAGGGCACGCTATTGCCCTGGGGTGAGAAACTGCCCCTGAAGGACAGAAGAAACAGAATTGTTTAACGGCATGAGGATGCAGAAAGCAATGGAGACATGCAGCGTATACATTCATAACGTGACCCGTATTTCAAAACGTGTCATGATGATCTCTCCATTGGCAAAACGTTTCGAATTGGTCCCCACTCGGACGTGCGGTAGGGGCTGCCAAAGGGGAAGTGCTCATGAGAAAAAGATGGAATATCCAACTATGGGATAACATTCTAAGAGCGGAGTCTGGAATGTCAGAAGTTTCAGCGTAGCAGGAAAACTAGAAAATTCGAAAACGAAAGTACATTGGTTCAGACTAGATATTGTGTGTGTGTGTGTGTGTGTGTGTGTGTGTGTGTGTGTGTGTGTGTGTGTTTGCGCGCGCGTTGAGGGGGTATGCGATGGAGTCGGACGTTGTGGATAATGATTTTGATAAAGACGAGGAGCAGCTGCTCCATTGTCGTGAGCTTCGCCGTACAGAAGGATCATGGCGTTGTATTCTGCAAACGTATACTCAATTATGTTGCTCTAAAACTCACAGACACGTGAATGAGGCTCGAACCATGTCACAGAGGTAGAACAGACGGCAAATGACATCAGCCGATCCAACGTGGACATCAGCCCACATGACTGCACTGTTGCATATCTACCTAGCAAGAATGTTTTCAAATGGCTGTAGCACGGAGACGGTACTTTTCCGCACACGGGTTCCAATTCAAAATGCTGCCTATGGCGGCTAATCTGCAAGTGCTAGAAGTCTGTAACGGGATACAAAGCAAAGGAGGTAGGCCTCTAAGCCAGTAGAAACACGGTTGGAAGATTTTAGTTCGATTTTCTGGTCAGCTTCCTAGGTCACGGTTCTAAACGAGCTCTGGTGTGCGTGGATGCTTCTTCTAAGTGTTCGCAACTGTTTAATACATGGATTGCGACAACGCAAGCTTTGGTACAGTGGTAAAGGGGATAAATGGCACCTTCGGTCGATATCATCATTGGTATCAGGTAATACTACAGCACTCGCATACAGAGTATTTAAGGACTTTTATTTCGGGTCGGCAATACGACAATCTATTACCACGACGTCGCAATACCCTTTAGAGTCGTATGCACAGAGGCCACAATTTACGGTGGGCTTTGATCAGTTACCATTGTTTAGAATAAACTTTTTGGATGAGGCTCTGGTATCGCTGATGTTATCGTTCACTATCAAAAAACATTAAACAAACAAGGACACTAATGCTGGCCTGATGTTTGCGTTTAGAGCCTACTCCCTACTGGCTAATTTATGGTATCTTGAAGTATTGTTGTCAAGCAAAATATTCACTGAGGAGATTACGTAGAAATAGTGCAAATCATATAGCGCCACAGCGGAGAACACGCTACTATAGCCGTGAAGGTGCCCGTCCTAATGCATTTAGGGTGAGGGACCTAGTGTGTCTTCGGAATTTTGGGATATTGAACAACGCAGAGGCAAAATTAATGTTCCAACTTTTGACACGCTTTAAGGGGCCCGGTCAGATTCTCTGTTTACCCACTCTGGAAATGGGTTAGCTAAAGGCTTAACTACGGCACTGTTCTTCAAGAACACAATACAACAGTGCACAACACCTATGTTAGCAAACGAGTCAGTAACAAAGGTGAATTTAGAATTATATTAATACCGTCAGCTGCTCACGGGCGTTGATATATATATAAGGGGACATGTGAAAATGTGTGCCATGACCGTGACCCGAACCCGGAATCTCCTTCTTACATGGCAGACGCTCTATCCAACTGAGCCACCGAGGGCACAAAGGATAGTGCGACAGCAGGGACTATCTCGCGCACGCCTCCTGCTCGGTAACGTGACAGAGTATATGAGGCCACTGCATGGTTTACTGAGTATGTAAAACGAGATAATGATCTTAAAATAACGGGGGTTTGGAATTCAGTACTAGGAGAAGAAATTGAAGATGGTTGTTACTGGAGAATGTGGGAACGGCAATAGGATTGGTAGAAGAGAAAATAATACAAATGTGCAGTAAACTTCGGCTCGTAATTACGAATGCATCGTTCAAAAATCACAGCAAGATCCCAGCTGGAATATACCCGAAATCAGATATTGCATTCAAGGCGTACTCCGAAGCAGACTCAGATCAAAATTTGCTAATAAAAAGAGTAGGCTGGAGCTTAAGAGATTATTCAGGGAGTGTCACAATGGAAATATTTGGTGTACTGAAGTACTGAAGACGAAGTATGTGTGCAATTCTCTAAAGCAGTAAACACTGCGTTAGTGAATACCACAGTGGGCAGCCCAGCTCCAGAGAACTGGACGTCTCTAAAGAAAATACATCACAAAAGCTGGACTGATAAATAAGGAAGATAACTGAGAACAAATTGGGTAACGAAGGAAATACAAACATTGATCGACGAATCAATGAACTACAAAACTGTTCATGAAAAGACGCTAATACAGCTAAGTTACTTAGGAACGACATAAACAAGAAACATAGGAGAGTTAAGATGAAATGGCTGCAAGGAAACGTGAAGAAAGCGAAGAAGAAATTTTTGTCGGAAGGACTAAATCTGCATACAGAAATGTCAAAACGACATCCGGTGGAAAATCAGTGGAAATTCCGCTGTTAAAGACGCATAAACAAAATTACTTCAGTATTTCTAAAATAATTGGAGGGAAAAAGCAAACAAAATACTGTTGAGATAGGTGTGTACAGTAGATGAACTGGAAAAATACCACCATACTTACGGAAACATCTCATCAAGACAATCCGGTATATGGCATCCGCAGATACACTGATGAGCCAAAACAGCATGACCACTTGCTTAACAGCTCGTTTGCCCCTCTTTGTAACGAGATTCACCTCTGATTCTGTGTATCAGGGATCCGATAGCTTGTTGGTAGGTTTTTTGAGGCATGTGAAATTAGGTGCCTATGCATAGGTCATGTCAGCCACGTAAATAAAAGGCTGCTCATATGCGTACTCGATGATGGAGCCCTACATCGGCCAAGATGGGTTCCATAGAATTTACATCAGGAGAGTTTGGTCGCCGAGACGTCAACATGAATTCACCATCATGTTCCTCAAAGCACTGTAGCACGATTCTGGCTCCGAGACACCGAAAATTGTGGTGCTAAAAGATGACATCGGCATCGAGGATACATCAAGCGTGGTTCGCAGCTGTCACTTTATCTTCGATTACTAGCACAGGTACCCTCCAAGCGCAGGAGAATGTTTTCCACAGTATAATATTGACTGCGTCCGTGGCGCGCTGCACATTTCGAACCGTCGTTCACCTCGATGATGGCGTTTTCGGAGACGACCATCAACCTAATATAGCAAAAATGTGATTCACCCGAAGAGCTGACAAGTTTCCACTGATGGACAGTCTAATCCCAACTGTCTGGTACCCACTACAATAGTAACTGACGGTGTCGTTGGGGCAACATGTGAATACGTAGGATTGGTCTGCTGCGGAACTCCATATTCAATAATGTACGATGAACAGTGTCCTCCTAAACACTTGTGCATCACCATTGTGCTCTTTTAGAAGAGATGTCACATATCACCATCTATCCTATTTTACAGAACAGACAAGCTTCCGAATCCCACGTTCTATGAAGAGTCGTGGACGTCCAACTGTTTCGAGCGTGGTGGTAGTTTCACTGTCCTTCCATCACTTTCCGTAGATGTTCAAGACAATAGCTCGTGAACATTCAATCAGCTTTGCCGTTGCCCTAGTCAGAGTCGCTTATCTCAATAGATTTCGGAATTTAAAGACTATATCTTCGCAAAGGTGATCCCCCTCCCATATCTGCTCCGCAGTACTTTTGTTACCGCGTCTCGTGCTCGCAACGTTACGAGGAAGCATGCAAGGCCGTAGTGTGCAGTGGTCATAATGTTTTGACTTACCATTGCTGACAAGAATACTTTACAGAAGACCGTGGAAAAACTGAGTGTCTCTTAGGTGATAATCAGGTCGGCTTTAGGAAAGGGAAAACCACTAAATGACAGTTCTGATGGTGTGCTTGATAACAGTAGCACGGCAAGAAAAGTCAGTGTGTAAAATGCCTAATCTCGACGTAGTTTATATTAGCTTTTGACAACAATATCGAACCATCCATTTTGTATTACTTGACGCCACTGACTTTATATCGGCTTGCAAGGTGTTGTAAATGAATTTTTGAAATCTGATGATGGTCTGTAGACCGAAACTGGTTGTATAATGAAGAAACTTTTATAAGTTGCTCTTGGCGGTGAATCATGATTTTTTTAAATATTTACCAGCTGCAGGGCACCACCTGTTTAAAATATATTGAAAAAAGGATATGCTCTTGTAGTTCGGAAATAAACAACATCGAGCAGAAAATATACAACATACGCACTAACTGCTACCGAACGGCTAAAAAAACTGACACTGAATTTAAGGTGCAGTGTATCATCATAAACCCATTCAAATGAGTGAAAGGAGCTGTGAATGTACGGCCAAATTTTGTTGGTGACATCGGCCTGCTGAAACTGCTGACGAGGCAAATTCCTGAGTGCCTCTTCCACAAGGACCCATCACAGTGACGTGGCAAAAGCTTAGTTACTTGGGTTGAACAAGTTAAGTCACACGGAAGAGCACTTATTGCGTCGTCAGTTCATTGCGTGACTCTGAGTTTTCATCCAAGAGCATAACAACCAGCAATCATTTGTACCTGCGAAAGTGGCTGCAATTAAAGTTAAGGACAGGAGAGGTAGCATGAAATTACAGTGAACTTCGCAGTCTGTGATGCCTAGGCAGCTAATGAGCAGTTCTTTCTAAAATTTTAATGACATTCAGAAAACAGATAGACTAAAGCAAAAAATGGATGCATAATTCTTACTTAATTAATGAAAATGGCTCAAATTTCTGTTATGAACTGCTGCAGGTTGAATGGCACAAGTAAGTGTCGGTTCCAAAATACAACACCTCGTAAACGACTCGCACAAAAATCCGTTAACAAACAGCACTGACATTCGTATTTACCATAATTTTAATTTGTTAATGTCATTAGGCATAGTTCCATTTAGAAAAGTATGTCTGCACAAAAAATACACTTTCTAAGTAGTATTACAATCTGTTTATTGGCTAACAGTACGAGAGCCTGACTACCCATCCATTCTGTGAATACCGAACAACAGTAGCACTTTCCATTTCCGCAGTATTTGCGGTGCAAGTTTCAGGTGATTCACCCTGCTCAAAGAAGGGCAGATAGAGTGTAAAACTTATATTGCACTAGAAGAACAACGTCAAATGATAAAAAAGTATAAATCATGCAGATTTAAAAAGTTATGTGCTCAATGATGTAGTGAGAAAATGTGGAAGTATAGAGGCGGAGCAAAGATGAATTTAAAATCACTGTAGGACGATACGGGCCACAACTCGGGAAACATAATGAAGTAAGCAGCTTTAACAAAGACCATATTAAAATTCAGTAAAACAGTATTGATCGCAGCACATGTTTCTTTTGTCAATAACAATGAAATTCTCCAACAGCCGTGTAACTGACATGTTATTTTATTTTATTTTATTTTGAAAGCTACCATTTTTGCATTTCACTACGCCATTTTCGGGTCCCATACGCATTTCTTCAAATAGACAATAATTCATATAGTGCCATAAATCCCTGGAGGTCGTGAATTCAATCGTTTCACTAGTGCTTCATTCGAGGACTTCATAGCAACTCAAGTTTGCTACCAAGCCTTCGAATGAAGCACTAGTGAAACGATTGAATTCACCACGTCCAGGGATTTATGGCACTATATGACTTCATTTATTTGGAAAGATAGATAAGGGGCTTGAAGATAGCATAGTGAAATGCTCCAAGTGGTAGCCTTCAAAATAAAATAAAATAACATCTCAGTTACACGGCTGTTGGAGAGTTTCAGTGATACTGACAATTGCTTAACGAGCCGATGTCCCCTTATCATGGTGGATCAACAGAGGTTGCATGTTTCTTTTGGTTGGCCGCCATTTTCGGTCCATAATTGTGCCTATTCCCAGGCCGTAGACACGCTGATGGTAGCTTGTGGCGGTGGATGGATAAAGATCCGTAATAACATGGACTACTGTAGTATTATCGTAGATTCGTAACAATATTACTGTAGTAACTGACGTCCATGTCTTTACGGATCGTGATGGAACCACCGCCACCAGAAACCATCATGGTGCCAAAGGCCTGAAGATGGTTTCAATTATAGATACAAACTGGTCGTCAACCAAAATAAACATCTGTTTCGATCAATATTGTTTACTGAATTTTAAAATTTACAACGACCGCTGTTCACTTTGCAGTGAAAGAAACCCCTCTGAAATTTTACACGTCATATTATTATGACCTGACGTCTGAGAAAGAGAGCGTCTCCTGTCCGCAACACTACTATGCGGCCATCTGTCTCGCGATGGGCAGTGGACCTCACATTTTGGTTGATCAGGGTATACAGTAATTCCTCCACACGGTGTTTCATGTTAGCTTAAATGAACTGAAGTTAATAACTGGGTAACTAACCAGATGGCTAAATTCCACGTATCACTTATTATACAATTGATTACAAATATTCTCGAGAGAGACACAGAAGGAAAGTCGGTCTACAGTCAATGCATGAACAATGCGCCGTGATGTAAACGGCACCGAATTTCCAGGCGGCTACTTTGGGCGACTCCGCCAAAACATGAAGAAGTGCCCGCTTGAGTCTGTTCGATGGAAGGCAGCAGGTCACTTGGCGGCGGTTGTGTCTCTTTGGCCGGGACGAGGCGGATTGACATCGATCAGGAGGCCAGAACCGTGACTGCAGCTGGGCGAGGGCATCGACATTGCGATCAAGATCGAAGCGCAGCTCGATGTCTTGGGGACCCGGCGGGCACCTGTGTCATTATTAGTACTGAAATACCTACCAGCTACTTGCGAGGAGTATGTGAGATTTTTCAAAGATTTTGATTTTTCATCTCAGAGCTTTAATGAGAAGCACCGGAGACAACGTCATCGTAAATAATTTCTTTCGCCACACAAGCTCCCTTCGTTCAGGTTATTAGGCGTTGGACGGAACAGATGTCAATAACATTTATCCCTCCACGAATTGTGCCTAAGAGGCGCTATTTTTTTACATTTGACGCAGTGCTGTATCAGGTTTGCAGTAAAAGTTCAACATTCAAATGTGTTACTTTTGGGTCACACACACACACACACACACACACACACACACACACACACACACACACACACACACACACCGCAACCTCCCTCTTGCTACGATTTGTGTATGCTTTGTGATCTCCTATTGCTATTACAAAGATAGTTGTCGTTATTCGTGGGTCGTATTCAGTATCTGGGGCTATATTTCAGGGAATAAACGTATTCATATGTTTGCATCAATGATTCGTGTAGAGTTCTAAAGGAGTGAAACCTTACTGTATGAACTCTAGTTATCTTTAAATCTGTGTACGTTTGTTGACCAACTGAACTTCGCAACAAAATTAAAGGGTCTCTTTTACGAAAATCCCTAACTGTCTCCCACTGCGAGGCAGAAATTTGGTATTTGGTTCACAGTTACCTACAACCCTCCTCTGGTATTGCTGAAAAAGTGTTGTGCCCTGCTGCGCAACCCTCAGACTCAGCGACTCTTCAAACAGTGATGTGTCGACACTTGCGAAAAACAGGCCAGAGCTCAGCAGTTCAAGTCAAGTGTAAGGTAGGTTAGTGATGTCACATTAACACCACATTTCACTACCCGCAACGTCACCGTGGACGCGTCACATTATATGGAGTTCCTCACACCTCTCATTACCCAAATCTTACACTTTTTCTTGAAGCATATGCAGTAACATTCAGCGTTGAAAGACGTGTTCTTTTGGGTGACCGAGGAATATATTCCGGACACACCACTGCTCGCAATCGACGCTAGACCTCAGTGGGTGTCCTAGAGTGTGTGAATGAAACCACCACTTCAATTTCAAATATTTTGCAGCATAAAACGCCAGCCTGCACTTCGATGTGCAACAGGAGGACCTTCTCGAGAAACTTTAACACTGCTGACACCCACAGGAACATCTAAGGACATCTCTAGGCTGAAACTCATTAATTTTTGCACTGTAATGTGCTGTGACTGCATTTCTACCTCTATTCTTACAGCGTGGAGCCACTGGGGCAATTGATAAGCATTCGATGAAATTTGACCAAAATCAAAAGCATAAAAGGGTGTTTGATATACAATTGAAGGTTCGTACACAAGTGAATACAACGGCAATGGGTCCATCTAAAAGCTCCCCCTCCACCCCCCCCCCCTCCCCCTACCTAGTTCGGCAACACCCTCAGTGCCACTCACACACCTTTCTTCAGCACTGTAAAGAATCCCTCAGAAACATCCTGTCCCCAGATGCCTAGGCGTCTGCAGAATAGGCAGCCCTTTCCACTCCCATCAGATTTCGCATGTGGCCAGGAAACGATTGCGCTGCAGTGCAGTGTCCCTCAGCTGCTTTCTTTTGGTGCAATGCAATTATGAGAGAGTACTACTAAATGCACTACACTTTTTGTCACAGGCCTAACATACTGATATTTTCAGTGTCCAACTCTTACTTGTACAGTCGTGCTGAAAAGTATCCGAACGACCTGAATTGCATTTCGCCTGATTCGCATGCAACCCACATAATGCAGCTGTCTAGCAGGTCCTCTAATCACCCCTTGGTACTGTCGTTTGACTATTGAAAATGGTTCCAACAAGTCACTACTAGATAACACCGCTCTGTAGCGCAATAACTCAAGATGTAAAGTAATACCACGATAATACAAACATCGGGGAACACCTTATCTCAGGTAAGACTGTCCTTAAGGCTTGTAAGCTAACATTTATTACAATAAATGACATACCTGAAATGTTACCACTCTCATTATTACGTCAGATAGGTAATGCACGTAGTAAGTTCGTCGTATTCATGATTTCCTCTTCAAAGTAACATACCGTACTTATTATGTAACACAAAATGACATAAAAATTTAAGTTATTCACGAGCAGCTAGTTGAGAATATGTATGAACTTCAAATGACACGACGAACCGTCTCGTCCTGCATATGGATTCAAAATCAGGTCATGCAGACTAAGATAAGATTTCGTGACTGACGGAAACTAACAGTCATTCCTGAATAGGCATACAGAGAGTGATATACCTTGATTTTAGACAGAATCAGTTAGCAAATACCAACTTTAAATTACATAACGCAAACATTTTTAACGGACGCGAATTCCTACCCAACACCTATTGTCCCTGTTAACGAACTACGAGAGATGTTAAATATTGCTTCGTAACAAGTAACTTATTTGAAATGCCGTGAGGTAAAGCTTTGTGTTGGACAGGGATTGGAACCCAGAACCTAATAAGATAGATATCGAAGCACAATCAACTGTGACATATCGGATGTTCTCAGCAGTAGCTAGATGCTTTAAATGAAATGACGAGACGAAACAGTGATTTTTTCCTTCGCAGGACTCCAACCCGGCACCTATCGCTGTTACATTCTAGAGAAAACGAACGTTAAATATGGGTTAGTTGCACCAGCAGCGACATGTGAGCATGTTTGAAGTAGAAATAAGATGACGAAAAGTTCAGTGCTGACTGGGAATAGAGCTCCACGCATATCGTTGTTGACTACACACAAAGAGACGTCAGTCACCGAATTTTTCTCCACCAGCAGCTTGGAATAACATCTTGAACTTACAGTGATCTCGCAAATAGTTCTGTGCCTCACTGGGAGTCAAAAACGTCAAATATCGTTAGTGTTGACAACGAATGAAAATACATTAAAAATCGAAATTATTATCCACCAGCAGATAGGTGTTCTCATGCTAGAACTTGATAATACATAATGAAATCTTTAGTGCCGGACCAGGATTCGAACCCATTCACGCGCAATATGTGGAGATGTTGAGGAATCTGGAGTTTTGAACAAACAACGAACTGTAGCTGAAGGATCAAATTCCGCATTAAGGGTGGTCTGACTTGCATTCCCAGTTTAGAACCAATTTTATCGGCGTACAGAAGCTCAGATAAAAGATGGAATAAGTTTCCTGTGAGACTACATAGCGTTTGTTTCGTCACTAGAAATAAATAGCTAGTATAAGAAAGGTTACTGGTGATAGAGTTTCTACAGATCGCCACACCAGACTTTATTGTGGCTCAACCTAACGTCTACTTCGTAGACAAGGAATATTATTTTTAATGTGAATTTCAGACCACAATGCCGTTATATCTTATTCACTTGGTGTAGTCAGAAGAGAATGGAATCTGTCTCTCCCTATCTAAAATCATTGACCGAAGTTGGAATCGAGCCCAGACCATAGATATACCAACCCATCATCAGCCCAACAGACCACAAAAACCTCTGCTCAGGAGCTCATTTTTCTATCATAACGCTGTTGACCCACACTGTCTGAGAATTCAGACACACAGGCTCCCTGTATCAATTTGCAGCATGTTCAGTAAATTCATTTACTTGGTTGTCCGTATCACCATGAACTAGCTGCCTCGGCTACCGAGTGCATGCATTCATCTTTATTTTGTAATCACCAAAATAAAATCACGGTACTGCCAGTAACACAGAATTGACAACAGTGTACGATGCAGAATTTAAAATAGGAAGTGTTCCTTTCCACTTTAGCTACTCTATTGCGCTATCGGTTTGTTGAAAACGTCGTGCAGTGCAAAAGAAAAGGTATAACTGATCGTCTCTCATAAGTATTGACCTGGCGATATGCATTATCCCACAGCACTGTGGAATGCAGAAGTTCTAGAGGAATTGTTCTTGACTTTTGGGGCTGTTGTAGTTACGTGTCAGCTAGTGGCGTAATGGTAAGTTTCGCAAACGGTAAATAAGATGTCGCGAGTTCGAGTACATTCACTGCTATATTGTTTAAAACGCAATTCTGCTGTCTGCTAAAATTATCAATCTAGTGGAACTTGTAACATAATGTCCTTCACTTCTCAACCCAAAATAGTCGTATGTGGAAAAAGGGCTAACTTCTGCGACATTTTGTTCATTTCAGGTTTAATAGACAGCCAGACAGTAGATGCAATTTCGAAACTTTTGTATTATGTATGGGCAGAGCGCAGCGTGCCAAGATACGTCGGAAAAGTATTTTCTACATTAGCTGTCGTCTGGTAGTGGCATTTTATTCTTCTTCAAACCTTGTTTGACAGCTTTAACTCAGAACAAGTTTTCTACATGCATGCAATCAATAAACTGCATGTGCATTTTCAGACTGTTATAGATGACATCACAGAATTCGCATATATCGTTGATGATTAATTTCTCTCTCATGTTTACTATTGTTTTAACAACATTAAACGAAACTTTACGAAAATTGTGAGCTGTATTATAAAAAATGTAATAAAACTACCCACGATAACCTTACGACGAAAGTCTGTTTCAATAAAACTGAGTATCTGTACACAAGCGTGCCTCTATCGTCTCGAATTCGTAAAATACTACTCACTTAGATTTTGATTGAGTCTGTGTTTAATTGGTATGCTGTGTCATACTCAAGAGGTATGCAAATGTGGCATTTCATAAATAAAGTTATGTATTCCTAGAAACCCAAAATTGCTTGTCAGCAGCGAATAGAGGCGTTACCTGTCGTGCAGCATTGTAAGTTTTTCACCTTTGCACTATGAGCCGAAAGTATTTTCTTGCGATTTCCTTATCGATGTTTGATCTTACTGCTTGTAGCTCTTTCACAGAAAGGGGTTAAAACGCTACACTCAGTGAGACTGGAACTGCAAATCATGTCAAACACGTTATCGCAGGTCAGCACGTTACCACAGAGCTGGCGAAGAAGTATGTGTCTTGGCTTTCTCTTCTGAGACCAATAGTGGCTACAACTCGTAAACCGCTATTTGAAGGACGAGATTAGTTGCGATTTACACGTGCAACGACTTTACTGGGCTGAAAACCGTAAATTTATGATCTTTTGTTACACCTCATGCGATAATAACTCAGATTATTCAATGGAAATGACAGGTAAAATCAAGTGAACTCTGAGGCTTAATTCCGTGCACACCAGGAAGTAACTCGTCGATCACAGAGTTGCCAAACATACATTGCCTTGTTGCCAAATCTCAGTTACAATAACAGCAGGAAGAAGACGAACCGATGTGATCTTACAGCGGGCTGGGAAGTGACCATAGCTGGTGTCTCGAAGTTGCGGCTGCTACGGCCTGGAATACGTAATGCGTCTGATTCGCATTTCTGTAACTAGGTTTAGGGACTGGAGCGTTGTTACTAATAATACTCAGAACTGACTGCAAACTAAACATCATAAATCGGTAACCCTCATAGTTGCTTTTATATTTCTTTCGTAAGTGCACTCAACACTAAGAAATTCATTCACAGACGTTATCGTGCCTCGCCGATAGTCGAGCATAACAAACAAATAAAAATAAAGAAAGAATGTGTGTGTGTGTGTGTGTGTGTGTGTGTGTGTGTGTGTCAGACAGAGAGAGAGACAGAGAGAGAGAGAGAGAGAGAGAGAAAGATAAAAATAAAAAAGAATGAGAGAGGGAGAGAGAGAGTAAAAATTTTAAGGAAATTGAATCATGGTATGTACAGAAATCTTTCATTAAAATGTAACGTTCCACATCATTACGAAATACAGTATTCATGATCTATGAAACAAGAATTAATCTAATGTAATCTAATCTAATCTAATCATATCATATCATATTAATGACTAGCCATGAAGAGTCATGAATTACCGAAGTTTTTGCCAATACCAGTAACCAAATCTAAACTTGAAAGTCGACAGTTTTTGTAATAAACCGTGACTTCTATCAAGACCCTTTCGTCCCTGTTAACTAACCACGAAAGATGTCTGATATACCTCTATTCTGAAGTAACGAAGTGTGCATGCATTTAAAGACGAAGTGCATGATGTGAAGTTCTGTGACAGATATGAACCCAACACGTAATCGGATTGTTAACTAAGTAAAATCAAATGATCCGTATCGGTTTTTCTTACCAGCTGCTACGTGCTTGACTCTAAAGTAAGGATACAAACTTTTGTACCCAAGCGACATCCGAACTGCTCACCTACCGTGCATCCACGAATATATCAGTTGCTTACTCACCAATAGTAAGATGTGTGCCTGTTTGACCTGAAATAACGACACCTATTGCGATTGTTGGCAACACATGGACAGACATTAAAAATGCACGTTAATTTTCGTAACAGGCCGGTGTGCACGTGATAGGGCTTGAAATGAAATTATGAATAATTTTGTACTGGATCAGGTTTCGAACCCATATACTTACCTTCGGAGGAGACCTAGAGGAGACTGCAGTCTTGAGAAAATGAACAAATAGATTGGACTTTACTGTTCCGAGAGATTCAGATCCTCGAAAGAGGAGATATGAATTCGAATCACAGTCCAGCATCAAATTGTTCTACGTCTCTAGTTCAATCAAGTACAAGTAAAGTAAGAGCCCTGTTCCTTCAAATGGCTATCGGTTCATCAAATAAAATAAAATTTTCTAATGTAAGTTCGTTTACTGGCGACTGTATTTCTGTTTACCATGACTTCCGCTATGTCATTTCCCAACGTAAACCGGCTCTGCCCAGTTGGTAATGAAGGAACGTGATGTGTAATGCGGATTCTGGATTTTAACGTCTTTCTCTTGATGTTACCGGGGGTAAAGTAAATCTGTTTGTGCCTCTTAAAACTAAATGCCTGAACCCATGCATTGCACCTGTGACAGTTCGTTCCGCCAGACCATTGCCGCCACATTTCCCAGCCCCAGGAGTGTGCTGTAACAGGTGATGTGCTTAGCTTACAAAATAAGTCACGGTGAAAAAACGCGAGACTATTAAATGGTTAAGTAGAAGCAAGCTTCTGAAGCGGAGATTATGCTATTCTCATGTCAGCGGGATGTAAAGACTCTTCTAGGTATCATAGGCTCTATGTGAAGCCATTTTGAAATTTTCACAAATTAACCAAATTTCTTAGTTCGAGAAAATCCACTGGGAAGTGTGAAGTTACCGGATAATTCGGTTATTACTGTCATTATTACTGTCATTTTCTTCATACCGCTGCTGGAACACTGTACTTGAAGATCATTTGATGCCTTTTGGTCATTATAGAAGTAGTTTCCCAAGAACAGGTTCTTTCCCTGTCTACGGAATCCCTCTCAGGTTAATATCGAACATCAGTAATAACTCTTAGATTACATTAAAACTAAAGCAATTTATGAAGACGTTACTTGATAACAAATACGCGCTGCCTTTCTTCATTTACTTGCGCCTAGAAATGGCTATAGAGTACTGCCAAACCAAAAAACAAGAGGTCTTATTGCCTTCCGATATACGTCGCTGTCAGTTCTTCCACATGATTTGGTCGACATGACCTGTTTCAAGTTGTGTATGACAGAGAATGTTTTAGAAAATCAGTTGCTTTCCTTTGCAATAAACAGAAAGATTTTCCTTCTAAGCTACCCAAGTACAAAATTTTCGCAATATTAGTTCAAATTTAATATTCGCTTCTATAATGTAGGAAAGTATTTCACAGTTGCAAAACTCGCAGCCGACTCATTGACCTTACACTTAGTCGCTGACCATAAATTCTAGCGCAGAGTGACACCAGATTACGTAACCTAATGTAGCGAAGACTGTTTGTCAGTGCTAATTCTCACCGGAAAATACGCAATCCACTCATTGGGCTCCATAAGTACACTGTAACAGTAATTTTTGTGTTTATGCCATGCATACGGATTAGAATTTAGTGGTGCTCTCTCTTCCACTTCTGTATGCAATATGCGTGACGGACGTAAACAGGCCCTTTGTCATTACAGGCCCTGGGCAGTGCAAAATCATACTGACAACAGTAATGTGCTTATACTGACAACCTGACTGTTCGTTTTACCTGATTTTGTAATCATTTAAATAAAACAACATGACCTTCCAGTGGGAGACATTTCGTCCCCCTTTTCCTTCTGCGAAATTTGTTAGTAAGCTTTTTGCCTTTCAACCAGTGAAATGTTGCAGAGTACGGCCGGTAAATGATTCACAAACCACGATTTAGTGCCGTTAAGACGATTTATTTAAAAGTCACAAGACTGCACATAGGTGCAATCGATTTCGAGGTGCAAAGTGTTTGTTATCTTACTTTTGTAACAGGTGGGAATAAGTGATTTCCAAAGACTTTTTATTGTGCTGAGATAATCTTTTGTCACAAAGTAACAAGGTAAGTGTTTTATTCGTCTCTATTTTGTAGGAAACTGTAATCGTGATGGGAGATTATACACCTGAATGTTTGACACTACTGGTAGGAGCAAACGCAGCATGTTAACCTTAACCCCGCGCCTCCTCACCGTATCCTCCTACGACACGAGCACGGGATTCTCCTCACATACCGCTACAGAGCTGTTCCTAGCACAGCTGAGAATTGGCAACATCGTCACAAACATTAGGCAACACTGTGACACGGCAATCACTTCCGCGTATGGTACTGAATTGACTCGCTAAATTCACTTGATATTCCCTTCCCATTTGAATGACTTGTGCTATATAATCCTCATGTACTCTAAGACACTGAGACAGAAAATTCAGTTTCTTGCCTAAAGAAATGCTACTCTTCACGTAAGTGACAAGTTTTATTATCTTTCACGATGCGTTATGAGGCTGAGCGACCAATACCATGATGAGAGCGGCACACAGGCAGCAGTGTGTCCGTAGCCCGGTGGTACCGCCCGTGTCTCGAGTCAGAACAGCTCAATCAGTCGTCAGTTCTAATCGTGGTAGGGGCCAGCGTGTGCGAGCTTTTTTTTCTGATATATTTTATGGGGCTGCGAATTTCCAGAAAAAATTCTGTATCGAAATCGGAAGAAAACCTTTACACATCAAATTCTCTTGGTAGTTCGACTCGGTAAGTTGTGTTAATGGTCCTAGATCTTGGCTTTGTGACTACCAAGCTGATTCGCAATACCAGCGTCTCTGAAGAAATTCTAATCGACCATCAGCGATACGAATTTCAGTATCGTTCTTCACTTAAGACTCACATGCCAGGGTGATAAGTATTAAGGAAATGAACCTCTTGATTACTATAGGGCCTCTATGCTATATTTCCACACAAGCAATTAGGAATTCCCTGAAGACATTTGCTAACAGCGGCTCTAGAAACTTACTTTTTCTCTGGGTAGCTTCAAATATGGGCAATTTTGTCGCCTTAAATCCAATTGAATATTTTAAATATCAAATGTGAACAGCGTTCACTTCTCCATTAATTAAGGTATAGACCTTAAAACAAGCAATTTGCCTGAGTAGCTATAGAGCAGGTTCTTATAGGTATTTACACAATCTTTTGCATCCATTTACCACAGAGAATCAAAGGAAGAAACCAAACACATTACATTGCATTTACTCTCTGTGCCTTGACTAACACATGTGAATCCATGACAATAATACATTATTTGAGGATCCTCCCGTGGAAGGAAAAAGAACAGAATGTGACGCTTTAATTGTAGTGCACTGGATCAGAAACAACGAAATTAATTCTGTGCCACATTGATGTATTGCATTCTAGTATAATAAAATAATCATCAAATAAAAACGATTTTGTGCCTCCTTTGCTATCAAGAGTGAAACACAAATCGTAGACAGATTTTATGGGTCACTACTCAACAACATTAAAGCATTTTACATGGTCGAGAGTGCGGAGTGGAGCAGACGTTGTCGGCAAAAGGCGAGACAATGCAGTGCCTCAGCCCCCGCCGGTAGGCAGTAAACGGGTTCCAGAGAACTCAGACGCATGCGGTTTTCAGAGGCAGATGGTCCGCAAACAAATCTTTCGCTAAAACATTGTTGGACCAAACTACTATTACCAGTGTGACAGAAAGCGAAATCTATTGTAGAATCTCTTGAATTACACTCATAGCTTCAGCAGCGAGAGGAAAGGGGCGATAAAAACTTTGTCGACGTGTGCTTTTAGTTAGCTAGTCTCGCGTTTTACCTCAAGACTACGGTCGTAGTCAAGAATAAAGTACTAAGACTGAAGTCAACACTTCCTCTTGGATGTGCCGCAGTCTAAAATGTTGCGAGATCGAGCATATTGCCCTAAATCGCTTCAGGCAAACGCCGGGATGGTTCCTTCGAAAGGGCACGGCCGCTTTCCTTCCCCATCCTTCCCTCACCCGAGCTTGCGCTCCGTCTCTAATGACCCCGTTGTCGTCGGGACGTTAAAAACTAATCTCCTCCTCCTCCTCCTCGAGCATATTGCCGGATATAGGATTCTAAGAGGAGCACAACTGTATTGCCTACCTTGCGTGAAAAACTCGACGGTCAATTTATTGCTCTAAGACTGTATCTACAACACATATTGCACGCTGAAGACCCAGAAGAATTAAAAAACGAAAGTAGTTTATGAGAGCAACGTTAACTATAGCGTTCGAAGTATTCATAGTATTGTATGTGTGTGTGTGTGTGTGTGTGTAAATGCCTTCCAATTCCCACTCAAGGAAGACAAGGATACACAGTCTAGCTTCAATATTATAAATTCGCCTCAGTTTGCGGATGAACTCAGAGTTAGGATGATGATCATTTTCAATATTTAGCAGCACTGTACCCGTTGGTGTTAAACTTGTTTTCAACCAATGATTCCCACAGCTACAGGAACACTACTTGTGATACCTCATAGACAAAATACTTACGCAGTGCTATCAGACGAAAAGATCAACCTGACACAAACTGTGGGAAGTTTGTTTTACAACCTTCGTACCTGGATAATGAGCTTTTTCCTATTTGAGATGTCTGTGAACGTTGCAGCTTGAGACGATTTAGAAC
The DNA here is from genome assembly GCF_021461395.2 of Schistocerca americana. NCBI lineage: Eukaryota > Metazoa > Arthropoda > Insecta > Orthoptera > Acrididae > Schistocerca > Schistocerca americana. The sequence goes on along the minus strand of NC_060121.1, from coordinate 747,704,248 downwards.
GAAACTAAATTCCTTCAGCTACGACAATGTTTAAAGAAATCGTCTTAACAGTACTAAACGTGGTTTGTGAATCGTTTACCGGCCGTACTCTGCAGGATTTCGCTGACTGAAAGGCAAAAAACTTACTGACAAATTTCACAAAAGTATAAGAGGGACGAAATGTCTCCCACTGAAAGGTCATGTTGTTTTATTTAAATGACTACAAAATCAGGTAACAAACAGTCAGGTTGTCAGTATAAGCACATTACTGTTGTCAGTATGATTTTGCACTGCCCAGGGCCTGTAATGACAAAGGGCCCGTTTACGTCACGCATATTGCATACAGAAGTGGAAGAGAGAGCACCACTAAATTCTAATCCGTATGCATTGCATAAACACAAAAATTACTGTTACAGTGTACTTACGGAGCCCAATGAGTGAATTGCGTATTTTCCGGTGAGAAAGAGCACTGGCAAACAGTCTTCTGTACGTTAGGTTACGTAATCTGGTGTCACTCTGAGCTAGAATTTATGGTCAGCGGCTATGTGTAAGGTTAATGGGTCGGCTGCGAGTTTTGCAACTGTGAAATACTTTCCTACATTATAGAAGTGAATATTAAATTTGAACTAATATTGCGAAAATGTTGTACTTGGGTAACTTAGAATGAAAATCTTTCAGTCTATTGCAAAGAAAAACAACTGATTTTCTAAACCACTATCTGTCACTGTCTTGAAACAAGTCATGTCGACCAACTCATATGGAAGAACTGACAGCGACGCATATCGGAAGGCAGTAAGATCTCTTTGCCTTTTAGCAACACACACACACACACACACACACACACACACACACACGCACACACACACACATTCTTGCTTTATTTTTATTTGTTTGTTATGCTCGACTATCGGCGAGGCACGATAACGTCTGTGAATGAAGTTCTTAGTTTTGAGTACACTTACGAAAGAAATATAAAAACAACTAAGAGTTACTGATTTATGATGCTTAGTTTGCAGTCAGTTCTGATTATTATTTGTAACTACGCTCCAGTCCCTAAACCTAGTTACAGAAATGCGAATCAGACGCATTACGTATTCCAGGCTGTAGCAGACGCGACTTGGAGACACCTGCTATGGCCACTTCCCAGCCCGTTGTAAGATCACATCGGTTCGTCTTCTTCCTGTCGTTATTGTAACTGAGATTTGGCAACAAGGCAATGTATGTTTGGCAACTCTGTGATCGCCGAGTTACTTCCTGGCGTGCACGGAATTAAGCCCCGAAGTTCACTTGATTTTACCTGTCATTTCCACTCAATAATCTGAGTTATTAACGCTTGAGGTGTAACAAAAGATCATAAATTTACGGTTTTCAGCCCAGTAAAGTCGTTGCACCTGGAAATCGCAACTAATCTCGTCCTTCAAATAGCGGTTTACGAGTTGTAGCCACTATTGGTCTCAGAAGAGAAAGCCAAAACACATACTTCTTCGCCAGCTCTGTGGTAACGTGCTGACCTGCGATAACGTGTTTGACATGATTTGCAGTTCCAGTCTCACTGAGTGTAGCGTTTTAATCCCTTCTGTGAACGAGCTACAAGCAGTAAGATCCAACATCGATAAGGAAATCGCAAGAAAATACTTTCGGCTCATAGTGCAAAGGTGAAAAACTTACAATGCTGCACAACAGGTAACGCCTCTATTCGCTGCTGACAAGCAAATTTTGGGTTTCTAGGAATACATAACGTTATTTATGAAATGCCACATTTGCATACCTCTTGAGGATGACACAGCATACCAATTAAACACAGACTCAATCAAACTCTAAGTGAGTAGTATTTTACCAATTCGTGACGATAGAGACACGCTTGTGTACAGATACTCAGTATTATTAAAACAGACTTTCGTCGTAAGGTTATCGTGGGTAGTTTTATTTCATTTTTTATAATACAGCTCACAATTTTCGTAAAGTTTCGTTTAATGTTGTTAAAACAATAGTAAACATGAGAGAGAAATTAATCATTAACGATATATGCGAATTCTGTGATGTCATCTATAACAGTCTGAAAATGCACATGCAGTTTATTGATTGCATGCATGTAGAAAACTTGTTCTGAGTTAAAGCTGTCAAACAAGGTTTGAAGAAGAATAAAATGCCACTACCAGACGACAGCTAATGTAGAAAATACTTTTCCGACGTATCTTGGCACGCTGCGCTCTACCCATACATAATACAAAAGTTTCGAGTTGCATCTACGGTCTGGCTGTCTATTAAAGCTGAAATGAACAAAATGTCGCAGAAGTTACCCCTTTTTCCACATACAATTATTTTGGGTTGAGAAGTGAAGGACATTATGTTACAAGTTCCACTAGATTGATAATTTTAGCAGACAGCAGAATTGCGTTTTAAACAATATAGCAGTGAATGTACTCGAACTCGCGACATCTTATTTACCGTGTGCGAAACTTACCATTACGCCAGTAGCTGACACGTAACTACAACAGCCCCAAAAGTCAAGAACAATTCCTCTAGAACTTCTGCATTCCACAGCGCTGTGGGATAATGCATATCGCCAGGTCAATACTTATGAGAGACGATCAGTTATACCTTTTCTTTTGCACTGCACGACGTTTTCAACAAACCGCTAGCGCAATAGAGTAGCTAAAGTGGAAAGGAACACTCCCTATTATAATTTCTGCATCGTACACTGTTGGCAATTCTGTGTTGCCGGCAGTACCGTGATTTTATTTTGGTGATTACAAAATAAAGATGAATGCATGCACTCGGTAGCCGAGGCAGCTAGTTCATGGTGATACGGTCAACCAAGTAAATGAATATACTGAACATGCTGCAAATTGATACAGGGAGCCTGTGTGTCAAACTTCTCAGCCAGTGTGGTACAATGGTCTTATAATACAAAAATGAGCTCTATGAGAAGAGGATTTGGTGGTCTGTTGGGCTGATGATAGGTTGATAAATCTAAGTTCTGGGTTCGATTCCATCTTCGGTCAATGATTTTAGATAGGGAGAGACAGATTCCATTCTCTTCTGACTACACCAAGTGAAGAAGATATAACGGCATTGTGGTGTGAAATTCACATTAAAAATGATATTCCTTCTCTACCAAGTAGACCTTAGGTTGAGCCCCAATAAAGTCTGGAGTGCCGACATGTAGAAACTCTATCACCAGTAACCTTTCTTATACTAGTTAATTATTTCTAGTGACGAAACAAACGCTATGTAGGCTTACAGGATACATATTCCATCTTTTATCTGAGCTTCTGTATGTCGATAAAATTGGTTCTGAAATGGGAATGCAACTCAGACCGCCCTTAACGCGGAATTTCTATCCCTTCGTGACAATACAGCTCGGATACAGTTTGTTGTTTGTTCAAAACTCCAGATTCCTCAACATCTCCGCATATTGCGCGTGAATGGGCTCGAATCCTTGCCCGGCACTAAAGATTTCATTATGTATTATCAAGTTCTAGCATGAGAACACCTATCTGCTGGTGGATAATTTCGATTTTTAATGTATTTTCATTCGTTGTCAACACTAACGATATTTGACGTTTTTGACTCCCAGTGAGACATAAAACTATTTGCGAGATCACTGTAAGTTCAAGATGTTGTCCCGAGCTGCTGTTGGAGAAAAATTCGGTAGCTGACGTCTCTTTGTGTGTAGTCAACAACGATATGCGTGGAGCTCTATTTCCAGTCAGCACTGAACTCCTCGTCATATTATTTCTAGTTCAAACATGCTCACATGTCGCTGCTGGTGCAACAGACCCATATTTAACGTTCGTTTTCTCTGGAATATAACAGCGCTAGGTGCCGGGTTGGAGTCCCGCGAAGGAAAAAATTAATGTTTCGTTTCGTCGTTTTAGTTAAATATCTAGCTACTGCCGAGAACATCAGATATGTCACAGTTGATTGTGCTTCGATATCTATCTTATTAGGTTCTGGGTTCGAACCCCTGTCCAACACAAAGCTTTACCTCACGGCATTTCAAATAAGTTACTTGTTACGGAGCAATATTTAACATCTCTCGTAGTTCGTTAACAGGGAGAATAGGTGTTGGGTAGGAATTCGCGTCCGTTAAAAATGTTTGCGTTATGTAATTTAAAGTTGGTATTTGCTAACTGATACGGTCTAAAATCAAGGTATATCACTCTCTGTATGCCTAATCAGGAATGACTTAGTTTCCGTCAGTCACGAAATCTTTGCTTAGTCTGCATGACCTGAGTTTGAATCCATATGCAGCCGGCCGAAGTGGCCGTGCGGTTAAAGGCGCTGCAGTCTGGAACCGCGAGACCGCTACGGTCGCAGGTTCGAATCCTGCCTCGGGCATGGATGTTTGTGATGTCCTTAGTTTAGTTAGGTTTAACTAGTTCTAAGTTCTAGTGGACTAATGACCTCAGCAGTTGAGTCCCATAGTGCTCAGAGCCATTTGAACCATTTGAATCCATATGCAGAACGAGACGGTTCGTCGTGTCATTTGAAGTTCATACATATTCTCAACTAGCTTCTCATGAATAACTTAAATTTTTAATGTCATTTTGTGTTAAATAATAAGTACGGTATGTTACTTTGAAGAGGAAATCAAGAATACGGCGAACTTACTACGTGCATTACTTATCTGACGTAATAATGAGAGTGGTAACATTTCAGGTATGTCATTTATTGTAATAAATGTGAACTTACAAGCCTTAAGGACAGTCTTACCTGTGATAAGGTGTTCCCTGATATTTGTAGTATCGTGGTATTACTTTACATCTTTAGTTATTGCGATACAGAGCAGTGTTATCCAGTGGTGACTTGTTGGAACCATTTTTAATAGTCAAACGACAGTACCAAGGGGTGATTAGAGGACCTGCTAGACAGCTGCGTTATGTGGGTTGCATGCGAATCAGGCGAAATGCAATTCAGGTCGTTCGGATACTTTTGAGCATGACTGTACATTGCCCATTAACGCGTTGCCTGCTATGAAGATATCAGCAAACACAGCAGAGCCTCACATGTCGCCATATGTATGCTGGTGGTCGTGAGATCCACTCTGTTTGATACTGTATATCTTTGGTTGGCATATTTGTAATAGTCACTTACTCATTAAACATATACTGTGCATGAACTTCGCCTCCAAATAAGATCTTGGATTGGTGAGATATTGTCAGTTTTGCCTTGGGTGCAGTTGAGGTTGCTTACTGAAATAATAATTATGAATAATTTTAATTACTTTACCGAACTGATAGCGGCTGATTTATGTTTTGTTATAAACAGTGAGTGTGATAACTAATCTACAGCTGTTGGCATCCTCATGGCACGTTGAGTTCAGATGTTATACTGAGACGTCTTGTATCCGAAGACATCCCACATGTTAGGGGAGAACGTGCCACTGCGCGTTTGAGGATGTGAAGCAAGATGACTGAAGAACTGCTTTAAAACTGAAAATACACTGTAAACAACAAAACTACTTTCAGACTCACTAAGAAAAATCTAAAGAAGATGTTGAAACAGCGATAGTGAATCAAGATCACTATAGTTATTACCAAGTGTATCAAGTAATCATTTACAAAGTTTTAATATTTGCACTAATGATTTTTATGAAGTCAATAACGAATGTACAGGCACGCAATATGCGCTTGTTACAAACAGCTTGGTATTAACTAGGAAATGACCACATTACTATTATTGTTAAACCGATACACAAATATTCAAATGTTCAAGCCGGTTGATGTCGACAACAGTCGATATTTCGAGAGGAGCAAGCGTTGCAATTTTCAAGGCGAGGCAGAGTGTGCAACTGGCGAAATATCGGCGGGAGAAACTCATGTCTGAGATACACAAACAGTAAAAATTATTTATTGAATAATCCATGTGATGATGCCAAAGCAAAGATTCATCCCCGTGTACACAAACTATGATTGCCAGTGTGAAAACGTTCTTCCACAATTCTATCATCCATATCTTTGTTTAATGAGACTGTGATAACTTTATGTATGTAAAATTGTAGTATGAGTAACATAGGACTCCAGAGCCTAGGCGAATAAAGTTGTCAGATTGGTGAGGTTTCTGCACTTCCCTTTGAGATGTACAAAACTAAATAAAGCTAATTAATTTTGCCATGTTTAAAATTGAATAATGTGATTTGAGGTTGCTGATCAAACAACACATATTTAAACTGTATTATATATATATATATATATACAGGGTGAGTCACCTAACGTTACCGCTGGATATATTTCGTAAACCACATTAAATACTGACGAATCAATTCCACAGACCGAACGTGAGGAGAGGGGCTAGTGTAATTGGTTAATACAAACCATAAAAAAATGCACGAAAGTATGTTTCTTAACACAAACCTACGTTTTTTTAAATGGAACCCCGTTAGTTTTGTTAGCACATCCGAACATCTAAACAAATACGTAATCAGTGCCGTTTGTTGCATTGTAAAATGTTAGTTACATCCGGAGATATTATAACCTAAAGTTGACGCTGGAGTACCACTCCTCCGCTGTTCGATCATGTGTATCGGAGAGCACCGAATTACGTAGGGATCCAAAGGGAACGGTGATGGACCTTAGGTACAGAAGAGACTGGAACAGCACATTACGTCCACATGCTAACACCTTTTTATTGGTCTTTTTCACTGACGCACATGTACATTACCATAAGGGGTGAGGTAAACGTATGATGTTCCCATGGCGCTCCTACTAATGAGCCGACCGCACTCAAAATCGGAAAGATGGCGACAAGCTACAAATGCACGTCTGCTGGAGACTGTGTTGTGATCTCCAACTGAAATGTTTCACTGTCATTATACACACCCGACAGCCATCATTTATCCAACAAGCTTGGAAATGTTGGAATATCATTTTTGTTGTGTTCGGTGAAGACGGTCATGATACAGCACTTTCCATTTCCATTGATGTATCTCACTACTCCCTGAATGATCTGGAATCATTCTTACCACGTTGACGGGGAAGGAGTAAAACCAGCGTCATCCAATTTTTACATCATTTAGACTTCATTGGTGTCAGACTTACCTGCACCAAATGTTTTAAGACTTGGATGGCATTTGTTGTCCTAGTTTCTTACGTTTAAAATTCCACTCTATTACTCCCGAATCAAAACCAGAATGCATTCATTTATCTTCACATTCACCTATCTTCACTTCCAGAATTGAATGTAATTCTACAGCAGCCTCTCATCATATGGCGGTAACATCTTAAAAATGGACATGAGCCATTCAATTAGTGACACCTACGAAGTAGTGTGTGCCACCCACTTTCATGTTTATTACGTCTTCGACACTTCATGACATCTACATAGCTAAACCGTTAGCGAGGTATCTTGCTCAGTTAAATTCATAATAGTGCCCTTACGTAATGGAGATTTCTCCGAGTTCGCTCTGGGCATCCTAGGCTAGGTTTGAAGCCATGTGTTCAGGACACCCACAAGAGCACTCGCAGGCGCGTGGAATTTTTTCAAACATTTGGAAGTTAACCCTGTGGGCGATATACAGGATGTCACAAAAAGGTACCGGGGTTGCGTAGACAAGAGCTTTCAAATGCCCCCATAAATGAAAGTCGAGAGGCTTGAGGTCAGTAGAGCGTGGAGGCCATGGAATTGGTCCGCCTCTACCAATCCATCGGTCACCTAATCTGTTGTTGAGAAGCGTACAAACACTTCGATTGAAATGTGCAGGAGCTCCATCGTGCATTAACCACATGTTGTGTCGTACCTGTAAAGGCACATGTTCTAGCAGCACAGGTAGAGCATCCCGTATGAAATCATGATAACTTGCTCCATTGAGCGTAGGTGGAAGAAACTAAAATGAGCTCTAACATGGAAATTAAGCGTTTCCGCACACATGTCCACATAACATCTTTCCTTTATTTGTGTGTGAGGAATGTTTCCTGAAAGTTTGGCCGTACCTTTTGTGACACCCTATATATATATATATATATATATATATATATATATATATATATACTCACGAGTAGTGGTGAAGTTGTAAGTAGCAGTATTTAGTCGGACAATGGGACACATGGCCAAGTATTTAACAGGCAGACAGAATGGAGTTAAGAGACCATCGTCATCGTCATCGTCTCTTGGTCGATGAGATTGGTTTTTGGAAGCTTTCTGCAGCCAGGAAGGCGTCTGGGCTTAACTGTTATTCGGGGCGTAGAAATATTTTGATGTTCATTGCAAAACTGATCATTTTAATTTTTGTATCAATAGGAATAAATTTGTGCGTGGTTTTTATAAACGAATAACCATGTTTAATCCTTTGGTTGTAGCATATACTGTTATCCTATGGGAGACTTCTCCTTTAACATTCTCACTTAACTTTCTGGTGTGTTTAATTACTTCACTGATTTGTCTCAACTAAATTAAGGTGCGTCATGAACGATACCAGATTCAGTAAGGGCTTAAAACAGCAGTGCATGGCCAAATCCATGTTGAAAAGAGGAGTCGTATGCAAATCTGATCAATTACAGTAATGACAAGAAACAATCTGAAACTACGTATGTAGCCGTTGTGTTACTTTTGTCTCACGAACAATAACATTTGCGAGATATCGACAGCTTACCTCTGCAACAGACAGACAACATTGATTCTCATATGGTTTTCCAGGTCGATGAGTACTCTAACAACAGTCAGGCATTCGATTAAGCTCCTCTCCTTAATCGAATAGGCTTTATTGGGCTTTTATCTCAGAATGGTGTCTACACACACGGCAATTTAAAAGAATTTCCTACCAAGAAGGGGCAGGATGGTTAGGTACATTATCCTCTAAAAGGATAACACGTCCTTCGTGCAGTATTTTGGTCGCAAGCTATCCGCAAGGATGCGTGCGTGGGCGCGCGTGCGTGCGTGCGTGGGAGCGCGTGCGTGCGTGCGAGCGTGCGAGCGCGCGTGCGTGCGCGCGTGCGTGTGTTTGTTAGTGCTCAACGGCGGGGTTGTCAGCGCCCATTCGACTGTTAGTAGGAGCAAGTATGGTTAAAATAGCAAAAATTTCGTAAACCAAAGAGCAGGAAGTCCGACAGAATTACACTGACTCACTGTCGACCTGACTCACGGTCACCCGCACAACCACACACTCATGTGCCTTCAGATAAATTAGAATCGATAAACTGTGCTTAAAGTGGTAACGAAAACACTAGTAATAGGAGATGTTGTGGCGTAACAAGCTAGCTACGCCACATTGAGAAGGGAGCCGAAAGGCACGCGTACACACACCCCGACTGGCGTCAAGTCTGGAACAGGATACGTTATGACTGCTATAAAGAAAATACGTAGCTTTGGAATATACTTAACTTTTAATCACTCCTTGTGATACATCTCTCTTGACTATACAAATGAGACTCGTAAGATACATGCACTGTTACAATTGGCGCCTTGCTAGGTCGTAGCCATGGACTTAGCAGAAGGCTATTCTAACTGTCTCTCGGCAAATGAGAGGAAGGCTTCGTCCGTATTGTCGCTAGCAATGTCGTCCGTACAACTGGGGCGAGTGCTTGTCCGTATCTCGAGACCTGCCTTGTGATGGCGCTCGGTCTGCGATCACACAGTGGCGACACGCGGGTCCGACATGTGCTAAATGGACCGCGGCCGATTTAAGCTACCACCTAGCAAGTGTGGTGTCTGGCGGTGACACCACAGGAGAGAACAGCTACAATAACTACAAAGGAAATGTGACCGACTGGGCACTGCAAAAACTTAGTTTACCCAGCCGTCCTGGCAATACACTAAAAAATGCTCCCCCAAATTTTAAGGAGCAAGTCGGATAATTCGCATTCGTTTCACGATCACTTAAAATAAACGGCATGATTTAGACAAGATATCTGAATGGCACAAAAAGAGGCAATCGACTAAATCATGAAAGTGAGAAGGCACCCACATGAGCACTGAAAAGAATCGACTAAATTTCAGTTACACGAAAAATACACTAATCTAAAGGCTCTAAACTCAATAAACTACTTAGGGACTACAAATATGAATATCTTAAACTTGAACAATCACGTATATAATGTTGTAGGTAAAGCAAATCAAATACTGCAGTTTATTAGTAGAACACATAGGAAATGTAACAGGTCTGCTAGAGAGACTGTTTACACTGCTCTTGTCCACACTCAATGTGCATGTGGAGTTCCTATCAGGTAGGATTGACGAAGGACGTCGAAAAAGTTCGAAGAAGAGCAGTTCGTATTGTACTATCGTGAAACAGGAGAGAGGGTGCCACGAATATGATAATGGAATTGGAGTGACAATAAATAAAGGCGTTTTTCGCTGCGGCGGAACCTTCTCATGTAATTTGAGTCGTCAGCTTTCTGCTCAAAGAGTGAAAATATTTTTTGGTCCCCACCTTCATAGCCGTCCGGTGTGGCTGAGCGGTTCTACGCGCTTCAGTCTGGAACCGCGAGACCACTACGGTCACAGGTTCGAATCCTGCCTCGGGCATCGATGTGTGTGATGTCCTTAGGTTAGTTAAGTTTAAGTAGTTCTAAGTTCTAGGGGACTGATGAAAAAAAAAATGGCTCTGAGAACTATGGGACTTTACATCTGAGGTCATCAGTCCCCTAGAACTTAGAACTACTTAAACCTAATTAACCTAAGGACATCACACACATCCATGCTCGAGACAGGATTCGAACCTGCGACAGTAGCAGTCACGCGGTTCCGGACTGAAGCGCCTAGAACCGCTCGGCCACCGCGGCTGGCGGCACTGATGGCCTCAGATATTAAGTCCCATAGTGCTCAGAGCCATTTGAAACATTTGAACCCACCTTCATAAGGAGAAATGGTCATCATAGTAAAATAAGTGAAATGAGAGGTCTTACAGAAATATTTACGTGTTTGCTTTTGCTGCGTGCAGTTCGAAAGTGGAATTGTAGAGAACTAGGTTAAAAGTGGTTCGACGAAACCTCTGCTGCGCGCTTAATTGTAAATTGGAGAGTAATCATGAAGATACAGGTGAATAGGTTGTCACTTTTTAACAACTGATGAGCAAATTTCTGAAAAAAATTTGCCAGACCCGGGAATGCCTTAAGTTGGCGTTTTGACTGAAAGGCTGGGATATATTTGTCTCAATTTTACTTTCATCAGGAAGTATCCCAGGAAAACAGATGGTATAACCTAAGAATTTTATTTGCTGCATGAAAAAGTTTGAATGTTTAAATTTATAGTAACATTAAACTGCAGAAATCTCTTCAACACTTTATTCAACAATTCCAAATGTTTCTCCCAAGTTTGTGTTACAGTCAAAAGAGCGTCTACGTATATGGTCACTCGATTCAGCAGCTCTGGTCCTTAAACATTATCTAGGGCTGCAATGAAGACTCCTCCACTAATATTTAGCCTCAAGGACGAAAGAAACACTGTTAACACTTGCCTGTAAAGCCATCTGCCACTACAACTGCCTCAAGCCTATGCTTCATAGGCACTTGACATTATGAAATGTAAGTATCTGTACAAATGAGATCTCAGGTTTCCTTCGAACTAGGACTGCAATCTTGTTAGTCGCCCTTGCGTCCAGTACTAAACACTCACTGCCATCCGGCTTCACCATTGTGAGTGGCGGACAACTGTAAGTAGATTGCGATTGTTCTATTACGTGCCATTGAGCAATTCATTCTGTTCCACTCCATACAGCCTCTTTCTTCATCTACGGCATAGCATGCGATGAGTGGCAAAAGGTCCGATGTGATACCACTTCTATTTTGTGGATGTATCCTCAAATAACCCTCTGCCATTTACTAAATACTGGTAAATAATGGTAGGACTAGCCTAACATTTCGTTAAACAGGGTGATTCTTGCACCTTTTTGTGCCTTACATGAACCTCCGTTTCTAATTCTGATAAGGAATCTGACTGTTGCTCAACAATGAATAATATCTTGTGGTGAACGTGCTGTAAGTTAATCTGCTGACAGAATTTACTCTACTGTGATAGAGGTTTAATCAAATCCATTGAAATCTCCGGTTCCTTGACATAAAAATAATATTTTCCTCTATCCAGTCAAACTTTGTCATATATTGACTATTAATTTGTCTACCACCAGAAAGGGATAATTAACTCTCACATTTCACATAGTTCCATGAATAAAGGCTTATGTTTCCACCCCACACGATTTGTTACTCATTGCAAATAGTATATGGCAATTTTGCACTGGAATTTCATCAAGTAAACCTGTCTACAGAGCATTAGCTGATGCTCTGGCATCAAGAACAATGAATACGGGAATACTGGCTATCTGTGCACTTGTTACGGCTTGCACAATTTCTTTTTCATCGTGCGTGCATCTCACATGATCGTTATACAGCACTTCCCTCTAAACTTGTAAATGAATATATCAGAGGAACTGGTTGTTGATTGGCCGTACTATAATCTGTCTCCAATGCAGTATATGAATGGGAAAAGGTTTATATGCAGTTCCAAACCCGGGAGGCACAATTTGGAATGCCTTGCTGTATTCGGTTGCATCCGTCTTGCGTGATACCAAGTTTGTTCGCCCCTGCTACTCCGTGGAGTTGATGCTCCTGTACCTCCAGAATAATTTCGTTTCTTTCTTCGATATTAATTTTTCCATTTCTCGTAAACAATCCCGATGTTCGTGAACTAATTTCTGCGCTAGAGTGGCGTCACTATCGAGAGCACCTATCACTACCCGCTCATTTAATTTCTTTACGTCGGCGTTTACTCGGCTTTGCTCTGAGGTAATAAACGCACTTCCTGAGACACTTTTTGCATTTTATCTGTAAGTTCATTACATATCACTTGCAAGTCCGTTACTTTCGTCTGAACAGAGGACATATTTTCCTCTTTTTCTTCATGTGCAACTTGCAAAGTATCTTGTTGAATTGTGAACCCATCTAACCCGCCTGTTACTTTCTGTTTTTCCGACAGTAGTCTTAACAATAGACTGGTGTCAGTTTGTCCATATTTTTCTACCATTTTATGAATTGTTTGACTACTCGTTTGAAGAAGATTGCTATTCATTCGTATGTGCATTAGTCGCATGCACTGTGCTAGTGCGCTCAGGCTGTTGGCATCATTTAATGCCGAATAGTTTATTGCAGTTGACGCGAAATGTCTGTTGAAGCTCGTATGGCTTCCCAGTATGGCACGAGGAATACATATGTGGGACAAGGAATGTCTAGCCCTATAGCCATTTCGTTTTCCAAATGATTCTGCAGAACTGAGATGCTATCTAGTGGCTGGATCACTGCTCCATCTGCTAACCCGACGGGGTTTTCCATTATTGGATGTTCTGTCGTAGTTTCTTGCTCCAAACTCGGCTCCACATTTACGTGTGAGATATTACCGCAATGAAAAATGTAATTTACATTTTCACTTGCTATTGTTCTCCACCTCTCCGAATTTTCTAGGCTGTACTCCACATTTCAATGTACAACGCTGTTCTCTTCTCTAACGGCTTGCTCGTTTTGGGCTTATAATTTTTATTTTGTTAAACGGACAACAAAGTTAAATAAATTCGGTTTAATACAATCATAACAATCATTGTTACTAATCTGCTTTTTTTTGGAGTTAGTAAAAAAAAAATTCTACCTACCGCACTGCTATGAGCAATGTCATTTGATCAACAATAATAAAGCTGGAATTATCGAATGTTCCGGCAATAAACGTTCTTCTGCTACTGAAAAACTAAGTGCCTGGAAGAGAAAAATTAATTAGTTTTAAAACTACTGCAAAATTACCTGGCATATCAGTCGTTCGTTTTGACGAAGCGTACCTTACTCGGGGTAACAGTTTTCAGACACTTTACAGCTTCATTTTTATTCTTACTATACTTTCATCGCTCCTGTGTTTTTCGTCGTCTTAATAGGTTCTTTTACAATTAGATGTCCCATTAATTTACGTATTTCACTAATAGAAAGGAAAATGTTATATCGTAGTGTCACAATATTTACCGATAACATTTACGATTACTATTCTTGAAGGCAAGTTGCTATCGCTGTAGCCAGTTACAGTGTGGTTCGTGGGATAATTTAGAGCAGAAAGCTATTCTTTGATTTATTGATATCTTTTGTGAAAAGAATTGTGTGGAACGTAATTGTTACGAGTCGAAAAATGGAACATCGTCACAACAGAGGGCTGCCAAAGTATCTTAGATGCACGATATAATTAGAAAAGGCACACAGAAAATTACACATTTTTCAATACATATGGTCTGATTCAGCGAGCCACCTAATCTTCAGACCACATTTTCCATAATCATAATATTTCGTGCACATTCAGTTGTACATATGATCTCTTATTGCTTCTCCTTTCCTTTGTCGCCGAGTGCAGACCCGTATTAGAAGCAGTAGTACTAATCATGAAATAAATAATCCATAATTCTCTTTGAATCTCAATACACTATTTTAAAATACGGCTTAGAAAATACATTCACGAGAGCAACGCTACTAGTTGTCTCCCGTAAAGCCCAGCTAACAGCACAACCGCCTCATTAAAACAAAACAAAAAGAAAAAGAACGTGCAAGTTTCAATTGATTGCACCAGTCAGTACCTACTTTCCATTTCGATGCATACATCCTGAATAAATTTCTCTTAGATCACAGGAAGATAAAAATGCTTTGCCCTCGTTAACATTAAGAATAATGATTAATGAAATTCATCAGTGAGCAAAAATATTCTTTTTTTTTTTCATTGACTATTTCCTTATTATACCACACTGAACAAACCGTCAGCCAAATCTCACCGGTGTTACTTTTCCGTCCGGAAGCGACTGCCACGAGTCGGTTCGTGTCTGCTCCCTTCAAGCGTGAGCGTACTATCCCAGCCACCTAACGGCCAGGCAGACCACGCGCACGAACGGTAAACCCTCTACAATCGATACCACCCATCTCAAAAGTGGCTGTTTCTGATACATGGTGTCAGTCTCACTTTTAAGTATGCCACCGTTGTTTAAGTACGGCTGTTACACACTGAAGAGCCAAAAAACGGTATAGGTATGCGCATTCAAACACAGAGTTTTGTTAACTGGCAGAATACGGCGCTGCGGTGGGCAGTACCTATATAAGACAAGTGTCTGGCGCAGTTGTTAGATT
Source organism: Schistocerca americana (assembly GCF_021461395.2). NCBI lineage: Eukaryota > Metazoa > Arthropoda > Insecta > Orthoptera > Acrididae > Schistocerca > Schistocerca americana. The sequence continues at coordinate 747,689,195 of NC_060121.1, read as the reverse complement.
GTTTACTTCTGCTACAATGGCAGGTTATCAAGATTTAAGTGACTTTCAACTTGGTGTTATACTCGGTCCAAGAGCGATGGGACACAGCATTTCCGAGGTGGAGATGAAGAGGAGATTTTCCTGTAAGACTATTTCAAGAGTGTACCGTGCATATCGGGTCTCCGGTAAAACATCAAATCTGCGGCATCGTTGCGGCCCGAGAAAGATCCTGCAGAAACGGGACCAACGACGACTCAAGAGAACCGTTCTACGCGACTGAAGTGCAACCGTTCCGCAAACTGCTGCAGATTTGAAATCTGGGCCATCAAAAAGAGAGTGCGAACCATTCACCGTAACATCATCGATATGGGCTTTTGGAGCCGAAGGCCCACTCGTGTACCCTTGACGACTGCACGACACAAAGCTTTCTGCCTCACCTGGGCCCGTCAACACCGACATTGGACTGTTGATGACTGGGAACATGTTGTCTGGTCAGACAAGTCTCGTTTCAAATTGTATCAAGTGGATGGGCGTGCACGGGTATGGACACAACCTCATGAAGCCATGGACATTGCATTTCAGCAGGGCACTGTTCAAGCTGGCGGAAGCTCTGTAAAGGTGTGGGGGGTGTTCAGTTGGAGTGATATGGGACCCTTGATACGTCTAGAAACGACTTTGACAGGTGAAACGTACGTAAGGATCCTGTCTGAACACCTGCATCCATTCATGTGCATTGTGCATTCCGACGAACTTGGGCAATTCGAATGGGATAATGGGACGTCCCACGAGTCCACAATAGCTATGTAGTGGCTCCAGAAACGCTATTCTGAGTTGAAACACTTCCGCCGGCCACCAGACTACCCATACATGAACATTACTGAGCATATCTTGGATGCCTTGCAACGTGCTGTTCAGAAGACACCTCCATCCCATCGTACTCCTACGGATTGATGGATACCCTGCAGGATTCATGGTGTCAGTTCCCTCCAGCACTACTTCAGACATTAGTCGAGTCCATGCTGCGTCGTGTTGAGGCACTTCTGCGTGGCCGGCCGTGGTGGCCGAGCGGTTCTAGGCGCTACAGTTTGGAAACGCGCGACCGCTATGGTCGCAGATTCCAATCCTGCCTCGGGCATGGATGTGTGTGATGTCTTTAGTTAGGTTTAAGTAGTTCTATGTTCTAGGGGACTGGTGACCTTAGAAGTTAAGTCCCATAGTGCTCAGAGCCATTTGAACACTTCTGAGTGCTCGCGGGATCCCCACACGATATTAGACAAATGTACCAGTTTCTTAGGCTCTTCAGTGTATATTTACGAAATCCCCTCCTCTATGCTGCAATTATTACTTCGATTATATGTTTTTACTGCCTATAGAAACATGTCTGATAACACGATTTCTTCGCTGAAACGCTGGTCCCATGAAATTTTATTTCGTGGTCCCTAATGTGTGAAGCATGTTTCGTAACAGCCAGGTTATCAGTTTGGCCAAAAACGATAGTTCGTATTGTGTTCCGCTAAACCGACCACATATATACTTTCTTACTAATACACGTAATTCCGTACTCACCAGCAGCCACTATAAACGACGATCATCTTTATAGTGGGGACGATGGGCGATTCTTAAAAATCGTTTGAACCCGCCGCTTTTCAAAAACATTTCCAAAGTCATTGATAATCTTGTTAATAAATGGGAAGGAAAATTTCCGCACTGCCGTCTGTTCTTCTTCATTAGCCTTCGAAAATTTTGTTCTTGGCCGTAGTGGTTATTCCACTTTTGTTTTTATCAAAACCATTTTTTTTTTAAATTTAGTATACAGGTTATTTCCTTAAGAGCGTCCAAAATTTTACGGGACATGGTGGATGCTTCACTGAACAACTTCAGTTTGAGGTAGGGAACTTCAGGAGGTAAAAGGAAAAAAAAAAATCACCTTAATGTCTACTTTTTTATTTACATTAGCTACAGTTAACTGTAAATATCATTACTGGCACAATGAACTTACCATTTGTACTCTATCATACAAAATGTTCTGAAACCGACAACCATTAACCTCAATGCAAGCATGATATCAGCGGACAAGATTCTGAAGCAACCTGACAAATATTCCTGGTGTGGATCCCCCGTTTCTTCTTTAGAATGAACCAATCTACAGAATTCCTCGATCGAGAGAAATAAACACTCGTCGTGAAGGATGATGCCTGTTAGGAAATCTTTCCCTGTATAGATTTGCAACAGCGGGAGCATTTCAACGTACTTTCCCGTAAACAAGGTGCATGTCAATGAGTTCTGCGAAACTGTACCGGTACTTCTCCGACCTATTATGCTGTACGTCTCTGAATACCACTGAGAAATGACTGTGTCTGTAGTTGATTCATAGCACGTTCTGTCCTGGGACAATGTAAATACGATGAAACAGATCCACCTTATGAACAAGTAAAGCAAATAAAACCTGCATGATGACTTCCTAGTAATCACGCTCGTCGTCCTTATTTCTTTGTAGGAAATAAAGAATGTGCATGTAAATAAACAGCACAACACATAATATTTTACGCATGTTAGTTGTAAATAAACTGGGAAACAATGGTGGTAGACAGAGCGGTAGACAAGTTACTTCCATATATCCTTAAGCTGACTGCTCCGATCCCTGGTTCCCTCCTACCTCACACTGTTCACTTGAGCGTTCTCTATGTCCTGTTACATCTTTGCACGCTATTACGGAAACACACTGTAGGTACTTGATGTCGTCTGGTAAGCAAACTGGCTCCCATTTTTTTATTTGTTGCATGTACTAAGGTTTGCTCTCTTTCGTTATGGGTGATGTTGAGATTCCTTCTGGAGGTATCGACTTATGTGTGTTATCTTTTGTCCCAAAGTCCCGTCCGGACGTTTCGCTAACGATAAGTTCAGGAAATGAATCCGCTCTTTCTCCTTAGTATATTGTATTTCATGGTAGTGCTGCCGTTGTGTACCAGTATGCCGTTCACGCCCGCTCTGCGTCACCAGGCCAGCTGAATCGCGAGCGCCAGCGGGGCGCAGCATCAGTGGACCGCGGCAGCCGGAGCTGGGGCGGCGGCCGCGGGACGTGTGAGTCACATCAGCGCGGTGCGGCGCGGCGCGGCGCGGCGCGGCCTCCGCAGGAATGCCGCCCGCCAGCTGCTTCTTTCCCGGGCTGTGACTGTCGCGTTTACTACGCGGCTCGCATTTGCCAGCACGTGTCTGACGCCTCCGTCAGGGAGAAAGCAGGCTCCTCGCTAGGTCAGGCGGATTCTGTATCGCACAGTGAGAACTAGAAAGCCCCGGCTTTCGTCACCGACTCTAGGTGACTCGATGGTTACGTGCTAATCTCCACAGACTACAGACACACTAAACGCTTATCGCCATACAAACAGCACAACACAATTTTTTTGAAACCTCGTACTGTCTCCCGTTCCAGTGTACGTTTTAAATTTCGCTCAAAGGTGCCTACGAACTTCCTCTGTAATGGTGCATTACCCTTGCGGCATAACCCTTGTGTTCGGCGACGTTTCAGACAGCAACGTGATGATGTATTCCAAAACAAGGCCAGAGCTGAGAAATTCTTGTGAGCTGTAAGGTGGGTTCGTGATGTCCCACTGGCCGAAATTTCACCTCACTTCTGCCTAGCGCCACCCTGGGCGTTTCACAGGATGGGGAGATCGTCCCACCCCTCTTACCCATATCTGGCCCTCTGCGACGGAGGTCGGAACAGCGACGTCTAGCGTTGAAACCATGCGGGTCGCTTGTGGGTGCCTGAGGAAAACGTTTCAGACTCATCGCCGCTCAGAATCGACTGGAAGAGGCCTCAGGAGGTGACATAAGGGGCGTCAATTAAACTACCTCTTCCCTAGGAGTGTTCATTGTCACACATTTAAAGCTCGAAAACGATAGTTTGCAGTGTGATGTACAAATAGTTATGCAATCTTGGCTTTTGAACACTCATAGAAAGTTAAACAGATCGCTTCATCTGTCTTCTCAAAATAAGAAAATTCAGTCACAGTGATGTTGCAGTCCCAACATGTCCCTAGAAATGTGGTATTTCAGCAACGGCAAAATTTGTCAAGAAGGTCATGGTGTTGTAAATCGCACTGTAAACGGTCGTTTCAGAGTGCGAAATTTGTGAAAATGAGCATCCCTAGGATAGGGGTGATTTCACTGACGCCGCTTATGTCATCTCGTGAGGCCTTTTCGTGTCGATTCTGATTGACAGTATCTTTGAAAACTTGACTTTAGCCTCAAATAACAAAACCGCGCGATATCAAGGCTGAACGACACAGTTTCGGCCTTCATAGCGTAGGTGTCAAACGAAGGGGTAAGATTTGGGTAAGAGGGAGTGTGTCGGTCTTCCGATAGTGTATCTCGGACACGATGCATTAGGACGGAATTGTGGTGAAATGTTGCCCAAAGTGAAACCATTAACCGCTCTTACAATGCACATGAGCTTCTGACCTTTTGCCTCGTTTTCGCATATGTTGATATATTACTGTTTGAAGCGTCGTCGAGACCGAATGTGACGTCACGCTTTTGCGTCATGACGGAGGAAGATTGAAGGAACTTTTCAGCCAAATTTAAAACTTCTGCGTCACAATGGCACACAATTAAGGGGTTTCAAAAAAGTGTACTTTGCTTGTGTTGCGCCTTATACTTCTCGAAATATTGGCAGAACTGTTGTCGCGTCCCAAGCCTGTCGTTGCCTCATCGCCTCTGATTGAGTGTATATGTTTATGGAGCAGAGTTAAAGCAGTCGACAGAAGAGAGGAGATGGAAGTCACCCTAGTTGCGACCAGACGGTGAAAGGAAGAATAATCCTCTCAGGAGAAAAGTTAATTCTATAAATGGAATGGCTGCCCCAGTGGAGGCATGTCCACAAGAGTGGTCAAGTTCTTTCATAAAGACGGCGAATATCTGTCACCGTTCTGTCTGCGCTCTGAAACACCAGTACAGCATCTAAGATGAATACAAATCCCAGCAGAAAGCCTATGTCTTCAGCAGCTTAGCAGAGCAACGATCCTAGATTTCCATCCCAGTAACTAGCTACACTCTAACGCTTTAACCCTGCCTGCCCACGTTCTGGCCCCTTGGACGGTACTTCCCTCGAATTTTGTGCTCTCTTTCACCTTCGACCCCTTCAGCCACAGTAGTAATGTAATGTCGTGGGACTTGGATTGATGGCCAGTTGTGGGATCTTGATTGATGGCTAGGCTCCTAGAGTATGGAAATGACGCGGGGAGAGATCGGGACTGTATGAAGGGTGTGTAAGGGTTTCCCTGCAGCATAGTGCAAACTAACTTAGCAGCTTGTGGGCCGGCATTATCCTGCAACAGAATGATGCCGTCCGTCAACACTCCTGGGCGTTTGGTCTTGATAATGCACTTCAAATTTTGCAAAGTGTCCAGGTACCTCTGTGCCTCAACTGTGGCCCCTGTTCCAGAAAGTGAACGAGCAGTGGGCCCTTGCAGTTGAAGAAAAAGGTCATCATGATTTTCACGGAGCTTGCAGGCCCGTTGTTTTGACTACGCCATGTTAAGTATCGTTGAGAAGCTTTTACGCATGCACCATGCCGTTTCTATCTCTTTCAGTGCAATTTTCATATTTTTGGAGTCCTGAGAAAGACATTCGTGGCCATTGATTTGCTTCGGACGAAGGAATTGAAGCATCGGTACAATCACGTTTCCGTTGGCAACAGCACACGTTTTTCAATGAAGTCATTGACCGTGTTTTCTCACTGTGGGATAAATATTTTATCATTTATCGCGATTGCTTTTGTAATAATAAACAGTTTACTTACTTCCTTCCATTGCCTCGTTTTCATCTGACTCTGCCTTATAACAAAGGTAAAAATAACTAACATATAACAGGACACAATATGTATAGCGAGAATGCAGGCTAATTAAATATGGAGGATTCAGCTAATATGCCAGCTATTGGATGGAAGAATAAAATAAAAGGATTTTAAGACCGAGGTAGGAATTCAGCATTATAAGTCGCTACGAGACGAAATTAACAGGGTATGCAAAGATGCCAAATCAGAATACATGAAGCAAACAAGGGAAGCTTCGAGAAATATCTCGTTTATGAGAACATCGACAGATATGCAGTAAACATTACAATATATATGCAGGATAAATAAATTGTAAAAAATGTGTTTCAGATTCTATCTACACATTGTCAGCAAGCAATCCAATAAGTTCTGCGCAGCAATTAGGCAACTCCAGAATTGATTTGTTCGTGACTAAGAGTTTTGTAGCCGATTAAGTGAATGGAACACAATCCTCTTACGTGATCCGCAGAAACACTTAAGAAAATATCTGTTCTGCACATTCGGCGTATCATTTAGTTAGGCACTGAAGCGCCAAAGAAACAGGTATAGGCATAGATATTCAAGTACGGAGATATGCAAACAGACAGAATAAGGGGCTGCGGTCGGCAACGCCTCCATAAGAGAACAAGTGTCTAGCGCAGTTGTTAGATCAGTTACTGCTGCTACAATGGCAGGTTATCAAGATTTATGTGAGTTTAAATGTGGTGTTATAATGGGCGCATGAGCGATGGGACACAGTACCTTCGAGGTACGGATGAAGTGGGTGTTTTCCCGTACGCCCATTTCATAAGTGTACCGTGAACATCAGGAACCCAGTAAAACATCAAATCTCGGACATCGCTGCAGCCTGTAAAAGATCCGGCAAGAACGGGACCTAAGACGACTCAAGAGAATCCGTCAACGTGACAGAAGTGCAACCCCTCCGCAAATTGCTGCAGATTTCAAAACTGGGCCATCTGCAAGTGTCAGCGTACGAACCGTTCGACGAAACATCATCGATATTGGCTTTCTGAGCTGAAGGCGCACTCGTTTACCCTTGATGACTTTACCCCTCACCTAGGACCGTCAAGAAGGAAGAAAATGTTACATTTGAAATAAAAACAGTCTTGGTTGCTGTTGTGACTTGGCAAGACAGCCAAGTCACTATGAGAGGAAGCCGATTTGCACGCTTTTAAGCTCACGTAGATTGGCGTGAGGTCTGGAACAAGGTAAATTAATTATCCTATAAAGAAAAGAACGTAGTACTTGGAATACTTAACTTTAATCCACAACTGGTGTACATCGCTCTTGACGGTACATGTTATAACCTCAATATAAACGGGTAATGGTGCCTTGCTAGGTCGTAGCAAATGACGTAGCTGAAGGCTATGCTAACTATCGTCTCGGCAAATGAGAGCGTATTTGTCAGTGAACCATTGCTATTAACGTCGGCTGTACAACTGGGGCGAGTGCTAGGAAGTCTCTCTAGTCCTGTCGTGTGGCGGCGCTCGGTCTGCAATCACTGACAGTGGCGACACGCGGGTCCGACGTATACTAACGGACCGCGGCCGATTTAAAGGCTACCACCTAGCAAGTGTGGTGTCTGGCGGTGACACCACAGTTGCAATTTGTACGTTTATTAACGACGCGTTTCACCTTCATGGGGCATCCTATGAATAATCTTAAGATTCCCCTCTGAGTTTTAGTTCGACAATGACCTTGTTACACACCGACATTGGACTGTTAATGACTGGAAACGTGTTGCTTGGTCGGACGAGTCTAGTTTCAAATTGTATCGAGCGGATGGACGTGTACGGGAATGAAGACAACCTCACGATTCCATGGACCCTGTATTTCAGCTGTTGAAACTGTTGGAGGCTCTGTAATGGTGTATGGGGCGTGCAGTTGGAGTGATGTGGGACCCCTGGAACGTCTAGATACGACTCTGACAGATGACACGTACGTAAGCATCCTGTCTGATTACCTGCAGCCATTCATGTCCATCGCGCATTCTGACGGACTTGGGCAATTCCAGCAGGACAATGTTACACACCAAACGTCTAGAAATACTACAGAGTGACTCCAGGAACACTCTTCTGAGTTGAAACACTTCCGCCGGCCACCAAACTCCTCAGACATGAACGTTATTGAGCATATTTGGAATGCCTTGCAACGTGCTGTTTAGAAGAGATCTCTACCCTCTCGTACTTTTACGGATTTAAGGACAGCCCCGCAGGTTCATGGCGTCAATTCCCTCCAGCATTCAGACATTAGTCGAGTCCATGCTACGTCGCGCTGCGACACTTTTGCGTGCTCGCGGGAATGATACATGGTATTAGGCAGGTGTACGAGCGATTTTGGCTCTTCAGTGTATAATACATTTAGTTATATAGTGTAGTTTCATTATACGTACACTCGGCGAATGGCGTTTAGAAGATATCGACATAGTTTTTACCAAAAATAATGATATTGCGCTCGACAGAACCCACTTTTGATGTAGAGGTGCACAACTGAACGGTATACGTCACTGATGATGGGCTCTACTTTCGAAGTGCAGCACATACCGTACAGCAAGACATCTTTTATCAAATACAAAAATGCTTCAAAGTACCGAGCGCATAAGATTTAGACACATTTACTTATCAGCGCGTAAGACCTGCTCTGAAGTCTCAGCTACAGTGTAGCTGCATTTCAGCTCATCCCGATCATTTTATTATTGATTGCATCTTTGTGAGTAACACATAACTTCAACAACCTGAAACATTAAACTTCTGGCCCGCATCTCGTGGTCGTGCGGTAGCGTTCTCGCTTCCCACGCCCGGGTTCCCGGGTTCGATTCCCGGCGGGGTCAGGGTTTTTCTCTGCCTCGTGATGGCTGGGTGTTGTGTGCTGTCCTTAGGTTAGTTAGGTTTAAGTAGTTCTAAGTTCTAGGGGACTGATGACCGTAGAAGTTAAGTCCCATAGTGCTCAAAGCCATTTGAACCATTTTTTTTAAACTTCTGAATTAAATTGCACTGTTTAACTTAATGTAGTATAATCACTGAACTAAGAGTGTTTGTAATAAAGTCTTCTAACACGGATTCATGACAGCTGCGACTCACAAGTTTATTGGAGAGACCATTTATTGCACAAATTATATAAAATATTCGTATAAAAACAAATCATCTTTTGCGTGATACATTATGATGTATTTCAGTGGCTACTATAAAACATTTTTGTATTTAGCATTAACACAATTATGTATTTAAATAAATGCACACATGTTGCGTCCTGATTTTTCGTGAAATGGAAAGACAGACTTGACTTCAGTGTCTTTGAGATTATAAGGCTTTCTCTGCATGTGCTCATACGAATTCTATTTTGGATGTGTCGACATAACCATGTTAATTTTTGTTATTTTATTAACTCTGTTTATATAAATAGAACGATTTGAGAAAATCGGTTGTCTACCAATCCAAGCGTTTTCTGAAAGAACTGTTCGTTTCCATGGCATCATTTTTTCCCGTTTGTGTGTGGAGAGGGGAACCCATGTGTTGATGAAAATGACCACAGTGACAGTGCACTGCAGCTGAATGAGTAGCTTAGCTTAGTAATTTTAAACTGATGCATGTGAAGAGTAATAAACCGGATAGCAGCAGCTAGGCATGAGTTTTGTGGGAGGGCTGGAAAGGGAAGTTTTTAATTGTGAAGGTGAAACGAATTATCTGTGAACGATACATTTCTGTACAAATTTCTGATCAAGAAGCGAGAGTTCCAGCAAGTTATCTGAGCACAGGATATAGAGCGTAAAGAAGTAGATGCCATGCCCGAAACTACTCGTCCTGAAAGTGATGCTCCTCTACATGTATTAAGGCTCCAGTCACACTATTCATCTGGATATTCCAGTTCAACCTCCTACTCGCAGGCTTCTCAGGTCTCATCAACCACCTCAGCTTTATCTTCCGCAACCCGAGCTCCCCCCCTCCCCCACACCAGCCCACCTCCTGCTCCATCCCCAGACGTTGTCTATTTTGCCTGTTGTCTTTACCAAATTACTACATACTCTTTCACAGCACAGCACCATCCACAACTTAATCTTTTATTTTTTTTTTTTGTATTGAAATTTTATCAACAGAAATCAACCATTACATTGTGAAATAACTGGTAATAACACTAGTACGAAATAGCAATTGTGAATCTTTATTCATACCTGTAACTGTGTAGGGCTTAGGACAAACAATTTGGCTGCTTCCCAGTTGTCCTCTACTCTGTGTGAGACAAGGGGACAGAATAAGCAATAAAGATAAGAAAACTCGAACTACACTGCGCAAAACAATGAAAATATCACTTTTTTGAAATCTTGTATTTTCACTCCATTGGGATGCATAAATTAGAAACTTGGCTCAATGGCGTCTACGGCTTTCCTCCGTAACGATGGAGTAGTGTGGCGCTCTGCGACGTCACCATCGGAATCGATGACGGGTTCAAGTGGAAAGCTCACAACACATGCGAAAAAAAAAGGCCAGAGCTAAGAACTTCATGTGTGGTGTAACGTGGGTTAATGATGTCACATTGGCATCAAATTTTATCTCAATTCCGATCAACGGCACCGTGGACGTGTTACATGACAGGAAGGTCGTCAGACCCCCTGCTATCCATATCTCATGCCTCCTTTTGATGCCTTTGCGATGGAGGTCAAAACAGTGGCGTCCAACGTTGAAATCCCGCAGTTTTCTTATGGGTGAACAATTAAAAGAATTCAGACGCACTATCATTGGGTAATGACACTAAATGGCCTTAGGGCACAAAGCGTGTCAATGAAATCATCCTTTCTCTTCAGGCGTATGTTCCTACATATTTCGCGGTCAAACAAAGCAGTTCGCAGTGCGATGAGCAACAGGACGAGGTTCTTGACAATGCTTTTTACACTGCTGACACCTCACGGACGCTTCACCCCTTCTCTAATATCATCGGCCAACAGCCTCATTGAACGTGGTCACACCCCTTGGGGTGCAGAGCAACCGCCATTTTCGCTCTCGTGTAACCGCTATTTTTGCTCTGGTGCACAGTGTGCAACCACTAGGAACCGTTAAAGCCATTCGAGGGGCGTTGAACCTGCCTGTAGGCGCCTAGGACTAACTCATAGTTCTTTTCTGTAAAGGTACATTTCCAAAATTCTAAAATGTGTTCATGTGCTACCGAAGGAACTACTGAGCTCTTAGAGTGACCCTTTTTTCGTCGTCTTCAGAAATGTGCCAATGACGCATCCCTCCGTTGTCACATAAGAGAAGGGCGTCAAATAAGACAAGAAATGCCTCAGCACCCTGTGCTGCTACCGATCACGTTCAAATTTCGTCAAATGTTTTGAACGGTCCCTCGTGGTCACGCCCTATTCACCAGAGAATAAAATGCGGTCGCATTGCACTCCAAAGAGCTTTGACCACGTCCGTTTGGGCTGCTGGTCGATGATGTCAATAGAGATGGGTTGAACAGCTCGGGAGGTGTCAGCAGCAAAAAAAATTGTGAAGAAGATAGTCCTGTGGCTCATCGTACTGCAGTGACTGCCCGCGGAATGTGTGGGAATCAACGCCCCAAAACAAGGGTTGGTTCCATTGATGCCCTTTGTGGACTATGGACTTTTAGTGCCATTACTGATGATGATGTGTCTGAAATGTTTTCCTCGGTCACCCATAGAAAAACCGCATTATTTGAACGCTTGGCCTCACGGTTCTGCCCTCCATCACAGAGACATCAAAAGAAGGTGTGAAATGTGTGTGAGAGGCAGTGTGACGATGGTGCCATTGAGAGGAATTGTGACGAAATTTGGTTCCAATGTGACAAAATTATCCCAAGTTATACCACACATGAGGTTCTGAGTCTGGCCTTGTTTCCGCACGTGTGCTGTCTGAAACTTAGCCGAGCTTAAGGGTGAAGTCACAGGGGTCTATGCTTGTGCGCCATTACAGAGGAAAATTGTAGGCACCTCTGAGCCAAATTTTAAACTTATACGTCGCAATGGGTGACATGCTTGGGGTTTCAAAAAAGTGATCCTTTAATTGCGCTGTGCATTGTAGGTTAAGTCCGTATTCTGAGGCTTTAATGTAAGAAGGTTTACTATTTAAGCTTCTAAGAAGACTGTCCGATTAATAGAATTTCTTGCGGGAGATACTTTGTACCAGGTGACCAAGCAGCTTAGTTTCCATCTGACTTGAAAATTCAGCTTAATGGCGTAGGAGACTCATCGCTCCGTGTTCTTCATTGTTATGCGTTTCAGGAGTTTCCTTTGCTTTTGATTTTTACAATGCAGTATCATCAGATTGTGTTCCGATTCCACATTTACGTCTACGCACTTGTGGCCCACAGCTTTCCTGCCATTCCATAAATACTTTTGATTTTTACGAAGCTGTTCACTAACACAAGACGAGCTTTCCAGCTTCTCGATCTGTTACCTAGCAGTTTCCGATGACTTCGTAGTAGACGGAACACAGATCCCCTTCTATAATTTATAAATGTACTAATTCGATAACGATCGTTGAATGTATACATGCACTATCTGTTTGAGCTGCTTGTTACTGAGTGTTCAGTCATTCTCTTAGCAACGAATTTGGTTAAGGGGTAACGTAGTTGAGGTTCTAGACTGCCACCTGAATAACTCCGACGGCAGAAGACAGAAACATAAAAATTTGCATCATAACGGGTTTAAGTCATTTTTTCCAAGAAAAGAGTCTTATGTGAAGCACCGATCCATGTCAATTATCAGTTCGATGTTTCAAGAGGAAAAATAAATCAGTGAATAAATATAGCACTCGAGTCTCCCAACTCCATCCAATGTGGACACATAAAACTTCAATGATTGACACTAACTTGTTTGCATGGTAGGAGGAATAATTCCATTACTGCGGTGCTAATTTAGCCATTTTCTTCTTATAATATTGAAACACCCGTCACGCATTCACCGAGACTATAATTACGCCGACTGGACAGAAACATTTATGGTTTCCGATCTACAATACGTCAACCTGAACTGTCCACATTTCTAAAATTTTCGAATTTTTACGCCATATTCAAACTTAAAATTCTACGCTACAAGTTCTACAAATAACCTCTTCCGGAGCAGTTTTCAAAGCGAGGTGGAATCGCCAAAACAAAATTTTTTCCAGGAGACAACACGTCCAGCGAATAGACTCTTGTTCTTTCATGTTGTTCTGTACGTTGTTTTCTGTGATTCATTTTTAATAATTATCGCTTATTACATCTTCCGAGGCAGTCCCACTCCACCTTCCTTCTGTCTTTAAGGCACCATTAAACCTCGTTAGAATCTGTACCATCTTCTCCAAAAAGATTCAGACATAACTTGGATGACCCTTGCTATCAGAATTCGCAGATTTCAAAACCACTTAATTTTTTTGGGCAAACAGACCAGTGATCAGTCTGTTACTAAAAGACAGGCCACACGTTTATCGTAGCAAGCGTACAGGTATGACCAGCCTAGCACAATACAAAACGGGGACCTCAGTCGTAACACAAATGATAACACAATAACGAAACATTGGAACTTACGATGAATATTATTAAATTTGAAAGCAGCGCAACTTTCAGTTGCACATATATGATTTTTGCTTAATAATTTCATAGCAATATGACGAAATAAATATAACTATCGGTGTAATAGTATTAACCACCCTGGCTCATAATTATTCAACTCCATATTTTCGAAGATTGTCTTCTACTCATACACTGTAATTGTTTGTCACAGTGGAATGAAGTGAAATATTGTAATGTATTTTAAGAAATCATGTAATTTAGTTGCAGGAGGAACATCATGTGCGTTACGAGCAGAGGAACTTCAGCGTCAGAAATATGCAGGAACCTTTGTTTTAGAGCTGAGGCGGTGACACGAAGGCATTAGTGAACAGATATAGCATGAAACATTGCAGAAAAAGAAAGTGAAAAAAGAAGTCCACGGAACAGTTTGCACGAAATAGGTTGTCGGATATTCGGATAAAACTGCCAGCTTGACACTGTAACCTAAAGAAGGTCAAGGTCGAAACTTACAGTACTACGTAACGAGAATGAATCAAAGATTATAAAAAGCATTGTATGCCGTAAGCATGCAGTTCTGATTGGCCTAGCAGTATAAACGGAGGACGTCAGTCAAAAAAGATGTGACTGAAGAATAGGATAACGTTAAAACGTGTGACGAACGGAGTGCAGTGCCAACGGGGAATTAATAATGCCGAAAGACACCTCGAAATGTCAACAGTTAAAATTACTTCTCTCTATACATTTCCAGTGTTAATGTAATAGACAAGCTTCAGTGAAAGCTCCGAGGCTGTAAATGGACAGAGCACGGCTAGTAGACAGTATTAGGCCAATGCTAGGGGCCGCTGTGGTTAGAGGCTGACTTTCCTTAGCTGGCGCTAACTCTTCTGCTACACTCTCACTGAGACTCTCTCAAAAACAGCAACACAACAAGCCTGGCGTTTGCTGATAAGCCTACTCACATTCTAAACTTGGCAAGTAGCCCCGTGTTACATGAATAACAGACAGAATTCTTCGTCTCAGAAGAACTATGAAACTGTTGGGTATTGCCCTTGTATTTTCGTATGCAATTATTTGGCTTCTGTCATAACTTGAGGTTTATATGAAGTAATACACGCTTATTGTCTTAGTTCGCACTGGTTAAACGATATAAAAACCAAGTATGTTTTGGAGATGAAAGGACATAAAACGTGCTGGAACAGCACAAAGTAATACAGATTAAATCTAGTATTTACCAGCAACATTTCACAAAATGGCTATAATTTTAGGTACCGATCTTTCGAGAATCAGTGCCCTTGTCATTCCCATCCCTCATCATATTCGACATTGCCATTCGTTTTTTCAGGGGCTGTCTTACAAGTGTTCACTGAGTGAGGAAAGGGTCAAGTTGCTCTGGTTGATAGTAGAGTTATTTAGTATTATCTTATGATTACAGGATGAACAGGGAATTTATCACCTTTCGTTACATTCCTACAAATTATAAATGATTTGAGATTTTCGTAAAACAAGGCAAATCGTTTATTTCATGATGTACCAGCTTTGAAATCAAAGAACGTTATCTATTAGAAAAGTCATAGGAAGCTACAGACTGATTTAACGTGCCTCAATTTAGTGAAATGTATACTTAGTTTCCTTCTACTAAGGATTGAAATGAGCTAAAAAGTATCGGTAGGAACGGGAATATACTCTAAAGTACTGCAGAAAAGGCAAGTGGAAACGATTTTAGTCTGGGTTATTTGAAAGATTACTGATGAACAAATGTAAAACATTAGTGAAGCTGTTAATTGATACTATACGTATTTACTTCACACATACAAATGAATTATGACTCTCCCTGTGCCGAAGAGAAGCTCACTGACTCATTCAGTTTGAGCAGAGTGGGTGATACGTCAGAGGGAATAACCTATGGTGGCCTTTGACCTCGTCGAGGCGGATGTAGGAGAAACAGCTATTCGACCTCTCTGCTTATTTCCGCTAATTTCGACGGTCAGATTTAAAAACTGTTACACACATTTAGTTTAGTTAAGGAAGACTATCTACAGGTATATATCGAACGTCTGTGTTCATACTTCATTATATTGTTGCATCTTATTAGATAAAATATCCTTAATACTGTGGCTTTTCTGTGTTGCTACATTTGATCTTAGATCCCAGCCATTACCGTCGTCTTCGTCACGTACTCCAGTTCGTATAAGGCATGATAATTTAAAAGACTTTTTACATATTGATTGTTAATTTGCTTGGATTTTTTAATAGAAAGTTGGTTAAGCAATCTTCTAAATGTGGCACGAAATCTTATTACTTCAAATGTGGAAACTTCTACAGAAAACGTTTTCGAGAAAACATTGCTGAAATAAAAACAGAGATATCCTACATCTTGGATAAATAGAGCTCAAAGTGCTCAGACTAACGGAAAAATGCAAGTGTGACGTTGTCAGAGATTGTTCTGACCATCTTTGTGAGAGCAATACACAAGACGAACAAAATGCAATACCGCCAAAGACGAGCAACTCCATTGGCTCATTGCATTATTTAAAAATCATGAATATCTCGATTTGAATAAAAGTGTTACTTCCAGTGTCAAATACCACGATCAATATGAGGAAGGCATAGATCGCTATCATGTAACTTGGATGATGATAACCGGTAGATGGACCACAATGAAAAAGAAACGTCACCACTTCAGTGTTGGATAACAACATCCTAGCAGCATCACCCAGAAAGCACCTCGTCGCTGTGTGGTGTATAATCACCAGTGTCTTTCGTCAGGGTTTTAAAAACGCGTGCAGAGCAAACGGGACTGTACGGAGTACGTACAAGGGCTTCGCAGCGAAACTCCTGTATCGTAGTCGAAACAACAGATACGCCAGGTCCGGGAAAGTCATGACAAGCTTTTTCTTTGATTGCGGAGACCTGCCGCTCATTGACTTTCTCGAACACGGCGCCACAGATACAGGACAGCAGTCCACGTACACTTTGCAGATACTGAATTGTGCCATCAAGTCCCAACGCCCAGGAGTGTTAACGGACGGCATCATTCTGTTGCAGGATAATACCCGGCCACAAGTTGTCAAATTTCTTTCGAGGATACTGCAGAAGTTTTGTTCGAAGGCTATTACGCATTCTCCATACAGTCTCGATCTCTACCCAAACTATTTCCAAATTTTTGGAGCCTGAAGAAAGAAATCCGTGGCTGTCGATTTGCTTCGGATGAAGAGGTGTACGGGTGGGTATAACCTTAGAGTAATTGCCTCGATTCCAAATTGACTCTACCGATGCCGGTCTCAGTGTTAATGAAGCCTTCTATGCCACTATTTGTCGATATTTGCTTAATTCTCAGTATGTCCTGGGGATCTGTTTTTATTTGTACTAAACCATTACTTCGACGTATTTGTTTGTGCCATTTGCTAGTTATGAAAGTGTACGGTATGCTTTTTATACAAAAATATCTGCATTCTGGAAAACTAGTCATCATCGTATTTTTACATTTAAAGTACACAAAACCGGATAAAAATAATCATTAACGTTAATACGACCTATATTTTGCAATAATGCATGAATTTCAATATTTCTAAAATTAATGTCACAGGACAGATCAATGTAGCTGTTTTGAAAATTATCTGTTGATTATGAGAGGCTCTGGTCGTAAATATTTACCAGAGTGGAATCTGTGTAACATTGTTGTATGGTTATGGCTTCACTCAGTTATGTTTCGACTCTGTTTTGTGATGTTATGTCGTGTATTAAAGATATGAGTCTAATTTGAAAAGCTATATGATGAAAAGTACAACAATGAATAGAGAAGTTTGTAATGCGAGCAGCCACGGACGTCAAACTTCATTATGAATGGAAGTAATATGTTTGGAGTCAAGAAAAAATGCTGAAATAAATCAACACCAGCAAAGAAATTAATGTTAATTCCTTTTATTCATCGAAACCAGCACCAATAATCAAAAACTTTTGTAAACAGGAATATCAGTCCATGGGCCACTGAAGTCATCAAACGAAAAGATAATTAGAGATCAATGTTTCATGTAACTATCTCCATTGGACCACTTTTATCACACAAAACTGGGATGATACCTAAAATGCAACATGTATTTTTTGACGATTATTGACAGTAAACGGTTGTGATAAAGCACTTTATATACGCAGCTGCCAACATTTTTGAATGAATACACTCCTGGAAATTGAAATAAGAACACCGTGAATTCATTGTCCCAGGAAGGGGAAACTTTATTGACACATTCCTGGGGTCAGATACATCACATGATCACACTGACAGAACCACAGGCACATAGACACAGGCAACAGAGCATGCACAATGTCGGCACTAGTACAGTGTGTATCCACCTTTCGCAGCAATGCAGGCTGCTATTCTCCCATGGAGACGATCGTAGAGATGCTGGATGTAGTCCTGTGGAACGGCTTGCCATGCCATTTCCACCTGGCGCCTCAGTTGGACCAGCGTTCGTGCTGGACGTGCAGACCGCGTGAGACGACGCTTCATCCAGTCCCAAACATGCTCAATGGGGGACAGATCCGGAGATCTTGCTGGCCAGGGTAGTTGACTTACACCTTCTAGAGCACGTTGGGTGGCACGGGATACATGCGGACGTGCATTGTCCTGTTGGAACAGCAAGTTCCCTTGCCGGTCTAGGAATGGTAGAACGATGGGTTCGATGACGGTTTGGATGTACCGTGCACTATTCAGTGTCCCCTCGACGATCACCAGTGGTGTACGGCCAGTGTAGGAGATCGCTCGCCACACCATGATGCCGGGTGTTGGCCCTGTGTGCCTCGGTCGTATGCAGTCCTGATTGTGGCGCTCACCTGCACGGCGCCAAACACGCATACGACCATCATTGGCACCAAGGCAGAAGCGACTCTCATCGCTGAAGACGACACGTCTCCATTCGTCCCTCCATTCACGCCTGTCGCGACACCACTGGAGGCGGGCTGCACGATGTTGGGGCGTGAGCGGAAGACGGCCTAACGGTGTGCGGGACCGTAGCCCAGCTTCATGGAGACGGTTGCGAATGGTCCTCGCCGATACCCCAGGAGCAACAGTGTCCCTAATTTGCTGGGAAGTGGCGGTGCGGTCCCCTACGGCACTGCGTAGGATCCTACGGTCTTGGCGTGCATCCGTGCGTCGCTGCGGTCCGGTCCCAGGTCGACGGGCACGTGCACCTTCCGCCGACCACTGGCGACAACATCGATGTACTGTGGAGACCTCACGCCCCACGTGTTGAGCAATTCGGCGGTACGTCCACCCGGCCTCCCGCATGCCCACTATACGCCCTCGCTCAAAGTCCGTCAACTGCACATACGGTTCACGTCCACGCTGCCGCGGCATGCTACCAGTGTTAAAGACTGCGATGGAGCTCCGTATGCCACGGCAAACTGGCTGACACTGACGGCGGCGGTGCACAAATGCTGGGCAGCTAGCGCCATTCGACGGCCAATACCGCGGTTCCTGGTGTGTCCGCTGTGCCGTGCGTGTGATCATTGCTTGTACAGCCCTCTCGCAGTGTCCGGAGCAAGTATGGTGGATCTGACACACCGGTGTCAATGTGTTCTTTTTTCCATTTCCAAGAGTGTATATTGACTGCCTTGTCTCACATTGGGATAAATGTATTAACAGCTCTGTTGATTACTTTTGAAATAGTAAACAGTCTGTTTCGTTTTCATTTGGCTACCCCTTGTATTTGAGCGTTTTCTTCTTCCTGCTTAGATCCATTTTTGGCGCAATGTATCTAGCGGTGGTCATATAGCTATTCCGACTTGCATGACTCTTATCGCTACTGTCAATCATTTGACTTGTATGAATTGGTCAAGGAGAGCCTGTCGAGTGCGGATTAGCTACCACAAGCCCACATAATGATGGGAAATTCGACTCGTCCCAAAGTAGCCTAGTATGAGCAAATGGACCGGACTAGCATCCGTTTCATGTTGTCTGAGCTGCAGCAAACGTGGTTTAGCCGTGCGATGCTTCGACATGATATTGAAACCACCATGCAATATCTTTGCCTCTGTGGCGAAGCAACGGACTACTTTTCGTCCAACAGGGGTCTGCGGCTTCTATACTGCGCCCTACTTAATCGTTTACCACCGATACCTGCAGGATGGTCATCCAAGGGCTAGTGTTGGAAGTCATTTTGGGAATGGTTCGTTTCGAGCATTTTCCTAGATTGAATACCGTTTGGAACGTCTGTGACCTAGTCTGTTATACCAACTTACGTCTCAGAGAAGCACTGTGCTCGGAATTGGTGGGAGACGGCCCTATAACTTGATCTGTTTTTGTGTCTACAGAAATAACGGACAAAGTGGGATTACGGTGACTAACTAAGTGTGAAGACTGTATTAACTTTTATTCCGAGCTGTGCACTATGCTGCAGGATTCTTCACATTATGTGTTTTAGGTTTCTTTCCTGTCATGGGATTTGAGCCAGTTTGCTATTTGTGAGTATTAGTTTGCTTTCTGTGATTTATTTTGGAAGCAGGCTTAATTTTATGGGTTGCTGTTTTAGTTGAACTCCTGCCTGCGTTATTGTTTAAATCTTATTCATAAAATATTTTGTACAACTTTGTTCTTTACATTCTACTTAAAGAGTTCGAGTAATATTTCTCTGATTTAGCGTTTTATAATTGTCTATTGGTTATTTTGATTTACTGGTATTACAAGTGTCTGTTGATGTGCTGATTAAATGTTTGTTGTTGACTGATTTGTTTTTCGTTATAACATGTGTTATGTAAAATCTTTTCTGTCTGTTTTAGTAGTACCTTAATCTCATACCGTGCCTTATGGAAAGGTTTTAATAGAAGCTCTACGCAGTGTCCAGCTCATAAAGTTCCTCAATTTGCTTGTTTTCTTACATTCATTACGGGTTGTCCAATGGCATGTATTTTAAAAAAAAAAACATTTCAATGAAATTTGCACACCCCAAAAGAGCGTTTCAAAGACAGTCGGAAAACTGGCGTTTTATCTGCACGCAGAGCTTTCAGGTACCAGATAGAAGCTGAATGCAACTCACGATAACGTAAGTATGCTCTCAGATAGGAACATTCTCAGAGACTGCTTGTGCCGTTTAGAGCAAGAAAAGATGTAACGAACGGCTACGACTATTAATACCAAGGAATCCGATCGGTAAGATAAAGAACTTGATCGTCAATCATGCCGCACAAGACTTAAGAGTTTCAAGAAACAGTTTCGAGAAATCTAGCAGTAATCTTCCTACGAGAATGAGGTGAGAAGAATGTGGTACAGCTGGAAGTACCCTCTGCTGTAGATGCACAGCTCACCAATCAAATTCGCCCATAGAAAACTTCGCAGATACTCAGGCAGAATCGTTGCTAATATAGGATTCCGATGCTGGGCTTCATGAGAGACATTTCGCTGTTAGGTCTAACGTATGACATTTCAGGATATACTAAAAGGTTACAGGAGACTTTGCCTCTGCAATTACATGACGACCATCAATGATCGTCGTAGTCGGCAGCCGCCATCTGCTTGTTCCTGTCCTAAACGTCTTTGCCGCTACGTAATTGTTATTTATAGCAAATAACACATTCAGTGTTGTTATTTTACTATTAATAATCGTAATTTATCTCAATTATGCCCAATGTGGGTGTTAGCTAATCTTTACTGCAGACCCAAACAGGCTAAAATATAGAATGAATTGTCCACAGCCAACAAGAAGTGCGTAAACGTGAAAGTCTTAAACTGACTTATCCCTTGAGCGTACTGGTATTTACGAAATAGTATCTATACCGTTAGTCGGAGTAGTAGGACTGGTTTGAGCTGGAAGTGGTTGTTGCCCCTTGCTAAAATTATTTTTATTTTATTTAAACATGCTCACAACATTTATTTGCACATATGTACGGTGCATTTTAAGCATATTTTACGGGAACTTCATATTCTAGAAGAAGAACTAGTTCAACCTGAAATCAAGGGACAGCACTGTAGAAGATGGGAAAAAAATTACAAATGCAACAAGATGCCTCAGAAATAGAGTAGTAAACCATGAAATTGGAAGATACCGAACATGGAACAACAGTGTTCTCAGTTAAAATTAAGTGTACTGTAAAGAATTAATTAATTTTAAGAAGTTGCTCGTTAACTTGTTCACAAATTGTGATTAACTCTCACCAGTGGTATTATTTCTACTGCGTTTTGAAAGTTTAATTATAATCAGCCTGTATGTATGTATTTCAGAATAAATTGTAAATTCGTGGTAAGATCTTATAGGACCAAACTACTTAGGTCATCAGTCCCTAAGCTTACACACTACTTAATCTAACTTAACCTAACTTACGCTATGGAAAACACACACACTCATGCCCGAGGGAGGACTCGAGCCTCCGACGGGGAGAAGTCGCGTGGACCGTGACAAGACGCCTAAGACTACGCGACTACCCCGTGCGGGAAAGATATCATAGATGCGAACGAAAGTCACACAGCGAGTACTGGTGATATAATGTGTGTTGATCAGGTTGACTTACACACAGTACATACAGACCTGTCTTACAATACAGACAGGAACGCTCGCTGTCTCCAGGTTCTGCTTCGTAAACGACCCGGGAGGTAGTCCTGAAGCAAACGTACCAGCCTCGGTGGGTGCCAAGTATGTGGCCAGTGCTCTCTTCGTCGTTGCCACTGCCCCACGACGACAGCCACGGCTTGTAGTCAAAGCCAAAGGCCGTTTCCTACAGGTGTCTGCCTGCTGCTTGTTTTTAGCTCGCTAACCAAAACAAGACTCCACTGCCGCTTGCTCTTCTCCACGAAGTCCTCGCGGTGGCGCCTGTGTCGCGATGGCCGTGGCGCAGCGCCGCCGCTGAGTTTTTCGACTAATCACGCGGCACCGGTGGCATGGATTTTAAAGGGCCGTGGCCGCGTGATATTTCGTGACAATACAATATCGATCGAATTCTCCATTCGTGTGTATCTGCAGAATCAATAAGTTATTGACAAGGTTCTTCATCTGCCACTAGCGATATGCGTTTTTTCGTAGCGATACACGTTTCTTATCATTCGCTAAAAACACTGGTATTGGCAGGGTTCTTCTTGTCGCCTTTTTGCTTAAAATGTGAATTTTTTGTTTGCATTTACGTTTTACTAGAACTTTCTTCTTTGTCACTGGTGCCATACATGAAAAATAAAGGAACTGCGACACCATGAACTACTAAAATCGAAGTTTGGCAATGAAGTCTACTACTGAGGTCCTGTTTTTCAAATGTCCCATAACAAAGAACATCGGCAGCCGCAGGTCGAGCCGGCTGGAGTGGCCGAGCGGTTCTAGGCGCTACAGTCTGGAGCCGCCCGACCGCTGCGGTCGCAGGTTCGAATCCTGCCTCGGGCATGGATGTGTGTGATGTCCTTAGGTTAGTTAGGTTTAAGTAGTTCTAACTTCTAGGGGACCGATGACCTCAGAAGTTCAGTCGCATAGTGCTCAGAGCCATTTGAACCATTTTGAACCGCAGGTCGAAACTGGGTGAGGGGAAGGACTGTTCTCAGCTGCCTTCTGTAACATATCCTTAACAGCATCCTATATCTGGGGGACGTCACTTTCAGTGTAGTGCTATTAGAAATGCGCAGTGTTTCAAGTGACTCAGACACTCACTACTGTGCACGACGGAGCGAGACATCCTGTGCGTCATGCTTACATCCGACTGGCACGAATCGGAGCCCAAGAAATGCCCGAGATACTATTTGTTTGAACAACGTTAAGTGCTGTGGTAACAGCTCATCAGAAAGGCGGCGAAGCGTGTACAGAGGAACAACGGAGAAAGTGCAAGTTGCGCGGCCCGTGCCTGAAGAGGATGTCCGGCTGAGAGAGAAAGTGGCCCGGCCGCTGCCTGGTGGCTGCCGGCCGGCGGCCGGTCGCGTCGTTCGCAGACGCCAACCGCCGGGGGTCACGGCTGCGCTCTCGCCGCCGCCTACTCTAGCGTGTCTCCGTCTTCCCTCGACTCGAGGCTGTTCTCTCCCAGCGATTGCGCACGAGGTCGACGCTCTACGTCGCATGCTAAAGAAGCGTCTGTAGCCAACACGAGTTGGATTACTGGTGGCAGATGTTACAGTTAATTTTGTGCACGTGATTATCTTCCTCTGCTCTGCCTGCTCCTGCTCCTACCCTGCCTGTTAGGCTCACGTACGGAGTAGATATATGATTGACAGTACATAAGCAGTCTTAGTTCCAGCGCAAAACTGACACGCCAGCATTACGTTTGCACTCATGCAGTGACTCTGTACCCTTATAACTCCACTGTTGCTAGGACGTGTAGGTAGCCGAGAACTCTCTAACTTAATGTAAACATTCTACCTTGAAGGTGTCCATTTCATCGAAGAACTTCGTACCAATGCAAGAAAACACAGAAATGCGCTCCTCTGCTAAACACTGGAACAATACAGCTGCTATTACGAGCTAACACGGAAGTTAATCGCTGTATGGTAGCACACATGTGACATGGGAATCAACTAAACAAAATATAAGTAATTTCTGGCCGCAGTAGACCCTGTAGAGATGCAACAACGGTGGAAAATGTTTAACACGACCACAATACACTCCTAGGACTCTTACATGGAATATCGTCCATTTTTACGTATCTCGTATTGAGATGTGTTTCCCCAAAAGAGTCAACCAAACATTGTTCTATCATACTGCGGCTATCATCATCGAGACTGGTGAAGGCTGTACAGGGTATCTTCTCTTTAGCTTCATTCTAGTACCCCAAGGTTGATCCATTCGGTTAGAAAGAAACCTGGACGCATAAGAGGATGAATGGTGGTCCGTATCCTATACAGTCGTGCCAACTACTATTATTTATATCAGCACTTCTTCACGCGCTGACGTACAAGCAACGGCGTGCCACTCTGCAGTGGAGTGCAAGATGCTTGGCAGACAAGTCGTCTGATACACATTTCAACTGGACTGCATCCTGCTGGCTTCTGCTGCACTGAACTCGTCGCCCAGAACAGGAACTTCGGGAGTCACTTCCTGCAACAGTGACACATCACCTTTGCAGTGTTCGAATTTGTCAAGTCAGCTCGTGTTCTCGTAACAGGGGGACGAGCAGTTCAATGAGCATCCTGTTTCATGAATGCTGACAGCTGTTGAGTCTACGTAAGCTGGTATACACCGCGTTTTATCGTTTTGGTAGGTCTTCACTTTTGCCTCTGACGTTAATACATTATTTATACAGACGACCCTGTGAACACTTCGTGGCACCTTGAACTGGAACGGGGCATTGTAGCATTTATATATGGTCGTAACATTGTAGCATTCTTAAATTTCTGATATCTAATACGTGTAAGTCCACTGATCAGACATAACATTATGGCTGCTGACCTACTATCGATATAAGCCGTTCAGACGATAGTACAGTCACTTGGCGAGAAATCACTGCCAGCCAGACACGGGCACGGAGCTTGTGGTACGGAGTGAGCGTGCTGCCCGCGTGTAGAATGGGGAAGGCGTGCGATCTATCTGAGTTTGACTGAGGGCACATTGTGATGGTCCTAAACTTGCACGACTTGTCGAGTGTTTGAGGACTCCAGTGGTGAGTCTTTCCAATATATGGCGAAACCAGGGTGAAACTACGTCCAGATATCGTGGGATTTGGCGGCCACTCTTCATTACAGATTTCAGACGACGTAGCGTGAGCAGACTGGTAAAACAGTTCAAGCGGCGAACTGTGGTGACACACACAGTGCACTGAACAATACTAACTATAGGCCTCCGTATCTAACGACCCATGAATCTGCTAATGTTAACATCACAACATCGGCAACTACGACTGGAAAGGCATGTGACCATCGGCACTGCACGTTGGTCCAGTGGAGAGCGTTGCATAGTCTGATGAATCCCGATACCTTCCTCATCATGCAGATGGGAGAGCGCGAGTTCGTCATCTTCCAGGAGAACAGCTCGTTGACACCTGTGCCACAGGATGGAGACAAGCTGCCGGCGGCTCCATTATGCTCTGGGAAACAGTCATGTGGGCATCCACGGGTTCAGTGGAGCTCGTGCAAGACATCATAACGGCCAAGGAGTTTCGTACACTAGTTGCAGACCACGTACCCCCTATCATGACGATCATGTTTCCCAAGGGCAGTAACATTTTTCAACAAAATAATGCTCCGTGACACAAGGCCAGGAGTGTGAGGGAATGGTTCCAGGAACAGAGTGTCGAGCTATAACTGATGTTCTGGCCCTCCAACTCGCCAGATATGAACCCTATAGAACAATTTGGGATGTGACTGAACGTGGTGTCATAACTCATCCTCCATCTCCCCGGGATCTACGGGAATTAGAAGACTTTTGAGTGAGGTGTGTTGCAAGCTCCCTCCAGCGACCTACCGAGGCATCGTTGGTTCCGTACCATGACGAGTCGCCGCTGTCATCCGTGCTAAAGGTGGACATACCAGCTATTAGGTTGACTGGCGTAATGTTCTGTCTGATAAGTGCACGTCAGCTGTACTGAAGTCACGCATGGTTTCTGGGTGCTCCGATACACATTATTTACGTATCTCAATATGTTTATTATTATTTAGACACAGATTACGAGTAAGGAATAAAAAGAATCAAAATTATACTGATATAATACTTCACTATGAATATTTAAATAATAATTTCACATTAAACTGTTTAAAATTCCTTATATCAATTGAGATCCTGAAAACTTTTTCAGTAAATTTAGAGGCCTTAGAAACAAAAAATGGTTCAAACGGCTCGGAGCACTATGGGACTTAACAGCTGAGGTCATCAGTCCCCTAGAACTTAGAAATACTTAAACCTAACTAACCTAAGGACATCACACACGTCCATGCCCGAGGCAGGATTCGAACCTGCGACCGTAGCGGTCACGCGGTTCCAAACTGAAGCGCCTGGAACCGCACGGCCACTCCGGCCGGCTCCTTAGAAACAAACACAATAATAATTATGAACCCTTCTGTTTGTATTTTGTTAATATTTCACGCACATAATTTGTAGTTTTCAGAAATTATCTCATCCTTTTTAACACTTTTCGAAAATGACTTATTTGACTATTGGACGTAATGTTATTTCACCACTATCGTTTCTGTAATTTTGGAAACTGTTAAGACCAATTAGTATTAGTAAAACAAAATAAGTTAAATTTGCTTAAACTGATGTGGAAAATGGAAAAGAGCGTTTTGCGTCATTGGTCGGGAGGCCCCTTACGGGGAAGTACCGGCCGTCTTGGTGCAGGTCCTATTACATTCGACGCCGCGTTGGGCGATCTGCCCGCTGGATGGGGATGAAATGATGATGAAGACAATACAACCCCCAGTCCCTGCACGGAGAAAATCTCCGACCCAGTCGGGAATCTAACCCGGGCCCGTAGGACCGCAATCCGTCATTCTGACCACTCAACTTAGAGGGCGGACTAATTTGATGTAAGCTGGTGGAATGTGATTATAAGCATCATTTTGGAAAAATATTTTAAAGTAGCGAAATAAAATATTTAAAATATTATCAAAAAAACTCACTTTTTCAAAAGTCATACACATTCTGAAAGTAGTAGTTTTCTGGACAGTAGGAAAGAGTTGTATGCCTTGAATTCGAATTATTTGTAATTTTGGAGGACTCTTCGAGATTTTCAGAAATGTCATACTGTTTGGATATAGGAGAATGCTTTTTGGAGGAGTAATTAGTGAATAAACAGAAGGTGCGTATACACTTCAGTTACAAATTTACATTGAAAAGAAATCCCAACAGGAAACTTTTAGAGAAAAGGGTCGTAGCCCTAGGAACGAAGTATTCTGAAACTTTAAGATAAGTATTTACATGATCGCTTTCGACTCATTTATATGTCTCTTCTAGGCTTGTTACAGTTAGAGGAAGGACAATGATAAGTAGAGGAGGAGCACATCTCTACTACGGAATATTGCTGTGTGGTACAGGACCCCTACCTGATAAGATTGATGGAGAATGTCGAAAAAGTTCAGAGGAGAACACCTCATTTTTTATCATTAATCATTAAAACAAGAGCAATTTCGGATGAGGTGCGATCTTAACTCAAAATTTCGATCATCATATTTCTCCTCCAAACTCAAAACGTTTTGTTGACTCCAGCCCACACAGGGAGAAATCATTATAATGAAACATTAGAGAAATTAGAACTCGCACTGAACATGATATATGAGAACGGAAACGTGGAGAAATAATCATCAAGTGATTGTATGCGCCCTCTACGAAAGGCTAAATGTGACTGCACAACGACCAAGTAGATGAACAACATTAGTCTATTACGTGAAAAAGGGTTCTTATGATGCACACAAGTAAAATTTGTACTTCAATTTATCATTCTTTTATTTGCATTAATGAAATGTTCGTAAATGGAAGAGGTAGGTCTGTTAGAAGCTGCACAAGCAAGTTACATTAAGACGTATATTTCAGTGTGGGACTGAAGCTCTACATTGTTACCATATGGAACACAACAGCGAAAGGTAGCGAAGGCCAGAGAATTTGTAGACTCACTTCATCTTGGTACCTCCCCCTGCTTGAGGAGCCCTTACATACGTGTAAACCGTTTTCCAGTGATTGGACTTAAGTGCACGGCGTCTTTCCCACTGGCAACAGAGTACAGCGCGGACTGCTTGAAGAGACGTCAAGGCGATCCTCCAGCGCCCCCTGGTACCGGCAGCGCCCCTGTGCCGAAATGTGTCAGCGGGCGGCGGTAGTGAGCGCCGGTGCGTGCCGGCATCTGTTGACTCGCGAGTTTTCTCCGGGCGAGGCGTGGCCGGAATGCAAACAGGCGCTCCCACTCGGTGCTCCCAGTCGCCTGGCCCACTTGATCTCCTCGTCACACACGGAGCGCCGGAAACACCGCAGTCGATCTTCTCAGTCGCGGTCGATCTTCTCAGTCGCTTCGTTTTCGAGCACTTGCTGTCTTCTTTGACGCTGTTAGTCGGCTCTGTACTTCTGCGGTTATAAGCCTCAACAAAATACCAGACATAGACGAGAACAGTGTTGGTGATGAACCAACAGAAATTTAGATTTATAAAAGAGTATCTCTGTGACAAATGCGAGGGGTAGTCATAAAGTTCCGACGGCCACCTACAAAAAATAAGGCAACGCAACTGATTTTCTTTTCTTCTCTTTGTTTTTGTTCGTTTTTTCGCTTCTCCAGCGGCCTGTTACTTTACTGTAGCGCAAACAGGCTTGTTTTAGCGACCTCGGTAACGGAAACGTATTTTGTGTACATAGACTGAAGCTGCGAGTGAAAATTTGTACCACTGCGAGGAATCGAGCCCATATCTCTTGCTTTCAAGGCAGGCGTTTTTCTTATACCATATTTTTGTGGGGTACCTAACAAAAATAAATAAAACGAAATCATAGCCTTCCCTAGGGGGAACCGCCACTTGTGTCCCTGCCAAACAAAAATCATCTCTTGCCTCTTCAGGCGTTGCTATCCTAACTGTACGTAACCCCCCCCCCCCCCCCTAAAATGTGAAGAAACTATACTATACGGGACTAACGTGTGTGCGCCAACCCACAAAAACACGGTGAAAGGAATTGGGGGAAGGGTATTTCTAGTAGGGTGTGGAATTCTTTTTTTTATGTACAGTATGGACATATACGAGTAGATATCAATGTGCGAACAGTCATGGATAATCAAGCATGGAAAACTAAAACAGAATGAAGACACCATCGAAGATAGTAAACCAAATAACATGAAAATAAAGCTACCACTTCGTAATCAGGCTTCCCAGACACTGCGCCCACGGTAAAGATAGTTCAAAGTATGGTCGTTTGCACTTCATTCTAAACTCATCTACCACTGCCTGGAACATTCCAACTAAACGGTGGGCTATGAAAGGCACTCCATAGGTAGTTTCCGAAGCATCGTCGATATCTGGTATGCCCGGCAATAGCATGATGTCTTTCGTGCAAACATAGCCAGAAGTCAAGGAACTTCTTGTATCCTTCACGATAGAGGTAATGGACCGCATGTCCACGTATCCCGGTGACGTAGTTGGTCCGAGTTTTAGGGTAAAATGTGTCATCCGGAAACAATAACGTGGGTGCAGATATACGCTCCGGCGTAACTCGCAAGAGATAAGCCAGCATCTGCCGCACAAGGTGCCAAACCGGCTCCGCATTTCCACAGCTGAGGCAGTGCTAGTCACAGTCTACTGTATTACAACCCGCACAACTGGGAGATTCTGCCATGTGGATATTGTAGAGAAGTTCTTGTGTCACCAGCTTCCCATTAACGACTACGTACCATTAGGAAACAACATCGGAATCAAGCATGGCATCGTGTACACTCTTCCACACCACGCGCCAACGTACATCAGGATAATCAAGTTCGACCACATTAAGAGGGGGGCGTTGCAGCATGGCGTGATACAGGTTGCAAGTTGCGGCCATTCGTGGTGTCGTGAACGCTGCACTGGAATAACTTTGTTCTAAATAGAAACGTACTATATAAAAGAGGGGCGCTGGGATGTCCTGTAGCGGCACCGGCGCTCTTAGTGAAGCAGGTCGAAGCGCCGTCAGAGGCAAAGTCGTGGGGCTCGTAGGACAACGGTGCAACAGACATAAATGTAAGCTATCATAGAGGGCAACGATTCAAAATGGTTCAGATGGCTCTGAGCACTATGGGACTTAACATCTGTGGTCATCAGTCCTCTATAACGTAGAACTACTTAAACCTAACTAACCTAAGGACATCACACACATCCATGTCCGAGGCAAGATTCGAACCTGCGACCGTAGCAGTCACGCGGTTCCAGACTGAAGCTCCTAGAACCGCACGGCCACACTGGCCGTCAGAGGGCAACGGCCCTGTCATGTAGATTAACTAGGCCGAGACTACCTTTTTCCTTGGGGAGGGCAAGAGATACGTATCTGATCTTCAGTAACATACCAGCGCTGACGAATTATCCCAGCACTGCCGTAATGATACGCGCTAAAGGTTTCGGAATGGGTGGCGTTTTGGCGACTTGCTGTATGCTGATGCGCCCGCTGAACGATGTTGAGGGACCACAAGCGCTGATTTGCAATCCCGGCCCGAATTTGGTTAAGCAGGCGTCGATAATTGAGCGTCATCGCACGTCGCATGTAGTTCATGAAATCTAAGCCCACGTAGTAGACAGTATCACAGAAGCGTAAGGGGGCAATGTGTTCCTGCGGTAGCCCTATCCCGATAATCATGGCCTCGGACGTTTCAATGTTTATGTGGCTACCAGAAGCTGCACCGTAGGTTGAAATCCAGTCCAAAGCCGCCGCCATATCGGCAGCTCCACGTATGACGACCATCAAATCATCCACACATCCGCATATGCGATGCAGAGATAGATGGAGCCGCCAAACTGTATCCCAGTGAGCCTGTCTCGGAGACCACACAACAAAGGTTCTAAGGCCAATGCAAATAACAGTGTAGATAATGGACATCCCTGTCGTACTGATAGGAGGATCGGCATGGGTGCCGTCATTCTTCCATTAACAACAACTCGAGAAGTAGCACCATGCAGAAGGCGTGTCATCACTATGATAACGGGGTCGGGGCGTTCCATGCACCGTAGAACGTCCGTGAGGAAACTGTGGCCCACACGGTCAAAAGTCTGGCTCAAGTCAATAGACGCCAGGGCTGCCGGCAAACACCTCACCCGTGCAATGGAGATGAGATCTCTGTGACGACATAACGCAGCTCTGATGTTGGATTCCCCCATAGACGTCTGGTCGCTGGACAGGACGTGCAATAGTGTGCCACGAATACGTTCTGATATCAGCCTCGATCTTGAAATCGCTGTTCAATAACGTTAAGGGGAGACAATGGCGGACATAATTCCGTCCCTTTGCCTTATGAATGGGTACAATCAGTCGTTCCAAGAACGGTGCAGACAACGGTTTACCTAGTTCAAATGGTTCAAGTGGCTCTGAGCACTATGAGACTTAATAGCTAAGGTCATCAGTCCCCTGGTATACCTGGGGACATCAATTCCTGACAAATTTCAAACCAACACGGTACCAACAGTTGTTTGAATGCTCGGTAAAACTCTAATGGTAATCCGTCGATTCCTGGTGATTTATGGGGAGCACCTTTACCAATGGCGTCGAGCACTTACTCTTCTGTCACTTCTCCCAGTAAAGTCGGCACCTTGTCTGGTGGAACTGTACCGTGGACGTGTGCACTGCTAAATAAAGGTGAACGTAATGACCATAGAAGGCTTCTGCTGTATCTGCTTGTTCTTCCACATGTCGACCGTCGTCCGTTATCATGTCGGTTACCAGCGCCCGACGGCGCCTCCTGCGCTCTAAGAGCACGTGGTGCATAGATGGTCCTTCTGATTGTAACCTTTCTGAAGTACCCGAGCGTATAACAGTGCCCTGTAAATGATGGCGTGCTAAGGAGAAGAGCTGCACTTTCGCGCGATCGACAATGATCTGCCTGTCAGGGGAGGGCTGCATACCAAGACTTTCCCGTAGGAAGGTGTAATAAAAGTTTTCCGTGCTCCTCCTCCATGTCGCCGCTTCCTGGCCGTAAGCCATGAAGGTGTTCGTTCCTAAGAGCAGGCTTCGCACATTCAATCCACCAACTGAGGGTCGATCGGTAACGATCACGACGCTGTAAGGACGCATTCCACGACTCTTCGGTAACACCTTTACATGCCGGCTCGTCCAGATGGGTGACGTTCAGTGTCCAGGGGGGCCTATTGCGCCACACATGTGCAGGTTGGAGGGCAATGGTGCAAATACAGGCTGTGTAGTGGGTGAATGCAGTGGGCCAGAGCACTGCTCCTCTCGTTTCCGTCGAAAGGGTGCTTGTGACGTAAATCCTGTCTAACCGACTTGACGAATGACTTGTATAATGGGTGTAACCAGGAGCTGGGCCATGTATGTGGCGCCACGTGTCGAGCAGGTGGAGGTAACACACTAGCATTTCCAATTCCACACACATGATGTGATATGGCTGTTGATCAGACGGAAATAAAGTACAGTTAAAATCGCCTCCGATCACCATATCGTCTATGTGGCCCATCAGAGGCGCGTAATATCTTCCGAAAAAAAGCGGGCTCGATTTCTCCGTCTCCCTGATCCTGAAGAGGCATATACATTGATGAGTCGTACCCTTGATAGATACGGCCATGGCTCTTGCACTCGGTAGGTACGGTACGTCTGTAGCCGCCAAGTCTTCCCGTAGCAGGACAGCCACACCACTATTGGTAGTAGAGGCGTGGGAGATGTGGGCCGGTGGTATATTCGTAGAAGTCAGGGAAACTAGTGACACATACTTCCTGTAAGAGTTCCACGTCGATATCCGCCGCGTAGAGCATGCCTTGTAGCATTGTCAGTTTGTGTGGTGTCCTTACCGCATTGATACTGATTGTGGCAAGGTGAAAGGTGTGTTGCCTAGCCTCTTCACCTAGGGTAGACGCTATGGAATCGAAGATAATTCCAAGAGCTGCCAGACCCACCGAAACCGCTACAGATTATGTGTCTTTCACGCTAGGAGTGGCATCTTGCTTCCCTGTCTCCGTGGCCTCTCCAGGAAGTTCCTCAACATCGTCCGACCACTGTAGGTGCAACACGAAGCTGTGTAGCTGATCGGCACCTAAATCTCTTTCACCCACGGCGTCTTTGGAAGAGGTGGAGCGCCATCCATCGACGTGACCTGCTGCATCTGTGGTAACTGAGCACTCGACGTATGGGTAAGCGAACCGTCTACAACACTTAGATCCTCAGCAGGCGCAGCATCCATGCCGTCTGACGAGATGTTCATCTTCTTGACCAGCCGTGCGTGGGAGGCAATCGTCAGAAGGGGTCCACCGACGTCGCTTGCGTCGTCAAGGCGAACGTTGCTTTCGAACGTAGACATCCGTATCCGAATTTGGGAGGCAATCCAGCGTCGTATCACCTTCCGCTAGGAAAGCCGCGGTCGGGACAATGTTCGCGTCCACGTCCATCGCGTCCTGAATTATCTTGCGTCAGGATTCCGTGGGACTGTTGCTGCTGTTGTTGCTGTGGAGGGGGCGACATCTGGGTTGGCATCAGGGGTCCTTCCTCTTCCTCCCTTGGTCCTTCTGACGTCGATGGATGTGCCCGACCGCCCGTTTCTTCCTCATGTATGGTGCGCAGCGTCGTCTGAGCGTATGAGAGCGGCAGGATTGTCGTCCCCGTAGGCGAAACGGAGTCTCCCACTGGGTGTCTGCATTAGCCTACGTTGTAAGCAGCCTGATCGAACATGGCCTTCCTGTCCACATCCGGAACAGGTAAGCGGTCGACCGTCGTACATTAAGATTTCCCGACAGCCACCGATGTTCAAATAGGGCGGCACATGTTTCTAGAGATCAAGTTTAATTTGGTGCACACTATTGTAGACCTTATACGTCGAAAAAGTATGCCACTTTTCTGCAACGTCGCTGATGACATTGCCATATGGTTGTAAGGCGTCCTCGACAATTTCCTCTGGGACCTCGAAGGGGAGCTCAAAAACCCTTAGAGTGCTCAGACACATGCCTGGATGATTCACCGTCGCTGCACCGATATGTCTGTCCGAATGTTTAAATGGGAGAGAGATCGCGTAATTAGACACCACTGTAGCGCAGACCCCTGCACTAATCATTTTAATATAAATCACGCTCGCCGTTATAGAAAAATGTATTCCGACGACAGTCGCCAAATCTAAACGTAGATCTTCACATATGGACTGTTGTATTTCATAGGCTCGAGGACGTGCGTGATCTGGTTGGAAGGTAAATCTGATCGTATCGAAGAGCCATGTGTATGCCATCTTCGCACTAAACTTGGAACAACCGGCCGGTGTGGCCGAGTGGTTCTAGGCACGTCAGTCCGGAACCGCGCGACCGCTACGGTTGCAGGTTCGAATCCTGTCTCGGGCATGGATGTGTGTGATGGTATTAGATTAGTAGGTTTAAGTAGATGTAAGTTATAGGGGACTGATGACCTCAGATGTTAAGTCCCATAGTGCACAGAGCCTTTTTTTTTTTTAACTTGGAACAAATTCAACTCGCGCCGCGAGAAGGTAAACACAAGCAAGCGCTCACGGTCGCCCACGGCGGGACGCAGCATACATCCTCGCCCCATCGCTGCCGAAGGCAGACTGTGTTATGCACTAAGCTGCCGTGGCACAGCGGTTCACACAACTGCATGGATTGCCGTGCCACGCTGCCCTCCTCGATCCAGATTTTCACTAGCGCCCCAGTCTACTTTAAATTCCTCCTTACACACTTGCCTACTAATCACGAGAAGGGGCTCGATTCCCAGCCTACGTACAAATTTGCACTCGCCACTTCAGTTTATATGCATAAAATCGTATCTGTATGAAACCAGTAAAGTCTCTGATATCGTGTCATTTCATTTTTATATGTATCTACACCTGGATATCAGGCTGGATCCCCCATTTACATTTGATGCTGAGGTGCTATTCGAGAACATGGAGAGTCTTGGCAATTCTGTTCGTGTGTAAGGAAGAATTTAAAGTTGACTGGGATAGCAGTGAGAATTTCGATCGAGGAGGGAGGTGTACCTGGGTAACCTGTGCAGTGACAATTTCCACTGTGCCAAGATGACTTAGTGGCTAACGTACTTGCCTAGTAAGCTAGAGACCTAGGCTCAATTCTCGCCTTTGGTACCAAATTTTAATCACCGCTTCAGGCTATACACATAAAAAGGGTTTGTTAATTATTTTCTAATAGGATAAGGAAATGAAATACCAACTGATGTAGGATTATACAGTCAGATAACGCGGTGCTCGAGACAAACTCATAGTCCCATACTGTTTAATTTGTTGTTCAAAATACCCGCTCTAGCATCTGTTGTACTGCTGCATGGTCATAGCTTATGTACAGTATATCATACTAAACCGAAATTTCTTCTAGAAGGTAAACAGGTCGATTAAAGTCAATGTTAAGTTACAGGAAGGTTATATTTTAATCTGAAAGTATGCTGAACTGTATATTCCTGTTCTTACCAGATCGATAATAATAATTTAATTTGATATTCTCCCTCCATGACCCACGCACCTTTAGAGGTGTGGTGGCTTGCGTGCGTCAACGATACAGACAGTTCCACAGCAGGTTCAAACACAATAGACGGGTACCTGTGGTTAGACCACACAAACATGTAGTTTCTTAAGAGAGGCAGTAACCGTCTGGATAATTGCAGGGGCAGCAGTCTGGATGATTGACTGGTCTGATCTCGTAACATCAAACAACATGGAATTGCTGTGCTACTAATGCGAATGCGAATGGCTGAAAGTAAGGGGCATACCGTTCTACTGTATGATTAAAGGATTATGGCATCCTCTTGGGTAAAATACCCCAGAGGCAAAATAGTATCCCATTCGCATCTCAGGGCGGGGACAACTGAGCCTGAAATCGTTAGCAGTAAAAACAAAACTTTCAGTCTATGGGTTAGAACGTGGAGTGTTAGATCCCTTAATCAGGCAGGTAGGTTGAAATCAGATGTGGAGGGAATTGGCAAAGTTCGATGGCAGGAGAAAGAGGACTTGTTGAACAGTGCTATAAATTCAAAATCAAAAGGGACAAATCAGGCGTAGGAGTGAGAGTAGCAATGCGGGTAAGGTATCATAAGCCGTAGTTAACGAATTATCGCAGCCAAGACGGAAACGAAGCCAGCACCCGCGGCAGTAGTACAAATTTGTATGGCAGCTCGCATCGCAGATGATGAAGAGATTGAAACAATGTATGATGAGATGAAATAAATTACTCGCATGAATAACTGAGAAGGATTGCTGTAATGTGTGACAATAATTCGACATAGGAAAAGGAAGAGAAAGGCTCAAATGGTTCAAAAGGCTCTGAGCACTATGGGACTCAACTGCTGAGGTCATTAGTCCCCTAGAACTTAGAACTAGTTAAACCTAACTAACCTAAGGACATCACAAACATCCATGCCCGAGGCAGGATTCGAACCTGCGACCGTAGCGGTCTTGCGGTTCCAGACTGCAGCGCCTTTAACCGCACGGCCACTTCGGCCGGCCAGGAAGAGAAAGAAAAGGAAAATATTGACTTGGGAAAAGGACTAGTTTGATATTCTCCCACCATGAGCACATTGGACCCAGCAGAATGTTACACAAAGCATAATTTAATCATTGCTAAAACTCGACTTACGGATCATGAAAAGTTCATTATTTAATGCTACGACGCAGAATTTGGAAGCAGATTTTAAACTATGAGATATATTCAGGGGTTGTTGCGGTCTCTGACCACAATTTGTTGTTTTTAAATTGTAGATTAAGACGGAACTATGTACAGAAAGTTAGGAAATTAAGGAGCTGAGACCTGGATGAATTTAAAGGGTTTGAAAGGGAGCATCAGCCAGTGACTGACTGAAACAGGAGAAAGGAATCCAGTATAAGATGAGAGATGAATTACTGGAGGCAACAGGATTTCAAATAAGTAAAAAGGTAAGACCTAATAGAAATCCTAGGATATCACATCAGTTATTGAATTTGACTGGTGAAAGAGATAATATAAAAATGCAGCAAATGCAGCAGACAAAAGGGGATACCGACATTTAAAGAATGATATTAACAGTAAGTGCAAAAGGTGTAAGCAGGGCTGGTAGAAGACAAATGCGAAGTAGCTGAACTATTTTTAACAAGACGAAAGATATATACTACCGATAGAAAAATGAAAGGGACCTTTGGAGAAAAGAGAAGTGTATAAATATCAATAGCCCAGATGGAACATAAGTATTAAGCAAAGAAAGCTGAAAGGTGGAATGAATGTGTCGAGGGGCTATACAGTGGAAATGAAGGCTATATTATGGATTAGGCACTAGGGAAGAGAAAGCAGATGATGAGAAAAGACCTTTGATACTGCGAGGAGAATTTGACGGAGCCTCGAAAGGCCTAAGTCGTAACGACGCCCTAGAGCCGACGACATTCCATCAGAACTACTGATATTCTTGGGAGAGCCAGCCAAAGGAAAACTATTCCACCTGATGTGCTAGATATATGAGACGGGCAAAATACCATCAGACGCCATGAAGAATGTGTAAATTCCCAATTACAAAGAAATACGGATATGAGTATTACCGAACTACCAGTGTAATAAACCACGGTTGTAAAATACTGACACAAATTATTTATAGAATATTGAAACAACTGGCAGAAGCTGACTTCGTGGAAGATCAGTTCGGGTTCCGAAGAAATGTAGCTTTTTGGAACAAGCGAGGCAATACCGACCCTACGACAGCTCTTAGTAGCTAAGTTAAGGGCAGGTAAACACACGTTTAAAGCATATGTAGGTTTAGAGAAAGCGTTTGATAATGTTGACTGGAATACACTCATTGAAATTCTGGAGGCAACAGGGGTAAAATAACGAGAGCAACGTATTATTTACACCTTTTACAGATACCAGACGGCAAGTATGAGAGTCGAAAGTCACGAAAGAGACGCAATGGTTGAGAAGCAAGTGACACAGGGTTGTTGCCTACCAGCTATATTATTCGAACTGTATCATGTGCATGCAGTAAATTAAACTAAAGAAAATTTGGAGAGGGAATAAAATTTCACGGAGAAAAAATGACACTGAAATTCTCTTAGAGGCAGCAAAGCATTCGGAAAAGCAGCTGCAAGAAACGCCGAGTGTCTTGAAAGATGCATATTAAGATGAAAATCAACAAAAGCAAAACAAGAGTAATGGAACGCAGTCGAATTAAATCAGGCGATGCTAAAGGCACTACATTAGGAAATGAGACAGTAAGAATAGCAGATGAGTTTTGCAATGAGGGCAGTAAAATAACTGATCATGGGCGAAGAAATGCCGATACAAAACGTAGACGGGCAAGGGCAACAAAATCGCTTCTGAAGAAGAGGAATTTTATTATATGAAATATAAATTTAAGAGTTGGGATGTTTTTTTAATGGTATTTGCCTTGTGTGTATCCTTGTATGGGACATAAACGTGGACGAAAAGCAGTTCAGACAAGATGAGAATAGAAGTTTTTGAAATGTGGTACTAGATGGCTCAAATGGTTCAAATGGCTCTGAGCACTATGGGACTTAGCACCCATGGTCATCAGTCCCCTAGAACTTAGAACTACTTAAACCTAACTAACCTAAGGACATCACACAACACCCAGCCATCACGAGGCAGAGAAAATCCCTGACCCCGCCGGGAATCGAACCCGGGAACCCGGGCGTGGGAAGCGAGAACGCGACCGCACGACCACGAGATGCGGGCTGTGGTACTAGAAAAGAATGCTGAAGATTAGATGGGTAGGCTGTGTAACTAAAGAGGAGGTTCTGAATACAATTAGGCAGAACAGACATTTGATGTCCAACTTTGGTAAAAGAAAGGCTCCGTTGATAGGACACCTCATCAAGTTATCATTGATTATGCAGGAGGTAAGTGCATGGGATGACAATTATAGACTGAAAGACCTCAGTACAATAAGCAGGCTCCTACGTATGCACGTTGCAGTAGTTATTCGGATATAGAGACGCTTGCGCAGGATAGAATAGTGTGGAGAGCTGCATGAGACCAGTTTTCGGACTGAAGACCACAACGGTGACAACAACATATTGTGGTGAAACTTACTTTGCTTCAAATCAGAATAATAAGTACTTTGAGCGTTAAATACGAGAAAATTATAGCAAAATCGTATTAGACTGTTGTTTGGAGTACCCATAAGAATATACACTGAAGCGCCAAAGAAACCGATATAGGCATCTGTATGCAAATGCAGGGATGTGTAAACAGGCAGAATACGGCGCTACGTTCGGCAACGCCTAAGACAAGCGTCTGGCGCAGTTGTTGATAGGTTACTGCTGCTACAATGTCAGGTTATCAAGATATAAGTGA
Organism: Schistocerca americana; assembly: GCF_021461395.2. Classification (NCBI taxonomy): domain Eukaryota; kingdom Metazoa; phylum Arthropoda; class Insecta; order Orthoptera; family Acrididae; genus Schistocerca; species Schistocerca americana. The sequence continues at coordinate 747,650,061 of NC_060121.1, read as the reverse complement.
GTTTGAACGTGGTGTTATAGTCGGCACACGAGCGGTGGAACACAGCGTCTCCGAGATAGAGATGAAGTGGGGATTTTCCAGTACGGCCATTTCACGAGTGTACCGTGAACATCAGGAATTCGGTAAAACATCAAATCTCCGACGTCACTGCGAACGGAAAAAAATCCTGCACGAACGTGACCAACGACGACTCATGAGAATCGTTCAACGTGACAGAAGTGTAACCCTTCCGCAAATTACTGCAGATTTCAAAGCTGGGCCATCAACAAGTGTCAGCGTGCGAACCATTCAACGAAACATCATCGATATGGGCTTTGGAAGCCGAAGGCTCACTCGTGTAGCCTTGATTACTGCACAACACAAAGCTTCACGTCTCGCATGGACCCATCAATGCCGTCATTGGACTGTTGATAACTGGAAACATGTTGCGTGGTAGGACGACTCTCGTCTTGAATTATATCGAGAGAATGGGCGTGTACAACTGTAGAGACAACCTCATAAATCACCGGACCCCACATATCAGCAGGGGATTTTTCAAGCTGGTGGAGGCTCTATAATGGTGTGGGTTGTGTGCATTTGGAGTAATATGAGACCTATGATACGTCAAGATACGACTTTGGCAGGTGAAACGTACGTAAGCATCCTGTCGGATCGGCAGCATCGATTCATGTGCATTGTGCATTCCGACGGACTTGGGCAATTCCAGCAGGACAATGCGGAACCTCATGCTTCCAGAATTGCTACAGAGTGACTCCAGGATCAATCTTCTGAATTTAAACACTTCCGCTGGCCAAAATCCCTCATAAGAACATTATTTAACACATCTGCGATGCCTTGCAACGTGATGTTCAGAAGAGATCTCCATCCCGTCGCACTCTTACGGATTTATGGACAGCCCTGCAGGATTCATGGGGTCAGTCCCTTCCAGCACTATTTCAGACATTATTCGAGTCCATACCACGTCATGTTGGGGCACTTCTGCGTGCTCGCGGAGACCCTACACGATATCTGGCAGATGTACCAGTTTGTTTGGCTCTTCAGTGTATTCAGGCGATTAACGGAAAAAAAATCTTTCTGTTGCCACGACAACATTTTTCTTTTGGTATAAATGAGCATAACGGGTAACATACGCGACTGGTGTGACTGTACAGTATTTGATCAGTGCCTCTGTTTTCATAGAAATGAAAGAAATGACAGATGGGCTGGAGCGCGGTTCCAGCAATTCTGCCCTATACAGAAAACGATTAAACGTGCACAAGTTTGTTGCTTAACACATGTGCATAACAAGCAGAATCATGTGATTCATTGGCATTAAAGCAATACCATCAAATTACCTTTCATTATTAAAGTACAGTGCGCTCAGTGAATATGATGTGACATTCAAAATGACAGGAGCAGTCAGTCGGAGCTAGAGGGGAAACGACGGCTGCTTGCTGCTCTCTATCATTCTGAAAGACTAAAATAATATATAAAACATTTTAATGCACCCAGTTTACAATAAACAGCTAGCCTCTACCATCGAAAGTCTTGACATGCACACTGCTTGGAAAGGCAATTCGGTGCAATTTTATAGTTTTTCCAGGGAGCTGAATTGCCCGTAGAAGACAACTAAAGCATTTGAGAAACTGTCACAAATCATGAAAACAGATAAAATGTACACAATAAAAAAAAATAAGGCTAACATACCGCTCATGCTTAACATGGCTAGGCCGTAAATACAAGAAAACCTTTCAAAATTCTTAATAACAATTTATAAATCCATAAAAGGTGATTCTATTAAATGAAAGAACTATTAACATTATAAAATCTAACTTACAAAACCATAGCCATAGTAGGGGTTTACTTTAAGTGTCATAGCAGAAGCAATTATATTAATAAATATCGGCACAAAAATCACAAACATATTAGTGCACAATTTAATTTGCGCGTATATGGGACGTCCCAGAAATGTTGCGGCAAACTTCAAGGGTTTGTAGAAGATGTATTCTGAGGAACAATCGAGCACAGGAGCCCGATACTGTAAACGTCATCCGACGACGCTGCACAGTCGACGTGACAGGCACCGGCGCCTGTCACTGGGTCATTCTTTTGGCGGCAAACGTGATCTTGTACGCTGACGGACCGTAGGTGGAGCGTATCGCAATGTTGTTTGTCGCGCAGTGAATGCGATTATCGCAATGTTGTTTGTCACGCAGTGATTGCGACTAATTGCCGCGATCTCGAGTGGAGAAGATGGGTCTGGCTGCTTCGTAGACAGGCCTTGTCTCCAATGAATGCTATGCTCTGTTGGCTCGGTGGATGACACATTCGGACACGGGTTTCCATCCGCAGTTTGGTTTTCTCCTGGAACACACTAAAATCTCCAACAACTTTCAGCATGCAGGAAAAAATAAATTGCAGATGGAAACTCGTGTCCGAAAGCGTCGTCCACCAAGGCAACAGAGCATAGGACTTATAGGAGTCAAGGCTTTATTACGCAGCAGCTATGTCCAACTTCTCGACTGGCGATCATGGCAGTCAGTGGCAGTCACTGAATGACGAACAACATTGCGAGATGTTCCTCCTACGGTCCGTCAGCGTACAAATTCACCTTGCTGCCGAAAGGGTGGCCTAGTGGTCGTGGTAGCGTCGTCGTGTGACGTTTCCAGACACGGGTTCCTACCCTCGATTTCTTCAAGACACCCTCTAGAGCTCCTCGAAGTTCGTTGTAACTTTCTGGGACGCCCTATACAGAAACACTTTTTAAACTCAATGGCAGTAAACAATGAAGGAACCCCGTCTTATAATAAACTGTAAACATAGTTCTCCTAAACCTAGGAATAATTTAACACATAAATTTTTTATCGTTTGGCAAGGTAGTTCTAACTGTTATAATGGAAAAGACAATCAGAGGCAGAGAGCACTGCAATGACACTAAACAGCAAATGAAGTTTAGAAAATCAAATAAAAAGTATTGGTAGCCTTTGCAGCCATTTTCCTGTTGCTAAGTTTAGTTACGTTTTTCATACAGATGCGAAAAAAATTGTCTCGTAACCACCGTCTACATACAAGTCACTTCGCTATGGTAGACAGGAAAATCGAAAGCGTTTTGTTTTAAACTTTGTCTCGCGGGGTTAAAATTTCTTATATGCTATGCACACAATGCACTGAACAATCTTCAGGCCGCTGCTAGCGTTTCCTGCGCGGCTGCCATTGATAGACCACTAGCCTTACCCTTAGACTGTAGCTTGTTAAGGACGAGATCTCCTCAGACACAGTTTGTCGAATGCATCTCCTCCAATGGGCTGGAAGTTGGAAGCATCATACTTGTGTGTCCCTAACCGACAGAAGGCAGACAAGGATATCAGCACATACACTGCATAGAAAAACATTTTTACCTCTCCATCGAAGCACTTCAATCACGGCTGCTAACAGTTTTTGCGGCTCATTAAACGTAAAGCCGCTAAACAAGGAACACACGCGTGGCCAAGACTGCGCACGCAGGGGTCCATTGCTAGGTTACAATGTGCAAAGATACAACAGAATTTACACTTCTATCGATAGCACGTTCACGAGTCGATAAACAGCTCACAGCCGGCCGCGGTGGTCTCGCGGTTCTAGGCGCGCAGTCCGGAACCGTGCGACTGCTACGGTCGCAGGTTCGAATCCTGCCTCGGGCATGGATGTGTGTGATGTCCTTAGGTTAGTTAGGTTTAAGTAGTTCTAAGTTATAGGGGACTGATGACCACAGCTGTTAAGTCCCATAGTGCTCAGAGCCATTTGAACCATTTTTTGAAACAGCTCACAATTCAATGAGCATGCTACCATCAAAAATTTCTCCAGTCATCTGTCTTTGTGATACTTTTATGATAACGCCGAACAATGATTTCTTGTGTCAGAGAGTTCAGGAGTCATACTCTTCCCCCTTGTGAACCAACAATTAGATAAAAGTTAAGGGACGGGTGGTGGCGAACCACAAGGCATTCTAAAGCCACTTACTGATCATCTGCAACGGGCCAGTACCCCATCGTACCACTCACCGTACATAGTATTTAGAGTATGCTGTGTTCCTTGATATACGGATGGCGTTCTGTACTGAGCCTCAGTGTCGTTTAGTGAACAAAAATACGAGATTACTTGCATATATTACTTTTGTGACTAGATTGAAGATTTGCTTACAGATAGAATTCAACACATCGTTTTTAACGGGGTGTAATCAACAGACGAAAAATGATTATCGATCAACAACAAAAATACCTTCAGTGAACACCAAAGAAGGAAGATTGAAACTAATTAAAGAAAAACGAAAAAAAATATATCTAAAAATTCTCGATGAATTTCAGGAAATAATTGAGAGAAAATCAAAACCATGTAAAGCAGAGGACTTAACACAAAGTACTAATCACACAGACCGACCAAAGAAGCTGGCAAATAAAATATAAATATGATGAACAAGACATGAAAATAGAAGTAAAAACAGATGAAGATAAGAGAGTACATAGGTATATAATTGTGGAAGACGCTGACAGAGTAGGAAAAAAGACATCAAAAAATGGGAAGAAGATACACCGAAAGCCAGTCTCGAAAGTGAATCTGTATTAATGATGGCCAAGCGGAATCATGACTTAAAATTATCACCTAACAGCATTAGACACAGATCAAGGCCGAATTAAAGGTAAGAACGAAATACTTGACTAAATTGGAAATTTTTATAGTAATCTGTATAATGAAATCAATGATCATACCTTAATCCTAGATGAATCGGATGCTTCTGGTTCCCAAATTCCAGAAATCGCACGCTACAGAAAAGATGATACATGGAATTGCTCCAGGTAGTGAAGAACTCTCAGTCGATGTTTTAAAGCTATTGCATGAGAAATCCAAGATGTATTTACCTAAAGTACTGTCAAGTTGTTTGCGCATTGCAACATTACTAAAGACTGAAAGAAAGCCAAAATAATTTTAATGAATAACGAAGGTAGTACTAAACATGTAAAGAAATATCGCACTACCGGATTTCTGTCCACACTAGAATTTTGACTACCAGCTACAGCTAAAGGTATTTTCTGCCAAATACCGTGTTGTTCCTGCCAAATTCGGTGACCTTTTGCCAAGCTTGGTGACTTATTTCAGAAATAGGTTAATTTTTTGCCAAATTGTATTTTCTTGCCTAATTCGGAGACCTTCCCTTCCAAATTAGATGACTATTTGCGAAACTTGTTGACTTACGTTAAAAAACTGGCCGACATATTTCCAGTTTGATGACTTTTTCTCAAATAAGCTGACTTTTTTACCAGTTTGTAATATCTGTTCGCAAACTTCGGTGTTAATTTGTTGCCAGACTGTCATATTTTTCAAAATCTGGTGTTACTTTTTCATCAAATTTAAAGGTATTTTGGATCAAATTCCATGTCGTATTTGCCAAATCTGATGAACCATTTTTACCAAATTCAGTTTTATATTTTTGACGAATTTGATATTACATTTTTGCCAAATTTGGTGCTACAGTTCTCAGAGGTTCAACGTTACATTATTGCCAAATTCGTTCCTAGATTTTCTTGTTGTTCATACTACATTTTTGTCAAATGCGGTATTTTTTGTCGAATTCGATGTTATTTGCCAAATTAATTGTTAGTTTTGTTAATTTCTGCGCTGTCTTTGTAATCACATCAGATTTCATAATGTGGGAAATTAACTGTCAGTTAAGGCTATACACAAAGTTTAGAAATGGAAATGGCTATTTGACGTTCCGTGTTACGAATGTTTATAGATTGCCACCCTGAGTTTTATAACATTTTTATTCGGCAAAATTACAAATTTCCCCATATGTGGTAGAAATCGCTAATTTCGCATTATGTCGCTAAAAATCGCTAATTTCGCGTCATTTTTCCGTTATCTTTTCCGCGAAATTTTTCTGTCCCTACTTATTACCGTGCTGCTCTAACCACTTTTCAGTATTATGTACGCATTTCACTCGAGTATCTGTACATCGGTACTTCCGTTACTCGTTGACACTTTTGAATAGAAAGCACGCCTACTGGTAGTCATATTGTCTCTGAAAACAATAGACCCCGTTATACCAACGCCCAGAGGCAGAGAGCTCGCTCATGAAGTGGCAGAATGCGAGCCACTGTGTCGCGGGCCATTTCTGTGAGACGAGAGAATAGGAAAAGCTGGCGTGTGGTACGCGTAGGAAAAGAATGCGAGGGGCGTGGCGGCCGCAAGGTCGCATTCCTGCCGGTGCACTCACACTGCTCACCGTTGCCTTGCCCGACTCAGAGGCTACGGCACAGATCACGCGTTCGGGAGGAGAGGCATTCAAACCCTCGTCCCGATATTCGTATATAGCTCTTTTGTGGTCACATTCAGTCGATTGCAATGAATACGGAAAACAATTCGTGCAAAGTACAGTCGATATCCTCCTTTTCCGATATCCATAATGTTCTTTTCTTCACAGACTCCTTCGCAGCATCTTGTTACCACCATCATGTCTCGGAGGACTGGTTACCGGCCATGAAATCAATGCATGTTCCCTGGCTCAAAGTGCTCTCGATGAGTTTTCCGACTATTACCTGCAAAAGCTCCGAAATTTCGTCAGTGGAATTAGGGTTTATCTTGTATTCTCGTGCAGCTGTCTCTAACATGCGCTGTATTTCTAACAGAAACAAGCAAGTTAATCTCACATATGAGACTAGAAGGAAATTTGACGACTGAAGGACGTGATGTCAGCGAGTCGTGTGTGCGGCCAACTTCACTATGGAAGCCGGGAAAGAGGAACAGCAAGATGTACTGCGTATTTCCACTGTAGAAGGAGTGGCAGGAAATGATATTACTACCTGAATGTTGCTGTGTGTGGAGAATACAGTATGTCACATGCGAGTAGTGTCTGAGTGTTATAAACGATTCGAGTAAGTCAGGTGTCACTGACAGACAACAGTCGGCCAATCTTGTGATTAATCCTTTAGTCACTGCTGCGATGGTTGCTGCCATCACAAATGACCGACGGTGGACGGTGGAAGACATTCGGCTCATGTTGGGCATCAGTCCCGGTACCGTTCACGCTATCATGTCAGAGCATCTGAATTTTGGGAAAACCTGGGAGCATTGGGTTCCCCACAGCCTGACGGAGGACCGGAAGGTGGACAGAATGTCGACATCACAACAGCACCTGCAACTGTATCACGGTGAAGCATATTGCTTCTTGTCCCGTATTGTCGCGGGAGATGAAACATGATCGGATTATTTTGAGCCAGAGAGTAAGTTTCAGAGTCAACAAAGGGAGCATTGGATTCACCCCCTCTGAAAAGTCGAAAGCCGTGCACGGCCGCTCTGGTGAAGCCCTGATGAACGTTTTCTTTGACTGCAAGGGCCCACTGCTTATTGACATTCTGTAATACGGCACCACAATTAACGCACAGTGGTACGTGGACACTTTGCAAAATAGAGGTTGATAAAATCAGCCAACTAGTAGCAAACCAGAAGTTTCTTTTTGTCCTTGAGCTGGTTTCGATATCTTTGAAATATTTTCTTCAGAAGGAGTTCGTCCTAAAAATGCATATTGAAAAAACTTTGTGTTCGGCCATACGGCAGGTCTGGTCGTGGGGGAAGCCTCCTCAGGGAAGTCCACCGCACGAGCGTCTAGGGAAGTGATTTCAGTGGTTATTTCCCCTTGACTTCCACTGATGATTATGAAATGGTAATGAGAACAACTTAACACCCAGTCCCGGAGCGGAGAAAATCTCTGATCCAGCCGGGAATCGAACCCGGGCCCCTTGGCATAGCAGACAGCCGCGCTGACCACTCAGCTACCGGGGCGGACTGAAAATGTACGTAAACGCCTACAAATTATTTTTACACACATAACAAAAACTAATATTTTTCTATTATTAATGTATTGTTATATACGTAAAAATGGTTTTCACCGTTTACATACATTTTTAGGGCCAAAACCTTCTGAAGAAGATTTTTTAAAAATATCTAAATGTAGGTCAAGGGCTACATACACCTTTCGTTTGCATCTGGCTGGCTGACACTTTTTCGACTTCTTCAGTTTTATACAGTTGCTGAATCGCAGCCACGTTTATGTGCCTGCTCATGTATCAAAGGCTGTCACCAAGTATATGGACATTAGTTTTAAAATTTAAAAAAAGACAGGTATGGCCACTGATTTCAATAAGCAATGTAAAAAGTTTGACATGATACCAAACTATATGAAAGCTTTCATTATCGTTAGCCAATGTGAGAAAATGCCTTCAGTTAAGAATAAATTCGTGCAGCAAATTTTAGCTGACGGAACAGTAGAGCCGTATAAGAAGAAAGATAGGTTGAATGTAGAAGCTTAAGATTTGTATCTTGTTTTAACTAAAAGTTTTAAAGAACGTTTTAATTTTCAAATTCGTATTATCTGGAACGGTATAACGATTGATTGTATAATCGTAAATGTGAAATTGGAATCAGACAGGAAAAGAAACCGTCGAAATTTAAGAACAGGATATCGATAGGTAAAATTACAGTTAATAACAGAACACAGCATCAGTTTTTTTGGAAGATTATCAAATAAAACTGAAATTAACTTTTCAGAGGAAGAAGGCCTAATTTTATAAAAATATTTAAAGTACAATGTAGCCCCTATGCTTAGTGACTCTACAGTAATAGACGACTTTGCGGTTAACCTCAAAACTTTGTCTTGATAGTGCTAACGTAGATAAGGCTCAGAAAGTATGATAGCTCATGAGTGTAACGACATCATACGAAAAGAAATGGCAGTTATCAGTAGCATTTGCACTAAAGAAAAGAGAGTGATTAATAGTATTAATGCTAAATTGAAAAATAATGAAGCTTAAATAACTAAAGTTGATAAAGGCAGTAGAGTTTCCGTTGCGTATAAAAATGTGTACATGGATAACACTTCTTTTCTGAGGAATGTGGCATCACCGAAGTTAGTACAGATCCCACCGTTCATCTGCAAGAAAAACTTCTAAACTGTTTAAATAACACTCAAAATCTTTTCTGGAAATTTCAGGAAAAAGGGTTAGTGAGCATGAATCCAAATCCTCCCCTTCTGAGAAACCAGTCTAAGCTTAACGAGAACCAGCATCCGATCCGACAGATCGTAAACAGTATAGAGAGTGTTCACCACAAGTTAGCTATGCGCTTACAAGGTAAACTCAACTAATCTTTTACTTTTGACAATAATTTTTCCGTTAGAAATAGGCAAGATCTGATTGCTAAACTGGAAACGCTCAAATGCAAAGCTCATACTAGGTTGTTGTTCGTTGATATTACAAGCCTGTACATAAACTTTCCTATTGGCGTGACACTTGAAATCATTGAAAAGAACCTATTATTGCAAAAAACGCTAACTGAGATGCTAATTACAGAGCTGAAGAGGTTATTAAAGGTAGTGCTCAAATTAAATTATTCTACTTGTAACAGTAAACTGTGTGTTCAATTCTTTGGCAATGCGATGAGTAGTTCCTCAGCTGGCATCCTAGCTGACATTTTAATTAACTCCCTTGAAAATGGCTTCTTTAAAACGAAGTCAAAATAAGCGAGTAAAACAAAGCTTTGTGAGCGGTATGTAGACTAATTAATTTTTGCATTTGATGGAACTTAAAGACAATTAGATTTATTATTTAACATCTTAAACGGTCTCCTCGAGAAAGTTAAATTTTCAAAACAAACTCAAAATGAAAACTGTGACATAAATTTCCTTGATCTGAAATTAAGCGTACAGAATTTCAGTCACTTTCGATATTCATCAAAAGACGATCTACTCTGATAATACACACATCACAAAAAGTTTTGCATCACCTCGGTTCCGAGAGTTCCGGAACCTCTACAGGAAATTGGAATAGAGATCAACGTAAACATTATATCCGCCCTTTCTATTGCTCATGAAAACCACACATTTCATGTTGTTCCACCATACAGCAAGACCTTCAGAGGTGGTGGTCCAGGTTGCTGTACACGCCGGTACCTCTCATACCTAGTAGCACGTCCTCTTGCATTGATGTATGCCTGTATTCGTCGGGTGTGAAGTTGTGCATCATGCAGCATATTGCGCACAGTTTGAGTTGTATCACGACGTCCTGTTTCTGCACGAAAAGCGTTATTCAAGATGGTGGCATTGCTGTCAGGGTTCCTCCGAGCCATAATCCGTTGGTTGCGGTCTTCCACTGCAGTAGTAACCCCTGGGCGGCCTGAGCAAGGCATGTTATCGACAGTTCCTGTCTCTCTGTGTCTCCTCCATGTCCTAACAACATCGCTTTGGTTCACTCCAAGACGCCTGCACACTTCCCTTGTTGAGATCCCTTCCTGGCGCAGGGTAACAATGCGGACGCGATCGAACGGCGGTATTGACCGTCTAAGCATGGTTGAACCAGAGACAACACGAGCCGTATACCTTCTTCCTGGTGGAATGACTTGAACTGATCGGCTGTCGGATCTACTCCGTCTAATAGGCGATGCTCATGCATGGTTGTTTACATCTTTGGGCGGGTTTAGTGACATGTCTTAACAGTCAAAGGACTGTGTCTGTGATACGATATCCACAGTCCACGTCTGTCTTCAGGAGATCTGGTAACCGGAGTGATGCAAAACTTATTTTGATGTGTGTACTACTCCATCAGATGCTTTCCACCCACAGGCTCATAAACTTGCAATTTTTCATCCAGTAATAAGTCGTGAATTAGCAACGTCATTGTCCCCATACGAGTTTCAGATAGAAATAAATTTCATTATGACTATTGCTTGCAATGATGAATAGAAGCAAGACGTAGTCGACCGGATACATAGTAACGAAAGGGAAAATAAAACATTTTCAACATTAGGTGACAACAGACTGATGAATAATGAGAGCGAAATGGCAAGTTCTTTTCTAGACCATTTTTAGATAATATGTCCTAGAGGATTGGCCGTCTTCTGCTGGAAAATACGGTTGTAAAGTTATCTCCTCTACTAACAATAGTTTGGAGAAAAATTTATTACATACATTAAAAATTGAACAAGATCCTTTGACAGACTCAGGAGTCTATAAAATCGTCTGTAGAGACTACCCTAGCTATTAAATAGGGCAGTCTGGTAGAGCTATTAAAACCACGTATGAGGAGCATCTTTGCGTAAGAAAGGAGGAAATGTTCATAAGTCTTTTTTGCTGAACATTTACTTGTTTCAGACCACTTTCAGAAGGAATTAGAAGAAATAGTGATTTTACCTAAGGAAATAAAAGGCTGGAAATTTGGTTTACTGGATGAACTTAAAATTTATAAACATCTTGGTAAGAGAGACGGTAACGGTCGAACGATCAGCTGCAACTCGCGAGTAAGCACTTCCCTGATGGCTTTAAACTTCCGCTCACGGTCGCATAAAACGGGTTTAAAGATCTCCGCTAATATTGGCGAATGTTTTACTCAAATTACTTCCTCTCTACTGCTGAGTTCCATTTCATACCATTGGGTTTCATTTTTCGTGGCCTTTTCAGCACATGTTCCTATAGTTGGTAGTCCAAAAAAATTGTATTTTGTAAAAAAATGTTACTCTGCTAAGCTACCGTAGAGTTAAGCAGAACTTCCTTATTTTTTAGGTTATGATGTAACTTTACATATTTTACTCTTTCCTCCCCGTTTTTGTTACATAAGTAATTTTTCGCACTTGAATTGTTATCTTCTGAAGCTATATTTACATGCAGTATCCCTTTCTACATAAATGGCTTGCAGATAATTTTATATTTAATCTCTAAAATTATTGCCTTTATTACTGGCATTCTATAAAACATTGTCATTCTGCTTTAATGCAGAATTACGTTACTTAACGCCGGCAAGAAACAGTGCGTACAGGCGTGCATATTGCGCCCACTGCTTTCCTTATCGCTTAAGCTTCCGTAATGTTTAGCGGAAGTTTCTGTCTCTAGTGACGTCGTTTTAGCTAGTATGTGCTCTTCTTTCCACATGTATTTATAACAGTGATCCTCTGTAAATTAAACTCTAAATACTGCGTTCTGAATCTACGTATATTATGACTCTGTCATCAAAAATATTTATACGTAATATATAAATGTAAATTTATTGCATTATTACTAGCCTTGTTGAAGAGATTTTCATTCTTGCTTTAACGTAAAATTCTGTTACTTAACACAGACTAGCTGTAATTCTTACGCCTAGGTATCTAGCGCCCTCTGCATTCCAACATTTTGTTACCGCTTCAGACTGTTCGTTTGAACAGCTGGCCTTTGTCTTTTGGCGTGGTGAATACTTACGCAAATTTTTTGTGTACAAGAGCCTTTACCAGAGGGCGAATACATTTGTATATTTATTCTCACGCTGAATGTAATGTGGCTGCTGTCTTCAGCCATCGCATGTGATGTATCTGGTTTTTATAAATGACAAGAGCCGCTCGGTTTCAGCTAATGTAATTTAGCACCATGTAATGCAGCAAGTGAGTACGCTTCTTTCACAAATATTTTTCTGTTATTAATATTCTGTTATGTATTTAAAAATAGTTTGTAGTCGTTTATATACATTTTTCGGGTCAATTCCTTCTGAAGGATATATATTTTTTTTTTAAATATCGAAACCCAGGCCAACGGCTAAATAAACCTTTGGTTTGTAACTGGTTGGCTGATTTTTTCAACCTCTTCAAATTTATATAGTTGCTAAATCTCGGCCATGTTTAAGACTTTGCAAAAATTGAAGCACGCCAAGTCTAAAACCCTAGGAATGTTGACTGACGAGAAGGTTGTTTCAAATGCTTCGATTCTCTACTTGGTTCCATAGGCAACCGCAAACGTTCTTTCATGAAGGCATTGACTGTCTTGTCTCATAATGGGATAAATGAGTGGACAGTTATGGCGATTTATACTGAAATACTTGTACTTTCCTCCATCTACTTCATTTTCATTTGAGTCCTCCTTATACGTCTATAAGATATTAGTTACAATATCAGTTACTGCTACCATTGCATTTCATCTATATCTAAAACATATAGCTTACAATTTCAATCTACTGCACAGAGCTACAATTTATTACGTTACATTCACAACCAAAGCTTACAGTTTCAGTTTCACCTATTTTTATGCTAAATAAATTCTAAATCCGCTTCTGTTGCGCATTCAGTTTGGTATTGATGTCTTGTCGAATATGATCCGAAGCTATAGCGCTCACTTCATCATCGAGTATGAAGAGAGAAAGCAAATTTACATAACTTCATAGTGGAAACTGTAAATTGGAACGAATCATATACTGAACAGCCGAATTACCAGTGTCATTTAATACTTATTCTCGGTAATCATTAATGCTTAATAACTCATTAGCTGATAGATTAAGCGTTGTGTTTCCGTCTGGAGAGCGTATATTTTTGCTCTAAGTCCGATGGATTTGTAAGATTACACTGGAATTGCCGTATGATTTAAAAGGCTTCAGGCGACTGTGTGTTCACGCCGTGGCAGCAATTACTTTAAGTAATAAGCCTGCCTGGCCCATGCGTCCGCTAAATTGATTTTGCCCTGTGACTGTGTTTGTAGTTGTTAGCCTGCATTAGAGGTTATCACATTTGTCAGAAGCCGGCCGAAGTGGCCGCGCGGTTCTGGCGCTGCAGTCTGGAGCCGCGAGACCGCTACGGTCGCAGGTTCGAATCCTGCCTCGGGCATGGATGTGTGTGATGTCCTTAGGTTAGTTAGGTTTAACTAGTTCTAAGTTCTAGGGGACTAATGACCTCAGCAGTTGAGTCCCATAGTGCTCAGAGCCATTTGAACCATTTTTGAACATTTGTCAGAATCTAAATGAACTTTAGTGCAGAAAGAATATTAATGAAATGATGACCCTGTCATTATTTTAGTCAATTGTTTATGGGTGATTAATGTATCAATACGGGATGATGTTTTATAAAAGTTACGGCACAAGTGAATGATTAATAACAGGACCAATAATACATGTTATGCGTGATGACAAATAAAACATGAACATTTGGTAACAAATAAACGCAACAAATAATTAACATTTGGCTATTGGTTGGCAAAGTCTAAGGTTTCTCCGATTGAACTGTTTACTTTGGCTCAGAACACTGTAACGCAATCTGAAATTATCTAACACTGAATAGACTTTGATTTATTCTAGACAGAAGTTACACTAAGGTGATGCAGCTGAGAACAAGTGGCGGGACGTGACTCTGTTTACCCTAGCCGGAGCACCAGTGCTGCGGCCCTTTCTCGATATGTTGTGCTTAGGCGACGGTCGTGGTTCAAAGGGTCCGCGGACAGCGCTGTGCGGTTCCCGCAATTCGTTATCACGGCTGTCGATCTCTTAGAGGGATCGCGATTACTCTCTGCTGGAGTCCTCAAATCTTGGCAGATTCTAGCGTGTCACATTCCTGTTCGCCGGTCATACCATGGACCAATTTGACTCACTTATACTGCAGTGCGCACAAGCAGATCATACGTCAACGCGGCAGACCTGTCACGAATAATATTGCCATCGGCACAGTGAGTCGTCCGAGAGACTGAGGTCTAAATTCTCGTAACTGCCAAGTCCTCACCAAAGGCTCCCCAGTCAAGACCGAAGCTAGTGCGAAATCACGCTTAGGACAGATGTCGTAAGTGCAACCCACACATACTCGTAACAACAGCCGGAAAACGAAGTTTCTACTCCCTCACTTTCAATCAAATCTCGGTAAAGTCCACAAAAGTACTCGCTCAACCGCCCCCACGACGGTTTCATACCAGTCACAAGACTCCACGAGCTTCATATCTCCCCTCTAACTTCAAATTCTGTTGTAATATCCCACAATAATTACTGACCTTTCATTAATCCCAATTTATTCCATTCCATATTAGTATCTTATCAATTTTATTATCTTTATGCACTGTGATACCTTTTTTGAACGGATCATGAGGAGATAATCTAGATACCTGAATAAAAAATATAGGATGCTATTTAAAAAAGGCATACAGTCGTTCATATTTTCTTAACAAACAAAATTATGGGAATGGCAGTCATACGGATTAATGGCCTCCTTGTAGCTAAGCAACCTTTGCTTGACGCATTTATTTTTTTTTCGATTTTGTACATAAAGTTATTTGTATGAGTCAAAATTAATGTGGCGCCCTGTACAGTCCTATCATCCACTGACTTCAATTTACACTGTTCCATTTCCGGACTTTATACTTGTGGTATCATCCAGAGATCGCGGTGCCACACCAAAGTCAGTAACGCAGGTTGATGCTACTGGTGTTATCGAAGTCTCGCTGTAATTCGCAAAGACGAATCGGAGAAACTGAAGGTGACACGCCCTTTCTCTCAGCACAGCAGCGCCCTCGTAAGGTAGGTCAGTATAGAGCCGAACATGGAAGCGCTCTGGCGCAGTTAGTGGCCTCAGCTGAAGCAGTCGACTTCACCGAGTAGCACTAACCAGTTGTTCACGTCTCAGACGGAAAAGTACATTCGTAAATGTTGAGCACTGTACTTCATGAGAAGAGTTGTAACTGTAAGCACCAAGTGATGCTGTAATAGTGAATGTCAGTTGTAAATTAAATATTTTTATTCAATCATGTGATATAGTTATATTTCGTCTGTTGTGGTTCAGATGAACCATCTCCCAAGGCAATAAAAAATACACGGTTATGACCAGACGAATGTAGTTTCATCCGGTCATGACAATAGCGGTGGACACTAAACTTGAATTACTCGGAGTTGACATAGAACACTGACTCGGCAGACGGTCATGTCCTTCTTACTCTGTAGTCAGAGAAACTACTATTTACGGTCACGCGTGTGCGGAGAAAACCGGGCCTGATACACGGCTGGGGAATCGGGACTTGACTGGTGGCTGTCGCTCGTCGTTCTTAGCAGTAAACAAAGCTCCTGCTGGCAATGGCAGCTGGATGCCCGCGCGTCGCGGGCCGCGGGCTGAATGGACTGTAAATACCTGCTTTGGGCTTTGTTGCGCCATCCGGCGCTCCGAGCACGTACGCCCGCCGTGTGCGATACACGCGGAGCCGGAATGCCTAAACCGGGCAGCCAGCTGCGGCTCTCTCACTCAGCTGTGGCCACCCACGCAGGCTTGTCACCCACGCTGCAATTATGAGGACGCGTACGGCACAGAACATTCTTTTGAATATATGTCTCCGTAGGCTGTATGTTGGCACCAGAAAGCGTTGTTTCGAATCGCATGGACAGTGAAAGAAATTTTTTATTACAGTTTAATGTGGTCTCCAGCCCATGGTGACACTTGGTGCTTTTCAAATACATGTCCTCCCCGGAGCGAAAGGAAAGGTATTCAAACCCATGAGCGTGTATACTGTGCCTCCCATTTGTCTTGAGCACATCATGTAACATTCTCTTGAAAAGCAAAATTTAAAAATGTGCCAAGAAAATGTTTAGATACCAGAAAGACATTAAGCAGCATATAGCCTTCCTTGTATGTTCGTTCTTTAGAAAAATAACCACCATTACCTCTTTTTTAAACAGCAGCATGTAATGGCTCTGAGAACATAGAACTACTTAAACCTAACTAACCTAAGGACAGCACACACATCCATGCCCGAGGCAGGATTCGAACCTGCGACCGTAGCGGTTCCAGACAGTAGTGCCTAGAACCGCTCGGCCATTCCGGCCGGCCAGCATGTAATGATGATACTCTTCTCCGGTGTGCAGCAGAATAATGTAGTCATCTTTAGACCCACGCACACTGATTTTTATCTTCATGTGATGAGCTGTCAT
Source organism: Schistocerca americana (assembly GCF_021461395.2). Classification (NCBI taxonomy): domain Eukaryota; kingdom Metazoa; phylum Arthropoda; class Insecta; order Orthoptera; family Acrididae; genus Schistocerca; species Schistocerca americana. The sequence continues at coordinate 747,633,370 of NC_060121.1, read as the reverse complement.
CGACCAGACCAGTACACGGTGGTCTTGCGGACTTTGAGAGAGATTACGCCATTTGTAGTGGAGAAAATTTGATACAGGAATTTGACCACCTTAAAGGTATTTTTAAGCGGGATGGTTACACTGATCAATAAATACACTCCTGGAAATGGAAAAAAGAACACATTGACACCGGTGTGTCAGACCCACCATACTTGCTCCGGACACTGCGAGAGGGCTGTACAAGCAATGATCACACGCACGGCACAGCGGACACACCAGGAACCGCGGTGTTGGCCGTCGAATGGCGCTAGCTGCGCAGCATTTGTGCACCGCCGCCGTCAGTGTCACCCGGTTTGCCGTGGCATACGGAGCTCCATCGCAGTCTTTAACACTGGTAGCATGCCGCGACAGCGTGGACGTGAACCGTATGTGCAGTTGACGGACTTTGAGCGAGGGCGTATAGTGGGCATGCGGGAGGCCGGGTGGACGTACCGCCGAATAGCTCAACACGTGGGGCGTGAGGTCTCCACAGTACATCGATGTTGTCGCCAGTGGTCGGCGGAAGGTGCACGTGCCCGTCGACCTGGGACCGGACTGCAGCGACGCACGGATGCACGCCAAGACCGTAGGATCCTACGCAGTGCCGTAGGGGACCGCACCGCCACTTCCCAGCAAATTAGGGACACTGTTGCTCCTGGGGTATCGGCGAGGACCATTCGCAACCGTCTCCATGAAGCTGGGCTACGGTCCCGCACACCGTTAGGCCGTCTTCCGCTCACGCCCCAACATCGTGCAGCCCGCCTCCAGTGGTGTCGCGACAGGCGTGAATGGAGGGACGAATGGAGACGTGTCGTCTTCAGCGATGAGAGTCGCTTCTGCCTTGGTGCCAATGATGGTCGTATGCGTGTTTGGCGCCGTGCAGGTGAGCGCCACAATCAGGACTGCATACGACCGAGGCACACAGGGCCAACACCCGGCATCATGGTGTGGGGAGCGATCTCCTACACTGGCCGTACACCACTGGTGATCGTCGAGGGGACACTGAATAGTGCACGGTACATCCAAACCGTCATCGAACCCATCGTTCTACCATTCCTAGACCGGCAAGGGAACTTGCTGTTCCAACAGGACAATGCACGTCCGCATGTATCCCGTGCCACCCAACGTGCTCTAGAAGGTGTAAGTCAACTACCCTGGCCAGCAAGATCTCCGGATCTGTCCCCCATTGAGCATGTTTGGGACTGGATGAAGCGTCGTCTCACGCGGTCTGCACGTCCAGCACGAACGCTGGTCCAACTGAGGCGCCAGGTGGAAATGGCATGGCAAGCCGTTCCACACGACTACATCCAGCATCTCTACGATCGTCTCCATGGGAGAATAGCAGCCTGCGTTGCTGCGAAAGGTGGATATACACTGTACTAGTGCCGACATTGTGCATGCTCTGTTGCCTGTGTCTATGTGCCTGTGGTTCTGTCAGTGTGATCATGTGATGTATCTGACCCCAGGAATGTGTCAATAAAGTTTCCACTTCCTGGGACAATGAATTCACGGTGTTCTTATTTCAATTTCCAGGAGTGTATGTCATGCAACCAAAAACCAGTTCAAAGTTGCAAATTTTACATTTTTTATTCACTCGATGATTAGTTTTCGGCCGAGACCCATATTCAGATCATCGCAACATAGTAAAAAATTGCATTTCCGGACATGTGAAAACCGTGTCAAAAATGTGCAACGAACAGTTAAAACGCATACAAATGTACGTGCCTTTACTGTTTGCTGCACATTGGTGCAAGTGTTATTCATGGAACTGCTGACGTTTTAGGATGAGATACCACTACCAGGTAATACTCTACGTGACGGAAACACCCTTTAACTACACCAATATACAACTATGGGCAGTGATGGTCTGACTCTAACGATTTTGCTCTAATGGTGAATCTGAAGTGGATGTAATGCAACAGCGTTTCAACTAATCAAGTACCACCGACATAAATTAAATTAAAAAGGGTTATAAGGTGTGATATCTACTGAAATTGAAAGGTGTCCAGTGTAATTACATAGATTTAGTGTCGAAAACACAAGGATGAAATATGATGAGCAAACGTAAATAACTCCTAATTGGAATGAATATCAAAAAGTGCTATGATGCAGCTGACACGAGTCTCTCTTGCAGCCTGATCATAACTGGCATCCATCTCGCCCTTCCCGCCACTCACTGTCTGACTCCTGCTTAATGTTCTCTCGAAAACCATACACTCCAAACATAGCTCCTTCAAAAAGCACACTCCATCAATGGCGGCGCGTGAGCGGTGTGTTTTACAAATAGCGAGTGTTTTAATACCAATTATTGTCTAAAAGATAGGTAGATCCTTTTCTACCAATCTTCTCTCTATTGTGACGTCGAACAGACGCCCAACAGCACATATCCCGATGTCAAAGTTAGCTCGCCAATCGAGACACAGATTCACCATTCTCCAAGCAACAGTGGCATGGGAGCCGACATGTCCCTCAAGAAATACGGGAGTTTCTTGGAATGCCTGTGTGGCAGAAGTCAAGATCCGCCGATCCATTATGGCGACCAAAGCGAAATGTGTTCTTCCACAAGCAGATACACCATTGTCAGATAGGCCCACGAAAAAAAAGCACTTTCAGGAGTATCTACGAAAGTTGAGATGCTCTCTATCGTCTACAATTATCAATTATTAGTGCCCAACGCTGAGTAACCGGGTAAAGGAGCCACGAGAACACAAGTACCAGCCTCTGCACAGATATGCCCCAAATCCTACTAAATGCACATCCCTGTGGGACACAGGCAAACCCCCTGCTGCTAAGAAGACCTTTTCCCCCCTGTTCCTCCGAGTAGGTGACCAAGACTCCTTGCCCTTCAGCCCCATATACCTGAACTCAGACCCTCGCATTCTCTTTCCAACAATAAAGTGGCTGATCTTCCATCTATGCTAGTCTCTGCGCCCAACAAGAGCCACAATTGTCCATGAGGAAGACACGCTTCCTATTCGACATAATTCTTTCACCTCAAAAAATACTGCATGCAGAATTGCCTTACAACCACTGCCTTGTATAATCACTGTCAATTTCCATGCTGTTCATTGTATTGGTCACAGCGAGGCAATGATACTTCTGGAAGGTGGGTCTGTGTCAGAATGTCTCTCTCCATAGAGTTCCTTTTTATGAGAAGTATTGCACTTAACTTCAACCATAATGAAATTAAAGTGATGATGATGATGCAGTTTTTCATCCAGGACTGTCTTTATTGCACACAATACAATGTTTAAAAGTTCTGCAGCACTGTACTACATGTACCTATATAGTAGAAGATGACAATTACTGAACTATATTTAAAAAAATGTAAACTAGTTACGAGCTGCGGCGTTCTCACACTTTAATCAACATGTAAATGTCACTAAAGATATTCGGATTTAGGTTGCGACATGTTCGATTAGCCTGCCATCACTGGCGATGATGTGGTGCAGACGAATACGGAAATTCTGCATGACCCGTCGAAGTATCGGAACATCGATGCTGTCGATGACCCCCTGAATGAGTGTTTTAAGCTCAGCAATGGTTTTTGGGTTATTGCTGTACACTTTGTCATTAATATTGCCCCCAAAAAGAAGTCGCTTATGTTCGGATCCGGGGAATACAACCATCAATCGAGGCCAATGCCAATGGCCTCTGGATACCCCCGGGCCAAAATGCGGTCCCCAAAGTGCTCCTTCAGGACATCAAACATTCCCCTGCTTCGATGGGGTCGAGCCCCGACTTGCATGAATCACATCTTGTTGAAATCAGGCCCACTTTGGATAATGGGGATGAAATCATCTTCCAAAACCTTCGGGCAACGTTCGGTAGTCACCGTGCCATCAAGGAATATCGCACCGATTGTTCCTTGAATGGATATTACACACCACACAGTCACCCGTTGAGGGTGAAGAGACTTCTGTATCGTGAAATGCGGGTTCCCAGTCCCCCAAATGCGCCAATTTTGCTTATTGGCAAACCCATCCAAATGAAAGTGAGCTTCGTCGCTAAACTAAACCATACATGCCATACTAATTCCCATCATGCCCCGCGGCCAATCTCGCAGTTCGAACGTTCTAACGCCAACTGTTCAGAAGTTATGACCATTTTATTTCATATAATTCAATAATCATCACCCTGTAAATGAGAAACGTTTAGCAGTTACTTTTCTGCTAACCTAACTTCTCTATTGATGAGTATCAGGAGTAGCATTTACATTGTTTCTCCTTTGGTGAGTACAATGCTCACACAAGCCTTCAAGTGAAGATGAATGACAAATATGCATTTTCCTTCAGTTTCCATGTGTTTATTGTCAGCTCCAAAAACTAGACGAGCCCTAGTCTGTGAGCTAGAACAGGAGCGTCAAAACCAGTTTTGTGTTATATTTTAAGAACGTTACTTTTACGTGAGTAGTAAATTGTAATACTTTCTGAACATATCTTGGGATGAGGAAGTGGATTACTAACTAAATAATATAGGTTTCATTTTTAAAAGAAGTATTGATGTTCACATCTTCATAACGAACATACTTACAAGAATAGCAATCGTGCTAGTTAATGTTCTGTAGTAATAAACAACATTTGCTTGGTTCATTTTTTATTTTGTTTCTAGATAAAAAATTAGGTGTGGTGCTCAAGATAAATGGGGCACACTCTAAATATGCAAAGACAACTTCCCTAACCACGCAGCAAAGGGGTGCTTCTAACCGCACCATTATAATCTTTACAATATGTAGGATGTAAAGTTCTATTTATACTTTGAAACAATTAAGTTATGTCATTAGTTGCTGTTTGTTTGCAGATACAAGATGGTAGTTACTGTACACTTCCATGTCCCCTAGCCATAGTCCCATAACTCGCCACCAGATACGCCAAAACAAAATGGTGCAGCCCATTTATGTTGCTCCTCTAGCTCTTCTAGCGAGTTACTACGGTACTGGGGCACAACACTATAGTGGGAGCTCCTATGGTGGAGATGGGCTACGACCATTTGTTTTGGCTACTGTAGCAGCATGCTAAAATACTGGGGTGCGCCACCATAGAGGCAGCTGGTATATTGGAGGTGGACTGCGCCAATTTGTTTTGTCTCCTCCAGCGGTGTGCTATGGTACTGGGGCAAGCCACTATGGCAGCACTTAGTATAGTCGAGGTGGGGTGCGTCATTTTAATTTGGCTCCTCTATTAGGGTACGATAATGATCGGGTTGTATAGCGTAACGCGCGCAGTGTTAGCTTGCTAGACAGGTAACTGAGCTAGACAGGTATCATACATCCGCTACGGATTAACGACTGTATCTCGAGTTTAGTTTTTCACAATCTGGGCAGCTCAAGAAATTGTGTAATATCGGTGTACCCTTTTTCCTAGCAGTCAGTCACGGATTTCAACATGGTCTACAGAAAACCCTAAAGGTCTAACTAGCCGTGAGGATTTAAACGGCCGTTCTCCCAAATGGGAGTCCATTGTCCTAACCACTCCACTTTCTCGCTCTCTGTGAGCAATGGTGACATATCTTTGTAATTTCGACGATACACTGCAAGCTTCATAATAAAGCAGTGTTCATTAACATATGACCATTACTCATGTCATCCTAATTTCAAGCAGCATTCCATCGTTAAATATTGGACCTAAAGTTGTTGACACATGTTAGTAAGGCGGTGTTGAGAATAATCTTATGAAATCCTCCACTAGCAGTAATAAAAAAATTCTTGTAGTAATATCGCAATCTGACGCTTAGATAAACATCTTGATGAGTGCACTGAGAACGCATATTACATCACTATAAATTCAGTGGCAGAGGTAAAACAGTCTGTAAGAGGAAAACAATTATGTTAGTTGAAATACCAAAAAATATCTTTTCTAGAGCGTTGACATGTTACAGTTCCTGACGTTTCGTATTCTGGAAAAAGTGAAATTGGATGGAAATTTGACGCTATTTCTTTATCTTCCTTCTTAAACAGTGGCTTAACTTTAGCATATTTCAAGATCTCCGACTTCATTCGAGTCTTGGGCAGTCTCACAGCTGTAACTGATGACAAATGTTCAACACAAGAGTCTTATCACACTACTGCATGATTTATGTAAGTCTTCGATGTAGTCCAACAATTAAAGTTACACTTTCACCGTATTTATTATTGCACTGCATGTCGATTTAGTAACGCAGGAAGATCGACACGGTTAAAGGAAGACGGATCATGTTCCTTTCGCTAACGGTGTGTATTCAATATAAAAGCCAAGATACAGCATGTTGCTTTCGTAACGGAGTGTATCTCGTCCATAATTTATTGTAACATCCATTCGTAATTAATTTTAACATCCATCAGAATGTATCAAACGGTTCCACCGTTAAGTATATGTGTCTTTAGTATCATCTCAGGCTACGACTTTTATATTAACCCTTCAAATCGTCGAAATCCGAAGGAGATACTAACTGCCTGAAGCTGGCCCGATGTATCGTACAGAAAGTATCACCTTCAACTTGTAGTCTGCTCATCATGGTGCTCTATTTAACACATGAACTCTTTCTTACCCGCATTAGCACATATCGAGGGAACCAATCAGACAAACGATTGTAATTAGAAAAGTTACCGTCATCAAAGGAAGACCTTAATGACTATGGCTAAATTCGCAAGAGTGGCCTACACTTAACAAAGCTCCGATGTGTTACCGTCGGCTTTTTATGGTCGCAGTGACGCCATTGATGCAAATTGTATCAGGTGACGTACCGCCTGTTCATCACCTCCTTCGTTTTAACAATGACAACTGG